>NC_037348.1:16004993-16307827 GCF_002263795.3 Bos taurus
TACTCTAGCCAAAATTATCTTGGAGCCAGGGAGCGATAAGGGATGTGTGATGTGGGGAGGCAGAGAAGAGAAGGAAAAGGGGAGCAGGAGGTCTGCCTCTCCCAAGGGCGATGCAGAATACCTCTTCAGATGTCATGCCTCTCTCGATCCTTTATGGAGATGAGCTAATGCAGAAACCCTATATCTCTGTGCACGCAGTGATTGTACACCCAATTCCCCCAGAATACAGATGGAAATGGGGGAAAGGAGAAAATTCTCCCTGAATCCTGGTCTCATTTCCAAGTTCAACCTGGAAGTCCCTAACAGGCCCTCATGACATCACTGTCTAATACACACAAAACCTTAACCACGCCCTGACTATGGCCTGATCAGCCCTACAGCTGGGGCCAAGTTCAGCGACAGAGAGCCCCAGGCACCCAGCGATGGGCTTGCACCTGCACTTGTTTACTTGGGGTTTTCATTTCCAGATAAAGCATCTGTCCCGGTGCTTCAGGTAAACACAAAATTCACCATTAGCAGCCCACATCAGGGAGGCAGTGTCTCCATGTGGCTCACGAAGCAAGGGAGCCGGGGTTACATACGAGAACAATGGGATGAAAGGACATTACACCTGGAGATTTTCCAGGCAGTGTTACTGGCAGGTGATGCTAAACTTCTTGGGGATTTTGGTTGTCACTCCGGCTTGATGATGAGTGTCTATCTGACTTTGCCTTTGATTAGAGATTTCCAAGTAGGAATGAGCATGTGTTCCAGTATGCTTAAGCCAAGCTAATGGCCATCAAGGGTGACAGGGTAGAGCCATCAGCATTAATCTCTCCTGTACATCTTCCCATCCATAACCTGGCTCAAATTCTACTTCATGTTCCCCCATCACCTTGCCCTTGGCTTCAGCTTACAGGTTCCTACTCTGCTTCAGCCATCCTGTTCAGGGTTTCGGCTTGATTTTCCTGGACTTTTATACACATATATTTATTTATTTATGATTGTGCTGGGTCTTCATTGCTGGGCAGGCTTTTCTGTAGTTACGGCAAGTGGGGGCTCCTCTCCAGCCATGGTGCACAGGCTTCTCACTGCAGTGGTTTCTTCTGTTGTGGAGCCCGGGCTCTAGGCGCATGGGCTTTGCACTTGCAGTGCCTGGGCTCTGGAGCACACTGCAGTACTGGTGGTGCATGGGTTCAGTTCCTCGCAGCCCTAGACCAGGGATCAAACCTGTGTCTCCTGCACGGGAAGGGTAGATTCTTCACCACTGAGCCACCGTGGAAACCCTGCTTTTTCTGAGCTTTGATTCTCCTGATGTTTAGACACTCCTGCCCACCTACAACTCCAGGGCTCACGTAGCTCCTGGTGTCTGGTGCTATGTCCTCCACCACAGCTACATCCCTGGGGATTATAATCCCCTCAGACCCCAAGCTAGTCCCTAAGAAGGATCATTGGGAACCAGAAGGCTATGCCTGAGGTTCAGTGTGCAAGTCTCTCATCAGACATTCCTAGGTGCACACACTCATCACATGATCTCACAAGAGAACCCGTCTCTGAGAGGTCCTCAGTAATCATACCTGGCCTCTCACTCCACTCCAGGGAAGGATGGTGATTTGTAACCTTCCCTGAAATTTGGCAGAGGCCATGCAAGCTTTCTGAGGCTGCTCCTTTCCCTTGGGCACTGCAGCAAAGTCTCCATGAGACATTTTCACCAAGCCCAGCCTGGAGTTATCTGGAGGCACCTATGACATGAACGGGCTCCCAGGTGGCTCAGGGGGAAAGAACTCGCCTGCCAATGCAGGAGACATAAAAGACACTGGTCTGATCTCTGGGTTGGGATGATCCCCTGAGAAGGAAATGGCAACCCACTCCAGTGTTCTTGCCTCAAAAATCCCATAGACAGAGCAGTAACCCTGGTGAGTTACCAGTCCACAGGGCTGCAAAGAGTTGGACACAACTGAGTGCACACACACACACATAAGACAGCTTCAGCACTACTTGTCTACATTCTGGGGGCCTCTCTCTTGCTTCCACCATATTCTTGGCAGATGTCCTCTTTTAAGAACCCACCAGAGGTTCCTGCCGATTTTGCTTTGACCTTTGTCTCTAGCAGCCCTGCTCTTACAACCTTGACACAGTAGGAACTGACCCTCAGCACTCAGCTGGTCTCTCTCCCTCGGCCAATTTAGATAGACGTCTCTTGTGTCCTAGATCTGATGTCTAGAACCTACCCACGAGCTGACTCTTTGGCAGATACATGACACAAGCTTCTCTTGGCATCCTAGCTCACATCTGTGGAGAACTCTGTATGTGCCTGACACAGAGTCAGTGGTTTTCCATGGATCAGCTGGTTAAATTCTCAGAGCAATCATGAGAGGTAATAACAACTACTCTTCCTGTGGGACAGACGAGGAAATGGCCTTGGAGAGGTTAGACACCTGCCCCACGGTCCTACACCCGATCAAACCATTGATTTGATTCCATCCTGGGACCGAGACTCTGTAGCCAGCAGTCTCAGAGCACAAAACCAGTTTCCCAGGGTGTGAGTCACAGAGTCCTGTTGACACCACAGATGATAGGAGTGGTACCCAAACACGGCCTTAATACTGAATTCTGGAATGAGATTCCTCTATTAACTGTCTTTCATCTTTCTGATGATATCGCAGAGAAGGCCTGGGTTTGGTGCTGAATGGGATGTGATTTAACATCTTTCTGACATGTGTTGTTAGCCTCTCCACCGCCACCCTGTTCTTTAAAGGCAAGGCAAGCCTTGAGCTCAGCAATTTGACAAGAAATCACCTAGAAAATAATGATACTAGTCATCCTCTTATTTCTTTTTTTATGGTTACTTTGAATTTATGCAAGTGACACTGTTTCTCCTTTTATGGTAGTTATTAAAGGCTTCATTTTGTGATGCATTTATTTAAGAAAAAGATATGAATCTACTTCTTAAAAAAAAATATATGTCAGTAAGAGAACATCTGGTATACCCAATATGGAAAACCAGGAAGGTGGGGTATAGGAGACCCCAGATTGGGGATGTGTTATGTCACCCCCAAGACTGGGGCCCCCCAGCTGCCATATCAGCCAAGCTGGCAGCTCCCACCTAGCTGCTTCTCAAATATTGTTAATGGTTTGTGTTCATTTAGACTAGATACAAGTTTTCACAGGCTTTGGAAAAACTGAAGAACACTGATCCCCTAACCATCACATTTTCCTTCCCAGAACCCCAAACTTTTGAGAAAGTAAAAATAAGCTCAGACTGGGAAAGTAAAAATCTACCCCTGCTATTCATCAGGCTGGGCTAACAGATAAAGATAAAACCAGCTGCAAAGTAATAGGAAACAATATTTTTCCCAAGGACACTCTGACATTATAACCTTCTTTGAGTAACTCCTGCTTTCTTACATCCAGAAAAACCTTGATCTCTAAAAGCAGAGACTACCAGAAATGTTGCTACTGGAAATAGGATCTGTAGGAATAAAACATTTCACTCTCCCCTGGTGGACGATCTTAGCCACTCTGACACAAAGATGGAGCCTCAATCTCCAGCCCAGGTGCAGAACTTCAGAGAAGGGGGCTCTGAAGACAACATTCATATGTATCATAGCCTCATTGTTTCCAAGGGAACAGAAGCCTGGGGCGAATTTACAGTCCAGACCTGACACCTTTTTACACAGCTCTGCTCAGCTTTGAACCTTTATTTCCATTTCACTTAAACTTCACCCTTCTCCAAAATCCTATCTCAATTCTACCTTTTCCCACATTTGCTGAGAAGACTCATGGTTCCCCTGAAGTGCAGCCTCCTCAAAAGCAGTGGACTGGTAGAGCTTTGTCAGGCCACAGAGGGTGGTCTTGGGCTGACTGGGGTAAGAGGGTCGATGCTTAACTTCTGTTATTCCAGGCTTTTCTGCTTATTGTTTACCTTTTCAAATAAACGTAGAAATCACAATCCACCCGCTAAGGGATACCAGAACAAAATTTAAAACCTGCACCTCGTCTATACACACCACCTGGCCACACTACTCCACCTTTCTGGGCATCCACTGCTGTGACAGTTGTCTTCTTTGATGGGTGTGGTTTGGTTTTGTTTCAGTTAGGAGTTCTGGCCTTGATCAGTGTTGCAAATAAACACACAGGCTTATTTGTGGCAACATGGATAGACCTAGAGATTACCATACTAAGTGATCTAAGTCAGAAAAAGACACATATCATGAGATATCACTTATATATAGAATCTAAAAAAAAATACAAATGAACTTATTTACAAAACAGAAACGGGTTCACAAACTTTGAAAACAAACCTATGGTTACCAAGGGGAGAGTGGGGGAGGGATAAATTAGGAGTTTGGGATTTACATGTACATACTACAGGCATGCTAAGTCACTTCAGTTATGTCCAACTCTTTGCGAACCTATAGACTGGAGCCCTCCAGGCTCCTCTGTTCAGGGATTCTCCAGGTAAGAACACTGGAGTGAGTTGCCATACCCTCCTCCAGGGGATCTTCCCAACCTGCATCTCCTGCATTGCAGACAGATTCTTTACCACTATGATATACAAATTAAACTACAAGAACCTACTGTAGAGCACAGACAGCTCTACTCAATAGTTTGTAATAACCTATATAGGAAAAGAATCTGAAATGGAATATATATGTAAGTGAATCATTTTGCTGTACACCCGAAACTAACACAACATTGTAAATCAATTGTGTGTGTGTGTGTGTTAGTTGCTAAGTCGTGTGTGACTCTTTGCTTCCCCATGGACTGCAGCCTGCCAGGCTTCTCTGTCCATGGAATTCTCCAGGCAATAATACTGGAGTGAATTGCCATTCCCTTCTCCAGAGGATCTTCCCAACCCAGAGATCAAACCTGGGTCTCCTGCACCGCAGGCAGATTCTTTACTATCTGGGCCACCAGGGAAGCCCATATTATCTGTATAAGAATCTAATTTTTAAAATGGAGGTGGGGCGTGGTGGTCCCTCTAAACAAGTACTCTGGAGGCTAGTCTTCTAGTCCTTAGCTGCCACTAACTCTGCTACCCTGGGCAAGTCATATAACCTGTGAGTATAACAGGACCAAGCCAGGGGCAGCAAAGATTTCTAGGTTCTAATCTAATTCCAAAAATGTATCTCAAAGAGGAGGGTAGTAAATAGATGGTACTATCTTTAAGATATGAGGGGGTACTAGTTCAGCATTTTGCAAAGTAAGGCAACTTTTTCAGCACATGAATTGTCAAGCTTATTAATCTTTCAAGACTATTTCTGTCTTACATAAAAGCTCTTTTTAGAAGAAGGGGTCTAATGCAACTTACAGGAAATACCTTTAAAAAATATTCTGCACATTATTTTGTGTCTCTTGCTGTAACTTTGGAGTTGTTTAAATTGATTTTATTAAGTTTTGTGGGGTTTTTTAACATGGACCATTTTTACAAATCTAAATTGAATATGTTACTATACTGCTCCTGTTTTATGCTTTGGTTTTTTGACCCCAAGGCATGTGGGACTTCGCTCCCTGATCAGGGATTGAACCCATGCCTCCTGCACTGGAAGGTGAAGTCTTAACCACTAGACTACCAGGGAAGTCTCTGGACTTTAAGTTTTTATACTGAAGTCTTTATCACTATACTTTAATAATAATTTAATTAATTAAAACACCACACACAAACATACGCATACACATATACACACAGGCTTAAGTTTCCATAAGCCTGCTTAGCTGTCGTGTTCCGTGTTAGCACGGAAGCAAAGCTCCATCCATGCCCATCGTGGGGCATGGCCACCACTTGTTACACAAGCCCTCTGGACAGAGACTCATCTGGATGGAAAGAAATCAACTCCCCCGCCCAGCAGCATGTGTCAGGGAGGTTTCTTTAAGCAGAATCACTCCGCTATCTTGGGCAAGGGAAGAAAGTCTAGCCCAGGGAAGGATGGGGGTGCAAGGTCCAGATTCCTTCCATCTGTTTCTATGTCTGCTTCCCTGCTCATACCCAGCTCTCTGCTCCCCATACCTAAGACACTGACTTGGCTTGGTAGCATGCTTGGCCACTCACCCATGACTATTGCAGACTCTCATGGCCTCAGAACTAGAGTCTCAGGACAGAAAATATGATGAGATTGTTTCCCTCTCAGATGTGCTCCACCCCTATGCTCATCACAGCAGACACAAACACAGAGCCCTGGTCCTCCCTTCAGCAGAGGCTACGGGTCAAGAGTAATTCTAAAGACAAGGATGTTATGGAAACATTTATGTATTAACTCAGCTATTGCAGCTACCTGTGATCCCTGGGTTAGGAAGATCCCCTGGAGAAGGGCATGGCAACCCACTCCAGTGGGTTCTTGCCTGAAGAATCCCATGGACAGAGGAGCCTGGTGGGCTACAGTCCATGGGGTCGCAGAGTCGGACATGACTGAAGCGACTTAGCACGGATGCAGCTACCTGAGGGCTTTATAGCAACATGTCAAGAGCATGGGTTACCCAGTATAAGTTGACTTGAATGGCTCAGAAATATGACACCAGATCCTACTAGCAGAGGGGGCAGAAGGAAGGGAAGGAATGGGGGGAACAGTGGGGGTGGGGGCGGGGAAGTACTGACAAAAGGAAAAGGGAGAAAAGGAAAGGAGAGATGAGAGGAGAGAGATCAGAGGGTCAGTGCAACTCATTCCCCCACAGGAAAAACCACTTTCCACCATAGCCCTGGATGCTCATGAGTCAGCACAAGAAAAAGCGTCGCAGTGAATAATTATACCATTATTAATTCATACTGTGGCTTTGAAAGGTCATTTTCCTGGGGGGGAACAGCTGGGTACCACCGAAAGGGCACCAGATTTATCATCAGGTGGCCCCAGATTCCACTCTGTGTGACTTTTCCAGCTTTCTGATTAGGGCAAATTCCTCCCCGTCTCTGAGCCTCAGTCCTTCTCTCTTGAGGACAGTCCGCAGCACCACCTTGCCCAAGGTTGAAGTTGAACATTACAAAAGATAATGTGATTCACCCTCCCTTTGGGCTCCAAACCCATCCCAGATGGGGAAACCCCCACTGTGGTCCAGACTGCAACATCGACAGTTCAGACCCTGGAGATCCTGTTTGAAGAATCTTTCTTTGGTAGGTTGTTCCCAGAGAAAATGTCATAAGAGCACAAGTTCTTCTTCTGAGATCGAGTCCCAGAGGTTAAAGCATCTGGGATTTAGAATCAATCCCCAGCTTTAAATATTTTAAAGGTACGTGGGATGGTACAGATGAACCTATCTGCAGGGCAGGAATAGAGATGCAGACATAGAGGATGGGGGACACAGTGGGGAAAGGGGAGGGTGGAACGAACCGAGAGATTAGGATTGATATAAATACACGACCACATGTAAAATAGACAGCTAGTGGGAAGCTGCCATACAGCACAGGGAGCCCAGTCCGGTGCTCTGTGACAACCCAGAGAAGTGGGGGTGGAAGTGTGAGGGAGGTTCAAGAAGGAGAGGATATATATATCTATACATATTTGTTTTTGTTGTTCAGTCACTAAGTTGTGTCTGACTCTTTGCAACCCCATGGATTGCAGCATGCCAGGCTTCCCTGTCCATCACTATCTCCTGGAGTTTGCTCAGATTCATGTCCCTTGAGTCAGTGATGGTATCTAACCATCTCATCCTTGCTGTCCACTTCTCCTTTTGCCTTCAGTCTTTCCCACCATCGGGGTCTTTTCCAGTGAGTTGGCTCTCTGAATCAGGCAGCCAAAATATTGGAGCTTCAGTTTCAGCATCAGACCTTCCAATGAATATTCAGGTTTGATTTCCTTTAGGACTGACTGCTTTGATCTCCTTGTAGTTCAAGGGACTCTCAAGAGTCTTCTCCAGCACCACAGTTCAAAAGCATCAATTCTTCGGTTCTCAGCCTTCTTTATGGTCCAACCCTCACATCCATACATAACTACTGGAAAAACTATAGCTTTGATTAGATGGATCTTCATCAGCAAAGTGATGTCTCTGTTTTTTAATATGTTGTTTAGGTTTGTCATAACTTTCTTTCCAAGGAGTAAACATCATTTAATTTCATGGCTGCATATATATATATACTTATGGCTGATCTGCATTTCTATACAGCAAAAACCTGGAGAAGGAAATGGCAACCCACTCCAGTATTCCTGAACTGAAAAATTCCATGGACAGAGGAGCCTGGCAGACTACAGCCCACGGAGTTGCAAAGAGTTGGACACAACTGAGCACAAAGCACAACAAAAATCAACACAACATTGTAAAGTAATTATCCTCCAATTAAAAGTTTTAAAAAATATTTTAAAGATAAGAAAGCATCCAAGTGCTTTATCCCACCCTGTGTGGCAGACTCTATGGGTTGATGTAGCTGATGCTGTCTGAGCCCACCCGTATCCCTTCATCTTACTACTCTCGAGTTCCTGCCGGACTCCCCATGCCAGCGCCTATTTCCAATGCCCAAGCCTGTTTGCCAGTTCACAGGCAGATGGAAGTGTCTGGGACTCAAATTCCCCCTGCATCCCTCAACCAAGGCCTACTGGACGTGTGATAACTCCCACGGGTACTTGCTACTCTGGCTCCCAGAAATGCTGCAGCAGGATGAGGCTCCAGCTGTCCAAAGCTGTCCAAAGATAGCCAACTTGATAACACCCTCTTTCATGGTGTGATGGTTAACTTTAAGTGTCAGCTTGACTGGGCCATGAGGTACCCAGACATTTAGTTAAACATTATTGCTGGGTGTGTCTGTGAAGGGATTCCTGGATGATATTAACATTGCCTAGGTAGGGTCTCCCCTGGTGGTCCAGTGGTTAAGGATCCACCTTCCAATCCAGGGGACATGGGTTCAATCCCTGGTCAGGGAACTAAGATCCCACATGCCACAAGGCAAGTAAGCCCATGAGTCGCAACTACTGAGCCCGCCCACCACAACTAGAGAAGCCCCCACATAACGCAACTAGGGAAAGCCCCATGCCACAACAAAGACCCAGGGCAGCCAAAAAAAAGCAGAAACAAAAAAACAAAACGAAGTGTTGCCTTGGTAGCCTAAGTAAAGCAGATGACCCTCCTAAGTGAGAGTGGGCTTCGTCGACTATGCTGAAGGTCTAAACAGAATGAAAGGCTGAGTAAGAATGAGTTCCTTCTCTCTGCGTGGATGTCTTTGAGTTGCAAACAGTCTTCTCCTGCCTTTGGATTCAGACTCAGACTGGAGCTTACAGTTTTCTGTCCTGGGTCTCCAGTTTGCTGACTGCAGAGTTTGTATTGTCTCAGCTTTCAACGTCTGTGTGAGTCAGTTCCGTATTGTGTGTGTGTGTGTAGATACGGATGTGTATCTGTGTCTCATTGGTTCTTCTCTGGAGAACTCTTACTAATAAGCTAGAATACTATTCTCTTTGCCTTACTTCCCTACCACTTCTACCAGGCCTTACTTCACCGCCCAGACACACTGCGTGTGTGTGTATGTTCAGTCACTAAGTTGTGTCTGACTCTTTGCCACCCCATGGACTGCAGCATGCCAGGCTTCCCTGTCCTTCACCGTCTCCCAGTGAAGGACTCAAATTCATGTCCATTAAGTTGATGATGCTATCTCACCATCCCATCCTCTGCTGCTCCCCTCTCCTTTGGCCTTCAATTTGTCCCAGCTTCAGGGTCTTTTCCAACAAGTCAGCCCTTTGCATCAGGTGGCCACAGTGGCTACAGCTTCAGCTTCAGCATCAGTCCTCCCAATGAATATTCAAATTTTATTTCCTTTAGGTTTGGCTGGTTTGATCTCCTTGCAGTTCAAGGGACTCTCAAGAGTCTTCTCCAACACCACAGTTCAAAAGCATCAATTCTTCAGTTCTCAGCCTTCTTTATGGTCCAACTCTCACATTCATACATGACTACTGGAAAAACCACACCTTTGACTAGATGGACCTTTGGCAGCAAAATGATGTCTTTGCTTTTTAATACACTGTCTAGGTTTGCCATAGCTTTCCCTCCAAGGAGCAAGCATCTTTTAATTTCAGGCTGCAGTACTGTCCACAGTGATCTTGGAGCCCAAGAAAATAAAATCTGTCACTGCTTCCATTGTTGCCCCTTCTATTTACCATAAAGTGATGGGACTGGATGTCATGTTTTTAGTCCCAAACTCACTACTAGTGTTCAAATCCTTGTACCAGAATCTGCTTCTGAGGGGACTCAGACTAAGGCTAACCCAATAGCATTCCTGACCCCCTTCGCTCTGGCTGTCTCCCCCAATCAAGGCGGGAAATCCAGTCTTTGCTTTCCCAGCTTCCTGTGCAGTTAGAGGCAGCTGTGTGACCCAGCCTTGGTCAATGAGACAAATGAGTTCATCTACGGGGGGGAAGTAGAACTATAAAATGCTATTTGATTTCTCATTAAAATGGAGAAATCTGGAAAGAAAACTTTTGTCTCTTCCATTCTTCTTCCTGCCCTAAATACTGAGATCATATCTGGAGTTTCATTAACATTTCAGCAACCACAATGAATTAATAGCCCCTAAAGGAGATCCAACCAGTCCATTCTAAAGGAGATCAGCCCTGGGTGTTCTTTGGAAGGAATGATGCTAAAGCTGAAACACCAGTACTTTGGCCACCTCGTGCAAAGAGCTGACTCATTGGAAAAGACTCTGATGCTGGGAGGGATTGGGGGCAGGAGGAGAAGGGGACGACAGAGGATGAGATGGCTGGATGGCATCACTGACTCGATGGACGTGAGTTTGAGTGAACTCTGGGAGTTGGTGATGGACAGGGAGGCTGGCATGCTGCGATTCACGGGGTCGCAAAGAGTCGACATGACTGAGCGACTGAACTGAACTGAACTGAACTGAAAGTCGTATAACTTCATAGGACTATAGAGGGTGTCAGAGGATGAGATGGCTGGACGGCCTCACTGATGCAATGAACATAAATTTGGGCAAACTCTGGGAGATGGTGAGGGACAGGGAGGTCTGGTGTGCTGCAGTCCATTGGGTCACAAAGAGTCGGACATAACTGGGCGACTGAACGACAACAAAGTCCTATAACATTTGCATCTTTAATAAGACCTAATATTATTAATAATAATAAAACCTAATGATTTCTTCCTAAGTACTATGTATATAACATTTTAACATACTAACTCTCCTTTGCCACATATAAGCAAGTAGTGAATTTTGCACACGGTCACCCAGGAGAGGCTTATGGCAGAATAGAGAGTAAATTGCCCGAACGTGTTCTTAGTCATGTGTCCCAAAGACGGAAGGCCTTCAGTAAAGAGGAGTTCTAAGCACGGACTGGGCGTCTTAGCAGAAAGGGAGAGTTGATTTCATGCTGGTTAAAAAGAGAATCCCAGGGGATGGGGAAAGAGAGAGGCTCCAGAGAGTGGAGGAGATGTATAGCCTGCCACCTGTCATGTACTGCTTGTCTGCCGCAATGTCACTGGCTGGTGGCAAGACCCAGGAAAGGAGTGACTGCATGGCACATCCGGGCAGGCCAGCATCTCTGTAAAATTCTGCATCTGGCTCACATCTCAGGGAGCTACGGAAGGAGACTCCCAGACTAGAAGGACCGTTCAGGAAGGGGCAGCGCAATTGGACTGGCAAAACCAATACTTTGCCAATGAGGCTGAGGAAGTCTGAGCGATGGGTTCAGACTCCTTTAGGGACAGACAGGTTAAGAGCTCAGGGCTGTAACGTTTGTATGCACTCAGGCCCGAGCCAATAATCAAACAAGACCAGTTCATCTTTCATTTTTTCAATGAACATGAGCTCTTACTATTACTAGGCATTAAAGACATGAATCAAATAGTAATAGAACAAGGTCTCTGCTTCCAGGGAGCTTACTGTCTGACAGGATAAACACTCACAGACAACTTGTAGGCTCAGGCACTGAGTTACAGAACGGAGAAGCCTCCCCAATGTTACCTGAATTAATTCAGACAAAATGCGTGTTTTGTGCCCCATTTATAGATGAACAAGTAAGACTTATCAAAGCCCACATAGTCGCTAGGGGGTCGCATTAAGACTCAGACCCAGCTCTGACTGATTTCAGTGAACAAGTCCCTTCTGCTTTTCTCATCAACCTCAAATGCCCACAGGGAGCCTAGAGGAGCCTAGGGACCACTCTTTATACCCTTGACCCTGACAGACAGACTTTATCAAGTAGAATTAGTCTTGTCTTGCTATTCAGTGTGAATGTTTCCCAAAGCCAACTGCTCCATCTGCTAAAGCGCTAGGTGACTTCCTTGAAAACCAGTTCCGTTCATCACACCTTAAGGGAAAACAGCAACCTCCTGTATGCACACATTAATTAACACAGCAGAAATAGGCTTGAGTTAATTATAGAGGCTCCCTACATTAAAAATGAAGAACAGGCCAGCTGCCAAAGAAGGCTCAGTAGCATGGAACAATGCGAAAAAAGTGGGAAAAGCCATTACTTCTGTACACTGTGTCTCTGCCCAAGAGATGCTCCTGTTGAGAAGCACAAGTTTAGCATCTAACACCTTGGAGCTAACCATGAACTCAGAAAGTCTCTCTCAGCTTTGTCCACGTTACATATTCCTTTAAGGAAAGAGCCTTTGTCACTAGAAAAGCTGGGTGCATCAGTTATTAAGAAGGGCTTATATCAAGGAAAAATCGTATGTCATTTTCCCAGCATTCAATTTTTTTCATTATTTATTACTAGCATCCATCTATTTGGGGAAGAATGAGCCAAAGTTGGTTTTTTTTTTTTTTAATTAATGAAAAGAACTGGAGAGATACTAGGAAATGCATTCTCCAAGGCCCCAAAACGATATATTTACCACTGAATCCCTTGAGAAGTTTTTTCTGCTTCACATATGCCAAGGAAAAGTGTACTTAAGCATGCCACATGCCCCAAATCACCCCAGTCCTGTGTTTACCCTTCCACTTTTTAAAAAATAAATGTGATATCAACTAAGCATCTCATCTTGATCCCTCTAGCTAGTTCCTGCAGGTGTATAAACATTATCGAGCTTCTTTAAAGGAAACTCTGTGTGGTCTTCTGGCAACATGAACAAGTATCCCTAAAATAAACAACACTTTCCATTACAAAAAGAAGGTGCATCCCAGATATTTTAAAGCCAGCTCAGTGTTCTGTGTTCTCCAATAATTAAACAGATACTATGTTTGACCAGTTGCCCCTGCCCACATGAATAAAACACTGTGATTTAAAGACTACAAGACAGGGAAGACAACTACCCCCAAGAAAAGGTAGAATTTATAGAACCTTGTGATAAAGGGGATTTAAATTTTTATTTTAAACTTTTTATTTTATACTGGAGTGTAGGCAATTAACAATGCTGTGATAGCTTCAAGTACATGGCAAAGGGACTCAGCTTTACATGCACATGTATCCATTCTCCTGATTGGAGGGGATTTTTTTTTTTTTAACTAAATAATGTATTTTAATTGGAGGCTAATTACTTTACAATATTGTAGTGGTTTTGCCATACATTGAGATGAATTAGCCATGGCTGTACATGTGTTCCCCATCCTGAATCCCCCTCCCACCTCCCTCCTCATCCCATCCCCCGGGGTAATCCCAGTGCACCAGCCCTGAGCACCCTGTCTCGGAGGGGATTTTAATGATAACCTGTTCCAACAGTCTCCAAACCTTGGTATGCATCAGAATTGGCTGGAGAGTCTATTTTATTTCCTTATTTATTTATTTTATTTTTTCTGGCCACACGGCATATAGGATCTTAGTTCCTCAACCAGTGATCAAACCCACGCCCCCTGCATTGGAAGGTGGATTCTTAACCACTGGGCCACCAGGAAAGTCCCAAGGGAGATGTATATTTTGAAATGCCACTGAGCCATTCCAGACATGCTGAATCATTGGTAGTAAGACACAGGCATCTGGATTTTGAACATATCTTCTCCAAGTGATTCTGATGAGCAGCCCTATTTGGGAACTTCTCATCCAAACCATTATCCTCACAACAACATCCCAGCCAAGTGGCCCTACAGTCTTTGCTTAAATGCCTCCTCCCAGGACAGTAAGCCAATCAGTCTATCCCTGGATGGTACTAACCACTGGGAAACCAGCCTCCCTGGAATGCACCAGAGCTGGCCCTGCTCTATCATGTAAGTCAAAGAGACCTGCACCTGGGAAGGGGCAGATTTTTGTTGCTTTCATGTGAGAAACCATATAAAAACTTACACCAAGATCCAAACTGCAGGTTACAAAAAAATAAGGGTGGGTGTTCCCTGGTGGCTCAGTGGTAAACAATCCACCTGCCACTGCAGGAGACACGGGTTCGATCCCCAGTCCGGAAGGATCCCACCTGCTGCGGAGTGGGCCACAACTATTGAGCCTGTGTGCCACAATTACTGAGCACACGTGCCACAGCTACTGAAGCCTGTGCACCCTAGAGCCCGTGCTCTGCAAGAAGAGAAGCCACCACAATGAGAAGCGCACATACCACAACTAGAGAGGAGCCCCTGCTCTCCACAGCCAGAAAAAAAACCACACAGCAATGTAGACCCAGCACAGCCAAAGACAAATAAATAAATAAAATTTCTAAAAAATCAGGTCTAGCCTAAACTTTATTATCAAAAATAATTTTATACTGAATTAGTTTAGCATAAGGGTACCCAGGGGGTACTAGAAGTAGAGAACCCACCTGCCAATACAGGAGACCTAAGAGGTGCAGGTTCCATTCCTGGGTTGGGAAGATCCCCTGGAGGAGAGCATGGCAGCCCACTTAAGACAAAATATCATTTCAGAACCAACCTTAAGTTCTCTATGGTAGAAGAGGAAGTGATTAAGAATACAATGCAACCTAAATGTCCATCAACATAGGAACGAATAAAGAAGATGTGGTGCATATATACACTGGAATATTACTCAGCTATAAAAAGGAACAAAATTGGTCATTTGTAGAGACATGGATGAACCTAGAGAGTGTCGCATACAGTGAGGTAAGTCATATCATGTATCAATACAAATATGCAGAATCTGAAAAAAATCAGTATGGACTACCTTATTTACAAAGCAGAAATAGAAACACGAATGAAGAGAACAAACATACAGATACCAAAGGTGGGAGGTAGGAGGAATTGGGAGATCGGGGTTGACATATATACTATGTATAAAATAGATAAGTGAGAATCTGCTGTATAGCACAGGGAACTCTACTTGATGCTCTGTGGTGACCTACATGGGAAGGAAATACAAAAAAGAGGGGATATATGTGCAGTTATGGCTGATTCACTTTGCTGTACAGTAGAAACTAACACGACACTGTAAAGTAACTATACCCTAATAACTTAAAAAAGACTACAGTGCAAAGAATACAGGTCTTTCCATCATACCTGGGTTGGATCCTGGATCTTCCATTTACAGCTCCATTTAAACCCTCTGAACTTCGGTTTTCTTGGAAAATTGGGACAAAATCAATAGGGTTGTCATATCACACGAGACACTGGCATTCAGTAAATGGGCCCTTCCCTTCCCTTTCCTTCCCTTCGGTTTTCTTTCTCTGCTCAATTTGTTGTGAGCTCTTATTTCTACTCCTTGCATCCTGTTTTTCTCTCCATTACTAACACCACCACCACCACTTACATTATTGTGTCCGTATTTGTTCAGCATCTCACGGCTTAAATAATTAGGTTTGGATGGGGGTGAGAAATAAATTCGCATCTTAAAAGAAAGTTCCATAATTCTATTCAGGAACTAATTCTCTTTGTTCAGGAAAAAATCTTGCAAGGTCACTTGGGGCAGCAGAAACCCTGAGAGCTTGGGTTAGCAAGAGAAAAGGCAGAAAAAGATGTAGTAAATTGTTCTGCATTTCAAGTGAACTGGGCATAAAAGAGTGAGGAGGGGACACAGAACAGTGAGACTAAGAAACAAGGAAGAGGAGTCTTAGAGATGCTTCAGATTCGAGTTTAAGTTGTGTCCCGACTATAATATAAACTCAAGTCCATGTCCCCAAACTTAGGTAAAATTTGCTACACAGCAAAGTTTTGTGGCAAGGAAAGGAGCTTCACAAGACAGAGGAAAAAACAAGAATCAGAGTAAAGTAAAGCAGAGTAAAGTAATCAAAGTTGATCTTGCAACGAAAGCCCCCAAGAGCAGCAGGAAATCTTGAATGTTTCCAACCACATCCAGCTCTGAAGAGTCAGAAAGCCTCAGCTAACACTGAGGCTGCACTAAGAGGTCTGCAAAAGTTGGGACTTCCCTGGTAGTCCAGCGGCTAAGACTCTGAGCTCTCAGTGCAGGAGGCCTGGGTTCGATCCCTGGTCAGGGAACTAAATCTCAACATGCTGCAACTCAGAGCTCACATGCCATAATGAAGATCAAAGACCCAGCGTGCCACAACTAAGATCTGGTGCAGCCAAATAAATAAAAAATAAATGCTTTTTAAATATTTTTTAAAAGATGTCTGCCATCAAAAAGTCTACAAACAATAAATGCTGGAGAGGGTGTGGAGAAAAGGGAACCCTCTTACACTGTTGGTGGGAATGCAAACTGGTACACCCACTATGGAGAACAGTGTAGAGATTCCTTAAAAAACTGGAAACAACTGCCATACGACCCAGCAATCCCACGGCTAGGCATGCACACCGAGGAAACCAGAACTGAAAGAGACACATACCGCCATGTTCATCGCAGCACTGTTCACAATAGCTAGGACATGGAAGCAACCTAGATGTCCATCGGATGAATGGATAAGGAAGTTATGGTACGTATACACAATGGGATGTTACTCAGCTATAAAAGAGAAAGTATTTGAGTCAGCTCTAATGAGGTGGATGGAACTGGAGCCTATTATACAGAGTGAAGTAAATCAGAAAGAAAAACACCAATACAGTATATTAATGCATATATATGGGATTTATATATGTAACGATGATCCTGTATGCAAGGCTGCAAAAGAGACACAGATGTAAAGAACAGACTTTTGGACTACGTGGGAGAAGATGAGGGTGGGGTGATATGAGAGAATAGCATTGAAACGCGTATATTACCATAGGAAACACAGATGACCAGTGCAAGTTGGATGCATGAAACAGGGCACTCAAAGCTGGTGCTCTGGGACAACCCGGAGGGATGGGCTGGGGAGGGAGGTGTTGAGGGCGATTCAGGATGGGGGGACACAGGTGCAGCCATGGGGGATTCATGTCAATGTATGGCAAAAACCACCACAGTATTGTAAAGTAATTATCCTCCAATTAAAATAAATTAACTAATTTTTTTAAAAAGACCTGCATCTTTTCATCTCAGCCCCCTTTATGCCACTCCTCTGCTCAGAAGCATTGAGGGAGCCTTGATTTTGACATTGGGAAGACCCTAGACAGAAATTCTTTTTACTAATTTCTGTCAGAAAGTGTCCAACTTTTAAACATATACTCTTTAGGTGCAATATCACTAATTATTAGAAAAAAGCAAATCAAAACTACAGTGAGGTTATCACCTCACACCAGTCAGAATGGCCATCATCAAAATGTCTAAAAATAATAAATGCTGGAGAGAATGTGCAGAAAAGGGGATTTTCCTACACTGTTGGTGCAGTCACTATGGAAAACAGCATGGAAGTTCCTAAAGAAAACTAAAAATAGAGTTACCATATGATCCAACAATCCCACTCCTGGTCATATTTCTGGAAAAAAAACCTGTAATTTTAAAATATGCAGGCACCCCAGCATTCACAGCAGCACTATTTACAACAGCCAAGACATGGAAGCTACCTGTGTCCATCAACAGATGAGTGGATAAAGAAGATGTGGTATACATACAAATGGTATATTACTCAATCATAAAAAAGAACGAAATAACGCCATTTGCTGCAACATGGGTGGATTTAGAGATTGTATGAAATGAATTAAGTCAGAAAGAGAAAGACAAATACCATATGATTTTAAAAATGATATAAATAACTTTATTTTCAAAACAGAAACAGACTCACAGATGTAGGAAAAAACTCATGATTATCAAAGGGGAAAGCAGAAGGGAGAGGGATAAATTAGGAATCTGGCATATACACACTACTATCGAAAAAGCAAGAGAGTTCCAGAAAAACATCTACTTCGGCTTTATTGACTATGCCAAAGCCTTTGACTGTGTGGATCACAATAAACTGTGGAGAATTCTGAAAGAGATGGGAATACCAGACCACCTGACCTGCCTCTTGAGAAACCTATATGCAGGTCAGGAAGCAACAGTTCGAACTGGACATGGAAAAACAGACTGGTTCCAAATAGGAAAGGGAGTACATCAAGGCTGTATCTTGTCACCCTGCTTATGTAACTTCTATGCAGAGTACATCAAGAGAAACGCTGGGCTGGAAGAAGCACAAGCTGGAATCAAGATTGCTGACAGAAATATCAATAACCTCAGATATGCAGATGACACCACCTTTATGGCAGAAAGTGAAGAAGAACTAAAGGCCTCTTGATGAAAGTGAAAGTGGAGAGTGAAAAAGTTGGCTTAAAGCTCAACATTCAGAAAACGAAGATCATGGCATCTGGTCCCATCACTTCAATGGGAAATAGATGGAGAAACAGTGGAAACAGTGTCAGACTTTATTTTTGGGGGCTTCAAAATCACTGCAGATGGTGACTGCAGCCATGAAATTAAAAGACGCTTACTCCTTGGAAGAAAAGTTATGACCAACCTAGATAGCATATTCAAAAGCAGACACATTACTTTGCCAACAAAAGTCTGTCTAGTCAAGGCTATGGTTTTTCCAGTGGTCATGTATGGATGTGAGAGTTGGACTGTGAAGAAAGCTGAGCGCTGAAGAATTGATGCTTTTGAACTGTGGTGTTGGAGAAGACTCTTGAGAGTCCCTGGAACTGCAAGGAGATCCAACCAGTCCATTCTGAAGGAGATCAGCCCTGGGTGTTCTTTGGAAGGAATGATGCTAAAGCTGAAACTCCAGTACTTTGGCCACCTCATGCGAAGAGTTGACTCATTGGAAAGGACTTTGATGCTGGGAGGGATTGGGGGCAGGAGGAGAAGGGGATGACAGAGGATGAGATGGCTGGATGGCATCACTGACTCGATGGACGTGAGTTTGAGTGAACTCCGGGAGTTGGTGATGGACAGGGAGGCTTGGCGTTCTGCGATTCATGGGGTTGCAAAGAGTCAGACACAACTGAGCAACTGAACTGAACTGATACATAAAATATTAATAGATAAACAATAAGGTATAGCATAAAGAACTAAACTGAATATAATAAACTATAATGGAAAAAAATCTGAAAAAGAATATTATATATATATGTATAACTGGATTGCTTTTCTATATACCAGACTACAATAGCATTATAAATCAACTATACATCAATTAAAAATAATAATAAAATAAAATAGGCATACTCTCTTTCAGGTATAGCATTCACCTCTGTAATCTGTAGCAAAAAAAAAAAAAAAAATGTTGCTAACATGTGACCTCTGTTGAGAAGAAAACTATTTGCAACTCTGTAGGCTTGAGCCTCTAAGGAGAAAAAATATATAAAAATACATATGATAAATTATATATGAATGAGTTTTATATATATTCTATTTAATGAGTAGCTACTAGATGTCAGACTCAGTATTTTATTCCTATTCTCTCAGTTAATCTTCACAAGAGCCCTCCCAAGTATATATTATTCTTACCGTTGTCTGGACAAGCAACGTGAGTTTCACAGGAAAATGGTAATTTACCCAAAGAGTCAGGTGGCAAGTGGCATTGCCAGCCTTATCCTGCCTGCACTCCTGTCCAGGCCACAGGCTGATCCCTCACTGGGTGGAGACTAGGTTGCAAGAGTAAATTGCAAAGATGCTCCTGAAGACCTCAGGTCTTCTTGAAGAAGAGTGTATTGCTACTCTGCAACAGACCCTAAAATGATAGCAGCAAAAGATCTGGAAAAACATCATCTTTGCTAGAACAGCTCTAACTCAACATCGACTGCTCCAAATTCAAGCTGTGCCTTAGAATCCCCTAAGAAGCCTCCCCAAATTGGTGTTTCTCAGTGCATATCTACTAAAGCAGACTCTATGGAAGAAGGGGTGCAAAAAAGACTGTATTTTATTTATTTGGCTGTGCCAGTTCTTAGATGTGACATGCAGACTCTTATTTCCAGGATGTGGGGTCTACTTCTCTGACCAGGGATCAAACCCGGGCCCCCTGCTCTGGGAGGGTGGAGTCTGAGCCACTGGACTACCAGGGAAATCCCTCCAAGACTGTATTTTAAAGGTCCCCCCACAATGCAGCCAATTTCAGAAGTGGGGTTTAAGAAACACTGATTATATGCCACTCAAGTATAAGAACTACCCTCTTAGTGTTGTAGGAATTCTAGCTTCCATCACAAGAATAGGTCTATTTTTAAGAGAAGTTGGAGGAAGTGAGGGAAATTGTAGCATGAACGTATGTCCATTGAAGGCCGGATGGGGTTCTGTTTGCTGCCTATGGCCATAAGAAAGCAGAGAGGGGCTTCAGTGGTTGCTCAATGGTAAAGAATCTGCCTGCCAACGCAAAAGACATGGGTTTGATGCCTGGTCTGGAAAGTTCTCACACACCGCGGAGCAACTAAGCCCGTGCACCCCAACCACTGAGCCTGCGCTCTAGAGGCTGGGAACCGCAACTACTGAGGCCACAAGCCACAGCTACATAAGTCCCTGCGCCCTAGAGCCCATGCTCTGCAACAGGAGAAGCCACCACCACGAGAAGCCTGCGCATGGCAACTAGAGAGCAGCCCCCACTCACCGCAACTAGAGAGAAGCCCACGCTGCCACGAAGGCCCAGCACAGCCAAAAATAAATCTGCTGTTGCTGTTCAGTTGCTAAGTCGGGTCCATCTCTTTACGACCCCATGGACCACAGCACGCCAGGCTTCCCTGTCCTGCACTATCTCCCTGAGTTCACCCAAACTCATGTCCATTGAGTCAGTGATGCCATCCAAACATCTCCTCTGTTGTCCCCTTCTCCTCCTGCCCTCAATCTTTCCCAGCATCAGGGTCTTTTCCAATGAGTCGGCTCTTTGCATCAGGTGGCCAAAGTATTGAGGAAGAGAGACTCTCTCCATGTGTTTATAAACTTCCAGGAAGCCTCTAATTAATGGGGAGAGCCCATCCTATTATGCTTGATACAAAGGTGCTAAACAGCCACTGAGACATGCCAGAAACTTGTTCAGGACAAGCGCAAGCATGTCTTAGAGAGAAGAGAGTGTGTTAAGCCACAGATATATCCAATTCATACCCCAAACTCAGTCTGGTTAGTACAGGAAACCCAGCAAAGAAAAAGAAACTAGCGTCAGCCATGTGCTACAATTTTTGTTGGAAGACAACCAGGAGAACAGACAGGACGGCTGCAGCTTAGATCTCAGGTTAAGTGAGTACCAGACCTAAATGACCTAAATGAGCCAGGGCTGTTTGAGAACTTGGAGGAAAATTCCAGGAACTGACACAGAGGAGAGGCATACACCTAATTAAATCCTCCTTTGAGAAAGTGATATTTTTGTTCTAATTCTCTGGCAGAATCACTAGACCTTTGAGACAGAAAATGTTTACATAAAATGATAAAAGGCATTTGTATTAGTGTAAAGTCCTTCTCAACAGATGATTACTGAAAGACTGTCATTAGACTCTACAGAATTACCAGGTGCCACTTAAATGTTTATTATGGGGGAAAATGCAACTTTCTTCCTATCTGCTATTGTAAGAAAAATGTCATTGGTATTGTGATGCTCATTGGAATTTTGTTAATAGCTGATAACACCAGTTTAAACATGTTTACCTAGGCCGGTGGTTCTCAAACAGGGCTTCCAGGTGGAACAGTGGTAAAGAATCCACCGCCTGCAATGCAGGAGGCAGAAGAGACGTGGGTTCGATCCCTGGGTTGGGAAGATCACTTGGAGTAGGAAATGGCATCCCACTCCAGTATTCTTGCCCAGAAAATCCCACGGACAGAGGAGCTTGGTGAGCTACAGTCCATGGGGTCGCAAAAGAGATGGACTCGACCGAGTGACTGAGCGCACCTAAGCACAGGCCAGGGGTTCTCAAACTTAGGCCATTAGACTCACCTAAATCGGGGGTCCCCAACCGCCAGGGTCTAATGCCTAATGCTCTGAGGAGGAGCTGATGTAATAATAATAATAGAAATAAAGTGCACAATAAATGTTATGTGCTCAAATCGTCCCCAAACCATCCCTCCCTCCAGGTCCATGGAAAAATTGTCTTCCATGAAACCAGTCTTTGCGCCAAAAAGATTGGGGACCACTGACCTGTTCCAAAAGGACTTTTTCCAAAACAGCTTGTT
Source organism: Bos taurus (assembly GCF_002263795.3). NCBI lineage: Eukaryota > Metazoa > Chordata > Mammalia > Artiodactyla > Bovidae > Bos > Bos taurus. The sequence continues at coordinate 16,027,205 of NC_037348.1, forward strand.
AGGCCTCACCCCTAAGTTTCTACTTTATTAGGTCTAGGGGAGAGTCCAAGAATTTACAATTCTAACAAATTCCCAGGATGCTGCTGCTCTGAGGACCAGATTTTGAGAACCACTGACCCAGAGCATGAGATCAATTTCCAAATGATCTGGGGTGAGATGCAATCTCTCATTCCCACCAAACTCCAGAAGCAGAAGAGGTGGGTCTTCCTTCCACACCTGTTTGCCAGGGGGACCACTGGTTTCTCCAGGAAAATTCTTGTTTATCTCTTTTGCAGTAATCTAATATCTGCTAATTATTTTAGCAGAGATTCCCTGGTGGCTCAGTGGTAAAGAACCCACCTGCCAGTTCAGGAGACATGGGTTCCAGCCCTGAGTCGGGAAGATCCCGAGGAGAAAGAAATGGCAACCCACTCCAGTATTCTTGCCTGGGAAATCCCAAGGACAGAGGAGACTGGCAAGCTACAGTTCAAGGGGTTGCAAAATAGTCAGATACAACTTAGCAACTAAACAACAAAAATTATTTTATCACTTTCTTTCATCACCGAAAGTGTCCTAGTTTGGATGATAATTTTTATATTCATCCTAATACTTGTTCATACATACTTGTTTGACCTTAGTCTGTAAAATCCCACAGGCCTAACTGGAAGATGCTCTCCTCCAGAGAGAATTTGTTTTTGCCTTCTCTGAGAACCAGGGACACTACAGACCAGGAATCATTTTAAACTGAGGTAGCAGCTTAAAAAGAAGTCTTAGCCCCAGCGGCAGGTTTTCCTGATTGCAGGGTGGACAGCGCTATCTGCCCTCAGGGGGCCCTGCCTTTCCTTTTGGGTCCAATGTGTACATCCTTTATGGCCCCCAGTTTCCAGCTCAGATTTTAAGTCAAAGGTGAAACTTTTCTTGCTGTTGCTATTATTTAAACTTGGAAGAGTCTTCTTGCAAATTTCCCTTACTTCTTTTAGTTTTTCACATTTTATCACAAAAATTTTCAAACACATTCAAAAGTAGAGAGGATAATATAATGAACTCCCATGTACCCACCAACCAGCTTGAACAGTGATCAACTCATTCCAATCTTGTTTCATCTACACCCACTCAATTCTCTATCCTCTTCCCCTCCTCACACATACACTGGATTGTTTTGAATCAAATCATATACATCATATGATTTCATTTATAAAGATATCAGTAGTGTCTCTAAAATAATAGGACTCTTTTTCAAGTAATCAGTATTCTGTGATCACACCTAAAAAATAGTAATAAATTGGTAATACTATTTTCTTATAATTTTGTTAGTTTCTTTGTTCAAATCATGATTCAAAGATGCTCCATATCTTGTAATTGGTGGTTATCACTTGTCTTTAATAATTTACATGTTCCCCAGAATATCTGGTTTTTATTCATTGTATCTTATTTCCTGGTGAAAATAGTTTGTTCTATAGATTTTTCTTTACAGTATGTTTTGCCGTTTGCATTCCTATGGTGTCATTTAACATGTTCTTCTGTGCTGTGTATCTCCCATAAGCTCACAGGTAAGCCTAAAGCTGTGCGGTCCAATGTAATAGCCCTTAGCTACATATGGCTACCTAGATTTAAATTAATTAAGACAGAAAGAGAAAGACAAATACCATGCAATGTCACTTACATGTGAAATCCAAAATATGACACAAATTAATTTATTTACACAACAGAGAAAGACTCACAGACATGGAAACAAATTTATGATTACCAAAGGGGAAGGAGGTGGAGGAGGGATAAATTAGGAGTTTAAGATGAGCAGATATATAAAAATATATAAACTGAGGGAAAGTGTTAGTCACTCAGTCGTGTCCGGCTCTTTGCAACTCCACGGACTGTAGCTCGCCAGGTCTATCCATGGGATTCTCCAGGCAAGAATACTGGAGTGGGTTGACATTCCCTTCTCCAGGGGAACTTCCCAACCCAGGGATCGAACCCAAGTCTCCTGCATTGCAGGCAGATTCTTTACGGTCTGAGCCACAAGGGAAGCCCATATTTTATAATAAATTTACTGCAAAATAAAGTAAAATTTACAGTATATAAAATAAATAAACAAGATCTTACTGTATAACACAGGGAACTATATTCAATACCATAAAATAAACCAAAATGGAAAAGAATATGAAAAAGATATGGATACATATGTATGTATACCTTGCATGTATATATATACATATTCTCTTCATACTCTTTTCCATTATATGTATGAATCACTTTGCTATAGACCAGAAACCAACACAACCTTGTAAATTAACTATAGTTTAATTTTTAAACTTTTTAATTTAAATTAATCACAACCCAGTAAATTTTAAAAATACATTTCCTTAATCACATTAGTGTCCTTTCAAGTTCTCAATGCCCACGTGAGGCCAGGGACTACTATACTGGATGGCGCAGATATAAAACATCTCTGTCATCACAGGAAGTTCTATTGGACACTGCTGCTCTTATTCATACTCAGATTCGTTTTTTCCAAAGCGTCTTCACAGGCAATGGTATGGTAGTTCTACCAAGAAGCACATAACATCTTGTCTGTTTTTCATCATGTTAGCAGCCATTGTTGATCACTGCCTAGACTCAGAAATTCAGGGTGACGAAATTCCAGATCCATCACTCTTTTTACTTATTACCCGAATAACTCTATAAAAAGAAGCTGCTTCCCCTCATTTACTCTTTAATTGTCCTAAACTAGTTTGCATAGGAAAGGCAAGGTAACTATCTAATCCTTTCCCCAGTTCTCAAAACAAGTTGGCTCCCTAATCTTTTTTTAAGAGAATTTCCTTTTTTATTTTTCAAAAATTTTATTTATGTATTTATTGGCCATATCAGTCTTAGTTTCAGCATTCGGGATCTTCTGTTGCAGCACACAGGCTTCTCTCTAATTGTGTAATCTGTAATCTGCAGCGTAGACTCTCTAGTTGAGACAAGCTGGCTTAGCTGCCACACGACATGTGGAATCTTAGTTCCCCAACCAGGGATCAAACCAGTGTCCCCAGCATTGGAAGGTAAACTCTTACCTTCCATGGGACCACCAGCCAAGTCCCTTCCTAAATCCTCTAAAAGTGACCAATGACGCATTTTATTCTGAGAATCATTATGAACCTGTGGGTCTAAACATATTTGGTATGTTTGAATCAATTGATGTTCTTAGCTACAATTATTGGCCTTATATAAATAAGTTTTCATATTTTTGTCATCATATTTTTGGAATTAAATATTAGAAGTAAGACTTCTGAGTCTAAAAATAAATGTTCACGTAATCTGTCCACCATCTCATGCCTGACATGTGGCTACTCCTAGTTATTTGCTGACCTTTTATCCACAGTAAATGCAACTATAAGTTTAAAATAAGTAACAGTTTTGTGGTAAATGTTTTAATGCCACTCGCCTCTTCAATCTCACATTGAGAACCACACAATTTTCGAAATGACTGAGCTGGCTGGATTCTGATATAAGAGTGGCTTAAACACTCATTAATAATTGGGGTGATTAGTCATTAGCCTGGAGGGGTGTCCCATCATCATATTCAAGTTTTCCATAAAATGATTTAAAATTTTTCCAGAACCAGAAAGAAAAAAAAAAAACATTCAATGACATGTAGAAGCTATCCCACCCAAATCTCTCACATCTCACCTGGAGAAACTAAGGCTCAGCAACAATCTGATTTTCCCAAGTTGTCCCAACAACTGGTATCTCAGTTGGGACTTCCATTCCCTGAAAATGAGAGGCACTTCTGATTTCTTTTTTTTTTTAATTGGAGGCTAATTACTTTACAATATTATAGTGGTTTTTGCCATACAGATCAACTTCTGCATAGGATTCAACCTTTCCTTAAGGAGTAGCCGTTTCTTCCTGGTCAGGGGAAGTGGCCCACAACCAGGACAGGAGGAATGACTAGTCCTGCCAGAGTCGTCTCTCTTCTCCTTTCCAGCCAAACATGCCAGTCTCCACTTCATCACTGCCAGCCCTGGATCCCTGTGAACCAGCTTCCAGATGCCTCTCAGCCCAGGAGAAGAACCAACCCCGGCTGTCACCACTCCCACCTTCCCCAGGGAAAGAGGAAGCCATCCCTGCTCCTGGAAAGACAGACATGATGACAGCTAGAAAGGATTTGCCTACCGAAGCTTGGAGCACCTTCTCACAGATTGTGGAAGGAATGGATGCTCCTACTTCGCAGTCCAATCAGGGCTCAGCGAATCTAGCCAGTGACGAAATGAAAGACGTAGGGGAGTGCTGGCAGCTACCCACAGGTCCCTTATTCCACTGCACAGTTCTCTGCCTGGGAACAAGCACCCCAAAGGGCTGGACCCTCTCACTGGTCTCTGCTGGCTGGGATCAACACATGGAGATAAAGCTTTCTCTCCAGGGGCTTCCCTGGTGGTCCAGTGATTAAGAGTCTGCCTTGCAAAGCAGGGACACTGGTTCAATCCCTGGTCCGGGAAGATTCCACACACCAGAGAACAGCTAAGCCCGGGTGCCACAACTTTGAGTCTGTGCTCTAGAGCTCAGGTACCGCAACTGCTAAGGCCCACGCGCCTCAGAGCCCATGCTCTGCAACAAGAGAAGCCACCAGAATGAGAAGCCCGAGCACCACAAGGAAGAGTAGCCCCGCTTGCTGCAACTAGGGAAAGCCTGCTTGCAGCAATGAAGACCCCGCACAGCCAAAAACAACTAAGTAAAATTAAATAAAAGTTTTCTCTCCAAAAATATACCAAAGGTCCCTAGAGAGTAAAGCCCCTCAACCTGAAACCTTGCATTCTGGAATTGTCAGGTGCATGAACCCTGAATCAAAACTCCCAACAGCCTCCTGAGATCAGCCCACTCTCTTCCTACTTACTGAGGTTCACGCCTAAGCTGCACCGTCCACCTATAGCTGCCTGAATGCCTTCCACTGAATTATCTCCAGAGAACACAGGTCACTGTTTCATGTATCAGAGACCAGTGATTTACCCTGGGACTCCCAGACCCCTCAGGGATATTTACAAAGTTTTCAAAACGTGATAGTTTATATTTCTATTCATAGCTAACTCTGGAAAAAAAAATCAAGTTTGTGCGTAGGGAAAGAGGAGTTGAATACCAAAAAAACTGGCCATGGGAGAATGCATGAGGGTTCTCTCATGCTCCCGCAAGGCAGAGATTCAGAGCACTTCCTTCTGCACATGGAATCATGACATTTGCAGCAATATGGACGGACCTCGAGATTGTCGTACTGATTGAAGTAAGACAGACAGAGAAAAAGAAATGTCCTATGATACAGAGTGTGGATTCTAAAAAGAAATGATCACCAGTCCAGTTTTGATGCATAATACAGGATACTTGGGACCGGAGCACTGGGATGACCCAGATGGGATGGGATGGGGCGGGGAAGAGGTTCAGGATGGTGAACACATGTACACCCGTGGCGGATTCATCTCAATGTATGGCAAAACCAATACAATATTGTAAAGTAATTAGCCTCCAATTAAAATATATAAATTTTTATTTTAAAAAAGCTAAAAAAAATAAAAAGAAATGATACAAATGAACCTATTTACAAGACAGAAACAGACTCACAGACTTTGAGAATGAACTTATGGTTGCCAGGAGCAAGGATGGGGGAAGGGATAGTTAGGGAGTTTGGGATGGACATGTACACACTCTTATATTTAAAATGGAAAACCAACAAGGACCTACTGTGCAGTATAGGGAACTCTGCTCAATATTATGTAACAACCTAAATGGGAGAAGAAGTTGAAAAAGCACAGATACACGTATGTTTATAACTTAACTGACTCGCTTCGCTGTACATCTGAAACCATCACAACATTGTTAATCAACTAGACGTCAACATAAAAGTTAGAAAACATTTCACGAGACTTCCCTGGTGGTCCGGTGGCGAAGACTCCATGCTCCCAGTGCAGGGGGGCCTGGTTCAATCCCTGGTCAGGGAGCTAGATCCCGTATGTCACAGCTGGAGTCCGCATGCCGCAATTACAGATCAGGCAAACCACAGCTAAGACCCGATGCAGGCAGATACATGAATTTATGCTTTCAATTTCATGAGGAGGATCAAGAGGGTGGCAGATAGGAGGAATGTGTGTCAAAGGGAAAATCTCTCTGAAAGGTAAAAGTGAAACAAGAAGGGGGTTGTGGGGAAAGAAGCACCTGATGCAAGACAAGCGCCTGAGACGAGAGCATCCAAGAAGAAAAGAAAACGGCTGAGTGAAAAGCAATCCTCTACCTATGGGTCAGCAGCAACGCTAGGGCGGGGGAAGTGGTGAAAATAGGCCAGCGGTCAGTGCTACCTGCTGGGAACCTACAGTGATTTTTGGTGCAGAGCACTTTTTGTTGCCACTATTGTTTTTATTGAGTTTGTTTGAGGGTTTTTTTTTTGTTTTTTTAAGAAAAAAGAGGAGTCAATATATATTGAACACTTCTGTGCTAGGAACTGGGCCTGGCATATGATGTGTATTACTCCAACAGGATCACGAAAAGCAGATTTCAGTTCAACCAATGAGGAAAATGAAGTTGTTTAAAGATAAATAAAACACTTAACTGCAACCCGCCCTCCCCACCCCCCGCCCCGTCCTCATTTTTCTAGAGTGGTCATCCTTGCAAATTGCTCCGGACAGTGCCTGTTAATGCCTGACATCCTGGGGTCACTATTAAAGAGCACCCCCCTTTTCACTCTGGTGTCTGGGTTTGGATATAAATTAAATAACCGCCCTAGGTTGCAGCTACATGGTTGCTCTGTCCAATCCTCCAGGGATTTCTACAGGGAGGGTCTAGAATCAGAGCCATCCTCAATGGCCTCTTGCCTGAGCATCCTCAAGACAAAGGAGTTCCCGAGAAGAGAAGGAACCATGAGAAGAAAGTAGCAGAGAGACATGAGAAGAGTCCTACATTGAGAAATCGAAACACGCCTGACTTCTGGAACTTTCCTGAACACCATCATGATTCACACATGAGCCTTTTGGAGCTCTGAGAAATGCAAAACCGCAGGTGTAATCCCAGCAGAAGCGGAGGTCACAGTGGCTGCTTTCAAGGGATGGCACACCTGGCCGGCTTAGGACACCCTCGAGGAGGAGGACGGGGGACTTGAAGAAACCCCGTCGTCATGGAGCCGTGCCCTGCCCCACCGTCCCTGCAGCCTGTGGCTGGACACCTTCAGGGTTTGGAGTCCTGGCTCCGGACAGCAGTGTTTAGATGGTTCATAGAAGCCCTGCCCCCACCTCCCACCCTGGCATGGTCTGCAGACCCTCACAGTGTCCAGGAAATTGACATCTGTGGGTTCAAGCAGGATGTCAAGGCTGCTGGAGACGTTCTATTTGTGCCTGCATCTGAATAATTTAACACTCCCTCCAAAATAGACTATCATTAGAATTTGTCAATTCCTGTGCAGACAGCCTCAAAAAAGAGAGAGAAGGGAAGAGAAAGTTCCCACATATGTTGCCTTAGAGTAGGGGAACAGGAGGCTGGGTTCTGTGTTGTTCTTTTTCCTAGAGTCACAGCCCGCTGCTCACTGGTGCGTCTGGCTCCCCGGGAGCTGCTTCCCTTATGCGTGTCCTTACCCCTAAACGCACGTCTACTGCTGCATCCACCAGATAGAGACGAAAGCCCTCATTGGTCTATTCCCCCCCACCACCACTTCCTCTGTGTGTGTGTGTATGTGTGTGTCTGTGCGCTCAGTCGTGTCTGTCTCTTCATGACCCCATGGACTATAGCCCACCAGGCTCCTCTGTCCCTGGGACTCTCCAGGGAAGAATACTGGAGTGGGTTGCCATTTCCTTCTTCAGAGGATTTTCCGAACCCAGGGATCAAACACAGATCTCTTGTGTCTCCTGAAATGGCAGGCAGATTCTTTACCACTGTGCCATCTGGAAAGCCTGCCACTTATCTTATGTGGGGCATATTCAGGTCACTTCCATGACCCTCAGTTTCTCCATCTGAAAAACACGGCCTCCAGGACTTCCCTGGTGGTCCAGTGGCTAAGACTCCAAGCTCTGAATGCAGGGGGCCTTGGTTCGATCCCTGGTCAGGGAACTAGATCCCACATACTGCAACTAAGATACAGCCAAATAAATAAATAATTTTTTTTTTAAATAACATGGCCTCCCTCATAGGGTTTTCATAGCATTAAACGAGCTAATTCCTCAAGGTCTGGCACACAACACAAGCCTGTCTTTAGTCTGCTGTTCCTTATCAGGCACTGACCTTAAATGAAACAATGCTAGTTCGCATGAGGTACCACAGACAGGCACAATTTCCAGCCCTGCATAATTCCACTTTCTTCCCATTGCTTAGCGTGACCATGCTCATGGGAAAACAAAAACAATCAAAATAAAACATTTGTGTATATATACACAATACATACATGTACCTATATATACATGGATTACATATGTAATACACACATATATACGCACACACACACATACGGGCTCATCAGCTCAGCCTCCAGTCTGGATGCTCAAATCAACTGAGCCCCAGTTCTGCTTGTCAGTTTGTTGAGCCCCTGGTTAGTGCCTAGTTATCCCCCATGAGGGCTGGTCCAAAGCTTTTCCATAAACCCCACCCACTTCCAAAACCTTCCCTCTTACTTCACCCCATTCACTGAGTCCCGCAGCCTTGTCTCCAAACGTCTCCACCCTCCTCCCATCCAGGCTCTCTGCACACCATCACGGCCTGAAGACCAGCCTCCCACTGTGCACAGCCCCACCTGCCCCCATGGGGTCCCAGACTTGGCTCCATCCACCACCTCCTCCCCTGCATCTTCAAGGTCTTATTCTCACTTAGTTTTTATTCTGTAAAAATGCTCAAGCCCCGCACATCCTAAAAACACTTCTCCCTGTGCTCTTTCTCACTAAGTCAATCTACATCGTCTCCTTCCTTCTTCCACCACCCTGAGAAATGTCTGGGTTCGCTGGCCTGTATCCCCGCCTGCGTACTGGTTTCTTCAGCCCTGGAGCTGCACTTCTTGTTCTCAGGACTGCGCTGGCAGCGTCTCCTCCAGACTCACTGATTCTGTCCTAATTACCGTTCAGAGGTCTCTCATGGGTCCCCATCCTCCTGGATCCCCCCTTGGGCAGACCTCTCCTACTCTGGGGTCCGTGACACCAGCCCTCTCCTGGCTCTCTCCCCTTCCTCCCTGAATGCCCTCTCTCTCAACCCCCCTGCCATCTCTCTCTCATTCCATGTTCATTATCCTCCACCTCCTTTTTATTTTTCATATTCATTTATTTGGCTGCACTGGGACTTCGCTGCAGCATGCAGGATCTTCTAGCTGTGGCATGCAGGATATAGTTCCCTGACCAGGAATCGAACTGGGTCCCCTGCCTTGGGAGTGTGGAATCTTAGCCACTGGACCACACCTCCTTTTTATATGGGAATATTCCCTAAGGCTCTCTCACGGCACTTTTCCCTTCTGTCTCTACTCTGTCTCCGTGGAAGACTATACAACCTCTTCCCCCACATCACATTTCAGCCCTAGCCAAGCACATAACTCAGCCCTGACCTTGCCCCCTGAATTTGCCATCAGCTCACGAGTCTGCCCACTAAGACATCCACCAGCCTCTGAAATGCTCAAATGGAATTCAGGATTCCTCCAGCAGTGCCCCATCCTCTTCCCACTTGCCCTAATCCTGGAACTCCAGCAGCTGACTGCTCCCTCCTTCCTCAGCCCCACTCCCCACACCTCCTAGCCCTGCAGTATCAGCATCACATCATCACAGTCCCTCTTTCCCGCTCCCCACCACCACCCAGGTTCAGGCACTGGCCTCCCCCACCTGCCAACACAGCAACGACCACGTGGCCTCAGGCCTGCAGCCCCTCATCTCCTAAGTACCATCCCCGCCCGCCCTGCTCCGCACTGTAGAGCCTTCCTTGAATGTCTACTGACATGCACTCCCTTTGCTTCCAAGAGCCTTCAAAGTGCCAGTCAGTGAGCTAAGCATTCTCCCCACGTCATTCCACTCTCCTAAGACCCCTACGTGGGCACCATTTCTGCCTCCACTCTACAGCTGATGAAGTAGAGCCCAAGGGAAATCATGCTCATGGGCACACAATTAGTGAAGAGTCTAACCAGCAAACGAGCCTAAAACCACTTACTGCCTCCAACGGCAGACCAAATAAGACCAAAACAATTCCCTCCAAAGAAACCTTGGTAGAACCGAGTGTATAACACAGGGCATTCTACTCAGTGCTCTGTGGTGACCTGGTAAACAGGAAGGAAATCTAAAAAAGAGAAGATATTCGTATGTGCATGGCTGATTCACATTACCGTACAGGGGAAACTAACAGCCTTGCAAAGCAACTATTACTGTGAGTCACTCAGCTGTGTCTGACTGTGTCCGACTCTTCATGACCCATGGACCATAGGCTGCCCCGGCTCCTCTGTCCATGGAATTTTTCAGGCACGAACACTGGAGTGGGTTGCCATGCCCTCCTTCAGGGGATCTTCCTGACCAAAGGTTCGAACCTGAGTCTCCTGCATTGCCAGCAGATTCTTTACCATTGCCATCAGGGAAGCCCTATACTCCAATTTTAAAAAATAATAAATAAATGGTCCACATCTAGGGGAAAAAAAAAAAAGAAGCCTTGGGTGGCTCCCTGCTGCCTACCAATTTCCCCAGCACCAGAGGCCCCCAGGGCTCCCCAGCAGCCACATAGCCGTCACACTGATGCTCCGTGTGTTGCTCCCTTTGGGTTCTGACCACCTCGTGGCCACATCTGTGCCCTCAGATCATGTTCCAGTTCTGGGCTTTTCCCAGACTTTGCTGGCTTCACCAACTCACTTGGTTGCTCCCTCCTCCCCCTGTGCCAGCTCCTACAGACAAGGATTCCTCCTTCATTGGCACACCCGGCACTTTATACCTTGGCCACAGCCTTCATTTTCTCTGACCTTACATGATGGTCATGTACATGTTCATTTTCCCATTGCCTCAAGGGCAGATACCCTCAATGGACTTATTTCTGTAGGTGGCACATACCTGACCCATTGTTGTTGTTCAGTCGCTAAGTGATGTCTGACTCTTTTGTGACCCCATGGACTGTAGCCCTCCAGGCTCCTCTGTCCATGGGATTCTCCAGGCAAGAACACTGCAGTGGGTTGCCATGTTCTCTTCCAGGAGATCTTCCCAACCCAGAGATCCAAGCCGAGTTTCCTGCCTTGGTGGACAGAGTTCTTCACCACTGGCCCAGGGCACATTAAATATTTGTTGAAATGACTTGATCCCAAGGATCTGCCATAGAAACTGTCACCATGATTATTTCACCCTTGTTTGTAAAGCAGTATGATGAGGCTTGCATAAGGCAATGTCGGGATCTCGTACTCAATTAAGTGGAAAATGGGGGTGGGTTCCAGACCCTGGCCCACTAGCTGGTCCGCTCACTTGTTCTGGCTCCATGCAGAAAGCTCACTGCTTACAAGCTGCCAAATTAATTTTCAAGGAAAGAACAGAACAGCTTTCACATTCTGACACCTCCTCCTGCTCTTCCATCCCACCTTCTTGAGAACTGGCCTCTGAGGATGACTCATCGGTGGGAGAGGGTGAAAACAGCTCCCAGGAGGGGGCTGACAATCTCTGCTAGACAGAGAGTGGGGCTGGTGACAGCATGTGTCCCCGCCGGGTGGAGAGGCATTTTCTCCGCCATCTCAGGTTTGATTTGAGCCCTGGGGATAAGGCTAAGAAAGATAAGAGCATTCAGAAGTGCACTCACCTTCTTTTATCTGTGGAATATGCTCGAATACCTGGGGGATGCTTCTCTGTGCAAATAGCACCAAATGTCATTCTTCCCTCCCTCCACTCAAGTCTCCTTACAGTCCACAAAATGCAAGTCACTTTAATGCATCTAATGAGAAAAAGACAAGAAAAGCTCAAAGAACTACTCCTGAATCTGCTTGGCTTGGCAGAGTTAACATAGAAATCCGGACTATATCTCACAAGGGAATTATATTCAATATCCTGGGATAAACCATGATGGAAAAGAAGATTTAAAAAAAAAGAAGAAGAAGGTATGTATGTACATACATGAGGCATTTTGCAGTACAGCAGAAATTAACACAACATTGTTCATCAAACATACCTCAATCAATCAGTAAAAAGAAATCCTGGTCACCACCGGGACTATTTTTGCACTCCAGTATTCAGGGATTAAAACCTGAACTCTGCCTACAAAGGCATCACGCAGAGCCTGGCACAACTCTTATACCAAACGTCTCTCTCCTCCTTCCCCTCAAGCACCCCACCTCCCCACTGGCATCTCAGCTCCAGACACACAAACACCCTTCTGGGCTGTCCCTGGGTCTATTCTATTCATCTGTTATGCCTCTAGAGTATTTCTTCTCTTTCTGATTCAAAGGTTATTTGTTCCACAGAAAGAGCTTTTCTTTTCCAAAATCAGAACAGGGTGGACAGTCTGCTTTCTAAACACCTACTGAGCCTTTCTGCTGGAAGATGATGCTGGACGGTGCTGCCAGCATGCGGGCTTGGAGCACAGAATGCCTCTCTGGCAGCCTCAAACAGAGGGCGAGGCCGAACGAGTTTGCTCTGCATCAGGCACGCAAAAGGCGCAGCTGGTCTCTTTTCAGCCTGGCCTCTGCCCATTATTAGAACATCCCAGTAATGCTTAAATTTATCTCCCACTCTCCCCACCCCATCTCATGCACACTCTTCTCTTTTCTGTGAAGATAAGGCTAAGCAGCCAGGGGAAAGAAGGGTTGAGAACATCCAATGAGCATCTGCCATGCACTCAGCTCAGAGTTGGGAGTTTAACATTCATTTGGTCCTTACAAGGACCCTCCAAGGTAGCTACGGTTATTATCCCATTGTATGGAAGAAGGAACTGAGGCAGGCTCAGAGAGGTTAAGCCACTTGCCAAATATCACTCAGCTGGTGAGTGATGGAACTTAGCAGTTGAGTCCATCTTTCAGCTTCAAAGCCTGGTCTACAAGATTTCCTCTGTGGTCTACAGTACAAATGACCAGACTGAACTGCTTGAGAACAATATTCACATTTTCAACATTTCTATATTCCTCACAACACTCAGCAAAGAAAAGCCACTCTGTGTGTAATGAAAGAATCCACGTGTGCGTAAACAGTTTAACAAAATAAGAGATCTGCCTACTTCCTTCTTAAGGTGGTCTGTACCCTGATTTTTGATTAAGTTTTACAATAAAGCCAAGTGCAGAGAGACCCCAGAAAGCAAGGATTGTTAGCTTTTGAAACAGACACGGCAATCCCTGGCACATCACATGAAGAAATAGACTTGTGTTCCCTGGTGGATGGGATGGTAAAGAACCCACCTGCCAATGCAGGAGACTCGGGTTTGATCTCTGGGTTGGGCCAATCCCCTGGAAAAGGGAATGGCAACCCCCCTCCAGTATTCTTGCCTGGGAAATCGCATGCAGAGAGGAGCCTGACGAGCTACAGTCCACGGGGTTGCAAAGAGTCAGACCGGACTGAGCAACTAGACAACAACATGCTTCCATTTCTACTTTCCTGCCCCTGGTTAGGAAATTATATTCCTTCTTATGAATGGAAATGCTAATGGAAATAAGTTTTGATGTCCCTGTCTGTTATATGGATTGGAAAGGAACACGGTGCAATGTCAATGATGGTGCTATTGGCGGAAATGGGTGCCAATCCCAGAAAACTACTCAGCCTCTGTGACCCTCAGTTTCCTGGACTTTCATGTGGGTTATGACAACATCCCCACTGCCTCACCAGGTTGGGATATCCAACTTCAAAAATTAGAGGGTGTAGCCAGTGTCGAGGCTGGGTGTCACTAAAGTGAACAACTGACCATCATCCAAGTTTTCCCAAAAGGGTGCTCTTAACTCAGTAAGGATAATTTTGGGGGGAGGATTTCCCTGGCAGTCTAGGGGTTAACACTCCATGCTCCCCATCCAGGTTTGATCCCTGGTCAGGGAACAAACATCTTCCATGCTACATGGCACGGTCAAAAAAATAAAGAGACACAAATTTTTAAAAGAGCATAACTGTGGGAGGCAGAAGAATGACCTCCTAAAGCTGTCCACATCCTAATCCCTGGAATCTGTGGACATGCTACTTGACATAGCAAAAGGGACTGACAGGTGTGATTAAGTAAAGGATCTTATGATGCAGAGGCTATGCTGAGCTATGGGAGTGGACCCATTGTGATGACAAGGGTCCTCATAGAGAAGAGGAAAACAGGAGGGGGAAAGTCAGAGAGAAATCAGAGAACACTAAGCTGCTGGATATGAAGGTGGAGAAGAGGGCACAAGCCTGGGGATGCAGTCAGCTTCTAGAAACCAGAAAAGGCGAGGGATCAGGTTCTCTCCTCCAGCCTGCAGAAGAATGCAGCCCTGCAGGCACCTTGATTTTAGCCCAGGGAGACCCATTTCGAACTCCGACCTCTAGAACTGTAAGATAATTTATCACTGTTTAGCCGATAAGTTGTGTCCTACTCTTTTACAGCCCTCATGGACTGTATCCCACCAGGCTCCTCTCTCCACGGGATTTCCCAGGCAAGAATACTGGAGTAGGTTGTCGTTTCCTCCTCCAGGGGATCTTCCCAATCCAGGGCTCAAATCCATGTCTCCTGCATTGCAGGTGGATTCTTTACCATTGAGCCACGCAGGAAGCCCTTATAAGATAATACATGTGTGTCATTTTTACCCACTATGCGGCGATTTGTTACAGCAGCAAAAGAGACAAACCTAATATCCCTGCCCAAGGTCTGGCTGTCACCCCAAATCAGGCTTCATCAGGCCTGCAACACAAGTCTCTCTCCCATTCCCCATTGATTCCAGACAGCAACCAGAAGGCCTGACTGGTTTGCAAGGAGACATCTACCAGTAAGTCAGAATCCTCATCTTGGCATAACTAGCACCCCCTATCTTATTAGGCAGACCAGCACGGGAGACCCATCTTGTATTTGGAAGGAAGCTAAGAAGAACAGAACTGGAGGAGGCAGAGGTGGATGAGTCACCCTCTCTGGCCCCCAGCTCAGACCCTGGCACCTGTGCCCCCACAGTAGGCACAGCCTTGCCAATACCTGGGTCTGCTGGCTAGAATGTCCTCTTTTGGGCAGTATTTGGAAGGCACTGCCAGCATCGCCTTCTGAGAAGCTCGTTTTTCTGCACATACTTGACTGATCAACACCTCGTAAGAGTGTTAAATGTGTTCTTTCTTTAGAATGGCAACAATTAAATATGTCATACACTAGAAGCTTGGAAGGACTGATGCTGAAGCCGGAGCTCCAATACTCTGGCCACCCGAGGCAAAGAACCGACTCATTGGAAAAGACCCTGATGCTGGGAAAGACGGAAGGCAGAAGGAGAAGAGGGTGACAGAGGATGAGATGGTTGGATGGCATCACCGACTCAATGGACCTGAACTTGGGCAAACTCTGGGAGAAGGTGAGGGACAGGGAGGCCTGGCGTGCTGCAGTCCATCAGGTCGAAAAGAGTCGGACATGACTTGGCAACTGGGCAACAACAACCAGTGCTAAAAGCATTCAGAACACAGCAAGCACTCAACACATTTCAGGGATTTCCCTGATGGTCCGGTGGTTAAAGAATCTGCCCTGGAATGCAGGGACATGGGTTCAGTCCCTGGTTGGGGAACTAAGATCCCACACGCCATGGAGCAGCTAAGCCTGCCAGCCTAAACTACTGAACCCACGTGCTCTGGAGCCTGCGTGCCACAACTAGAGCGTCCATGCACTGCAGCGAAAGATCCCCCATGACGCGATGAAGATCCCACGTGCTGCAACCATGTCCAGATGCACTCAAGTAAATAATAAGTATATTTAAGAAAACAAATTTCAATTACTATCAGTATTATTATCATCATTGTTAATTTATTCAATCCAGTTATGTTCAAGTGCACTGGGACTGGGGGTTCTTTTCTCTCTTCGAGGAAACGTAAATTTCTCTCTCCGCTCTTTATCCCCTGGTGTTAAACTTCCAGCTTCCCAAGGGGAGCTTCACCTCTTGTGCTGACTGCCAGTGGTCATTATACAGAGGTCAGCTGGGATCGCCATTGCATGATCTATAAGGTCCTTTTCAATAAATGGGAAAATGTATGTGAAACTGCAAGTACAGGGCCTGGCACAGAAGAGAAACTCAACAGTGTCTGCATTCTCACTTATTAACTCTCGGTTATAGGTTGACTTATGTTCCCTCATAATTCATACATTGAACACCCACTGCCTCAGAATGTGACTGTATTTGGAGACAGGACCTTTAAAGAGGTGACCCAGGCGGCACTAATGGTAAAGAACCCGCCTGTCAATGCAGGAGACATAAGAGACGTGGGTTGGATCGCTGGGTCAGGAAGATGCCCTGGAGGAGGGCGTGGCAACTCACTTCAGTATTCTTGCCTGGAGAATCCCATGGACAGAGGAGTCCATGGGGTCGCAAAGAGTCAGACACAACTGAGAGACTGAGCAGGAAGTTCAATGAGGCCCTCAGGGTGGACCCTGGCCCAATCTAACCAGTGTCCTTATAAGAGGAGGGGCTCCCTGCTGGTCCAGCGGTTTAAAATCTGCCTGCCACTGCAGGGGAAACAGACTTGATCCCTGGTGTCCAGGAAGATTGCACACACCGTGCGGCAACTAAGCCCAGGTACCACAATTGCTTAGCCTGAGTGTCCAGAGCCTGTGCTCCACAACAAGAGAAGCCCATGAACCACAACTGGAGAGCAGCCCTCGCTCTGCAGCTAGAGAATGCCTGCACACAGCCACGAAGACAACGCAGCCAAAACTAACATTTTTAAATGCTAAATAAATAAGTGTTTTAAAGGAAGAAGAGGAGGTTAGGACATGCAGAGATTTACCAGAGATACACACACAGAGGAAAAGCATGTAAGAAGACATCAACGGGCTACTGTGCCCAAGTCAAGGAGAGAGCCCTCAGGAGAAATGAACCGGCGGGCACCTCGATCTGGACTTCCAGCCTCCAGAACAGGGAGACTTTCTGCTGTTCAAGCCTCCCCTGGGAAAGACCCTGATGCTGAGAAGGCCTGAAGGCAAAAGGAGAAGAGGGTGGCAGAGGATGAGACGGTTAGATGGCATCACCAATTTGATGGACATGAACTTGGGCAAACTCCAGGAGTTAGTGATGGATAGGGAGGCCTGGCATGCTGCAGTCCATGGGGTTGCAAAGAGTCAGACGTGGCTGAGCGACTGAACAACAACAACAAGCCTCTCCATCTGTGTATTTTGTTGTAGCAGCTCTGGCAAACTAATACCACTCCCTTTCAAGAACAAATAATGGCTGCATCCACTCCAGCATTCTTGCCTGGAGAATCCCAGGGACAGAGGAGCTTAGCGGGCTGCCGTCTATGGGGTCGCACAGACACGACTGAAGCGACTTAGCAGCAGCAGCAGCAGCAATGGCTGTATCTCTGGACAGCAGGAAGCTGTTTTAAGTCTGACTTAAAAGAGGTCTCTGATCCCTGTTTGGGCCTGGGGGCCTCTTTGTGTGAAGCAAGGGCACATATTTTCCCAGCAGGACTTGGCGGCCGCGCCTGGCACTCATGAGAAGGCGTCTCACTTCCTGAAGAAGGAGGTGTCATTATTTGCACAATCCCCCCCCAGAGCCCTTCATGAAGAGGAGAGCCGTGCATCGTGGCCTCACAGAGGAAACGCGGCGCTGGCACCTCGGATACGGAGAACTGTAAAATCGCAGATGACAGATTCGTGACTCCCCTGGGGGAATAAATAGCAAGAACAGATGGGACCCGAGGCTGGGAGGTTTCATGGAAATCTTAATAGCATTCTGATAATGTAATGAATGTGGTGAGAAGAGAAGAGCAAACCAGTATCAGCAAGGCAAGACACAGTCTAGCCCACCCTGAGGATTACCCAGGAGGACCATTCTGTGAGGAGGACATGCAGAGATTGACCAGAGATAGCCACACAGAGGAAAACCATGTAAGAAGACATCAGCTGGGCTGCTGTCCACAAGTCAAGGAGAGAGTCCTCAGGAGAACCTGCAGGCACCTCCATTTGGCCTTCCAGCCTCCAGAACAGGGAGAAGAGGAGGCTGGAAGAGGAGCCACAGGGTGAGGAGAGCACCACAGGACTACATGGACAACCATTTCCCAGGGAATTTAAAGAGTGCTCTCTGAACTGGCTTCCCAGGTGGCTCAGTGGTAAAGAACCCACCTGCCAATGCAGGAGACATGGGTTTGATCCCTGGGTCAGGAAGATCCCCGGGAGGAGGAAATGGCAACCCACTTCAGTATTCTTGCCTGGAGAATCCCACGGACAGAGGAGCCTGACAGGCTACACCCCATAGCGTCTCAGAGAGTCAGACGGGACTGAGTGACTGAGCACAGCTTTGAACTGGCAAAGCTAAGTGCCTTATGATGGGGTACCCTCCAGAGCGATGCTCCCCCATTTGCCCCATGCACCGCTTCAGGCTATCTCTCTGGGCAGCAGTGAACCATGACCCAGTCTGCTTAGCTGCCCCACAGGCCATCTTCTACATGGCCCTGGGTGACTTCCAGGTAAAAGAGTAATCTAGGAACAGTGAGGGGACACAGGCCACGTGTGCTCAGAGCTCAGGAGGGTCTCTCCTGGAGATGGCTTATCTAGTGAGTCCAGCCTGTTCCCAATTAATCTCTCCCTATTCATTTCTAGAGACTCTCAGTGAAGACCTGCCCGAGGTAAAGAGTCCTGGACAAGGAATCTGAAGGTGTGGATCACAACTCTACCACGTGCCAACCATGAGACACTGGATAAGTGACTCAGCTTCTCTGTAAAGTGGGAATAATACTTTCTACCTTGTGGGAATTTTTGGTAAAGAGCAAAGGAGGTCTACTCCTTAGAAATGGCAGGCATTGAACACACACAAACTCCCCTCCATTTGTGTCCCACAAATAGAACAATGTACACAGTGTTTATTGCATGGATCTTGGCTTTCTTGGTATTCCTGGATAAACAAATGCAGGCTTCGAGGTTTGATGGCCCACAGGCACTGTCTCTTCCTCAAGCTTTTATTTATTTAAACAGGTGTCTTGGAAAGTGCAGGACTGAGAATAGATGAAACGTTGGGGAAGATAAGCCCAGGTGCTCAGTATCTTAACTGGGGAATCCAGTGTTGTTCAGTCACTCATTGAGACAAAAGAAGCAACTGGAAGCAGCAGAAAGGATGGAGAAGGAGTCAGACCTGGGGTGCCAGCTCTGCAGCAGAGAACAAGCAGGGAACTGGTGTCCAAATGGCTCACAAGGCAAAAGGAGCAGAATCATTACCCATCAGAAGAAAGCTGAGCAGTTAAAGAGGCTCCAGACAGGGCAGCCCTGCTTTCCCAGCTGAGTCCTCAGAGAGGATGTTTGGGGACCCCACTTGTGAGCACCATGGCTTAAGTCGTGATGGGTGGCGGGGAGCGTCTCTGATGAAATCTACTCTGAATCAGGCTTTGTGCTCATCTTAAATGCGTCCACAACACCCCTGGCCTTATACTCATGACATATATTTATAGTGAGTCCCCTACATATGAACAAGTTCTGTTCCAAGAGCGCATTGGCAAGTCTAATTGGTTTGTAAGTCCAACAAAGTCAGCCTAGGTACCCAACTAATGCAATCAGCTGTATAGTACTGTACTGAAAGAGGTTTATAATACTTTTCACAAAAATAATACATTAAAAAATAAACACACACAAAAAAGAAACATTTTTAATCTTATAGTGCAGGACCTTGAAAAGTGCAGTAGTACAGTACAACAGCCGGCATGCAGGGGCTGGCACGGAGTGAACGGGCCAGAAGAGTTACTGATGCAGGAGGGAGACGAGGTGGGAGAGGGCAGAGCTGAAAGGTCATCAACAATAGGAGACGGAGTGCAAGCTGTGATTTCACTCAAGACTGATTCTGATGGCTCGGGTTCTGGTTCTTTGCTGGAACCAGATGCACCGTTGCATGAACCTTGAAGCGTGAAACTTGAAGGTTCACGGGTAGAGGACTTAGTGTACCTGACATAGTGGGGGGTTGCAAATGGGGCCATTTAGCACATATTGGGAATAGAGTCTCTTGTAGTCAGGCTCCTGAACAAGCAATGTTTTTCAAAATAGTTTATAAATAGATTCTTTCTTGAGGTGGATGGAGAAGGAGAGGGCATGGCAGAGAGGAAAAAAATTCCCTGACTGGTATGAGGACTTGTGAGTTTTAAGCGAATTGATGTTCTAATCTCATCTGTTTTCCTTTTTAAGCCAACTCTCTTTCCTTCTAGCTAGTGGGTGATCTGTTTGGTTTGCCCGGCTGTTGAGTCCACCTTCAGAAAGAAAATAAAAAATATAAAAAGGTAAAAGTGACCACAGAATACAATAGACGCGAAAGACAAAGAAAGGAGATTCTAGCCAAGAACGCTGGGTGACTCTGGGAGGAAAACAAAAATGTCAGAAACAGAAGCGACAACTGAAGGTTTACTCTGTCAGGGTGTAAAACCTTGGCTGCACATCAGGATCACTGGACAGTTTCTTTAAGAAATTCAGTTTTCCAGTGCCACCCTTAGAGTCTGGCTTAAGTATCCTTAAGGAGAGTTAGGATATTGCTTGTTTTGTTTTGTTTTTAGATAAACTCCTCAGCTGATTCTAATACACAGCCAGGATTGAGAACCAAAGGACTGGATAAAAATTTGCCAAATATAAAGAAAATCTTCACTCTTCAAATTTATGTGCTCTGCTAAGTCCCTTCAGTCGTGTCCGACTCTGTGCAACCCTACAGACTGCAGCCTGCCAGGCTCCTCTGTCCATGGGATTCTCCAGGCAAGAACGCTGGAGTAGGTTCCCATTTCCTCCTCCAGGGGGTCTTCCCTGACCCAGGGATCAAACCCCCGTCTCTTGTGTCTCCTGCATTGGTAGGCAGGTTCTTAACCATTAGCACCACCTGCGAAGCCCCTTCAAACCCATAGTGTTTACCAAATTTCAAGCAAAGTGCACCGCATCCTAACACTTTCTTAATTTCAAAGAGAAAATTTTAATATAAGTTATTAACATAAGAACAAAACTTAGTATTTTCATAGACAATTTCCCTGCCACTTTAAACTACAGGAGATAATTCGCCGGAATCTTAAGGGAGGGGCTACAGTGTAACTGCTCAGGCTCCAGAATCTAAAAGTCTTGACTAGGTTTCTCTGCCATTTACTGCCTGAATCCTCTTGGGTAAATTGGGAAGATTAAATGAGATATTATATTTAAAGTAACCAAAGCCTAGCATATAATCCTTAGTGAGGGTTAGGTTTTTTCTTATTATTTTCTTATTTTAATAGCTTTGTTATTTTAAAATACAAAGCTTCATAGAGAGACTGAAAATAAACATTGGATAAATAAAGAAATATACCATGTTCTGTAACACCAACTGTCACCAAATTAACTAGTAATGTAACTACATAAATATAAATCTAATTGGTAGTGGAATTAAACTGTAATTCCTATCCAAATTCCAACAGAATTTTTTTCTTAACTCAATATGATGAGAAAAACAACTTTTGTTTTTCAGAGCTTTTGCCCGGCATCTTACAATATAATAACCCTGTCCAGAGTCTGGACAATTAGAAAAGGATTGAGTTTAGGATTCCCTCTGTAAGTTCCTGCTTTGCTTTTTCCAAGGTCCCTTTTAAGACAACTAATTAGAGTTAAGTACATGAAAATTAGTGACCTTCATCCATACACACACACACACACACACACACACACACTGGAATATTACTTGGCCATAAAAAAGGAAGAAGTGTGAATCAATTGAA
Organism: Bos taurus; assembly: GCF_002263795.3. Taxonomy (NCBI): domain Eukaryota; kingdom Metazoa; phylum Chordata; class Mammalia; order Artiodactyla; family Bovidae; genus Bos; species Bos taurus. The sequence goes on from NC_037348.1 coordinate 16,048,933, forward strand.
CTAAGGTGGATGGAACTAGAGCATGCTGTACAGGGTGAAGAAAGTCAGAAAGAGAAAAACAAATAACATATATTAACGCATATATATGGAATCTAGAAAAATGATACTGATTAACCTATTTGCAGATGTAGTGATAGACCCATGGACATAACAAGGGAAGGAGAGGGTGGGACCAATGAAGAGAGTGGCACTGATGTATATACACTACCATCTATAAAACAGACAGCTAGTGGGAAGCTGCTCCATAACATAAGGAACCCAGCCGGATGCTCTGTGATGACCTAGAGGGGTGGGTTGGGGAGGGAAGGCTCGAGAGGAAGGAGATATACACATAGCTATGACGGACTCACATTCCTATATGGCGGAAGCCAACACAACACTGTAAATCAATTATCCTCCAATTTTTAAAACATTAATAAAAATAAAATAACCACACAGAGTTAAGCCCATGAAAAATCAGCAGCTTCTGGCCCAACCACCTTATAAGTAACAGGTGCTTACTACACTGTCCTCAGTCTCCCGCTGGATCATGACCTGGGACAGAAGACTACCCTTCCCCCCACCACAACTGTGCCCACTCGCTTCCTTGGTGCAGGCGTATTGAAACTGCACCTTCAATCAACACCCACCCCTGAAACCCAAAGCTGGTGTTCCGGGACAACCTAAAGGGGTGGGGTGGGGAGGGAGGTGGGAGTGAGGTTGAAGGGGAAGGGGACATATGTATACCTATGGCTGACTTATGTTGATGTACGGCAGGAGCCATCACAATATTGTAATTATCCTTCAATTAAAAGTAAAAATTTTAAAAATTTAATAAAACCACCCCTGAAGTTCCCCTTCCCCAAAGTGGAAACTCAGATGCTGAAGGAGCCACTTGCCAATCCTATGCAGATGGTTTGTACCCCCTCATTCAGCAGGTCAGAGTTTGCATATTCTTAATTCAATACACCAGCTCTGGCTTCTCAACACATTTGGCAACATAACTCAGTAATTCACCTGGAAAAATAAATGGGTGAAAATACCCAAGTGAAAGTCACTCAGCCAGCTCTTTGTGACCCCATGGACTGTAGCTCACCAGGCTCCTTTGTCCATGGAATTCTCCAGGCAAGGATACTGGAGTGGGTTGCCATTCCCTTCTCCAGGAGATCTTTCCAACCCAGGGATCGAACTCTGATCTCCTGCACTGCAGGCAGATTCTTTACCATCTGAGCCAAATACCAAAGGAACATTTTCAAAGTAAGATTGAAGAGGGATTTGTACTTCTAGACATTAAAGCAGAACATAAAAGTATAATAATTACAAGAATTTGAGACAGAGAGATCAAATAGAGCAAAATATACAAGTGGGTTTTCAACTCAGTGGGGAAAGGAGTGTTCACTAAGTGGTACTGAAAGACTGATCAACAGCAATTAAAACGAACTAAAATAGACTTGGGCTTCCCTGGTGGCTCAGTGGTAAATAATCCACCTGCCAATGCAGCAGGTTTGATCCCTGGGTTGGGAAGATTCTCTGGAGAAGGAACTGGCAACCCACTCCAGTATTCCTGCCTGGGAAATTATACAGATAGAGGATCCTGGCAAGCTACAGTCCATGGGGTCACAAAGAGTCAGACACGACTGAGTGACTGAACAACAACGAAATAGAGATTAATTCCCTACCTCCCACCATAAGATCGTAATAAAGTGAAAATGATTAATAGCTCACATATAAAATTAAAATGGTAAAAACAGTCCAAATTTACAGGGTAAGGAAATTTGAGGGTAAGGAAAAACTTAAGCATGAAAAGAATGGAATTTTAACTGAAAACACTAGCAATATGAATACATAAAAATTAGATTGCTCCATGGCAAGAAGACCATGTAAGTACAAAATTAAAGGCAAATAGATTGGGAACATGATTACAGTAATTATGAGTCACTGATTTAGTAACCTCAATACACACAGAGCTTTTACTAACAAATATGGAAAACAGAAACACTCAATTTTAAATGGACAAAGGACATGGAAAGGCAATGCTTTAAAAAAAGGAAATACAATTAGTCAATAAGCAAAGTGCTCAATCATGTTAGCAATTAAATACAAGAAAAGTAACATCTTGTCTCAGTGAACAAATTGACAATGTTTTTTTTTTTTTCATAATTAAACATCAAGGATGCATTGAGGGGCATTCATACATTGCTGGTCATAAGGTAAATTAGCACCATGTTCTGAAAAGTAACTTGGCAGTATGAGTAACTTTATAATATATAAGTTTTACTATTTCCCAAATCTTATTCAATAGCAAATACTATCAAGCTGATCAGAAAAAAATTAGTAAGCATAAAGAAACCAGTGACCTGGATGACAAACTTGAATAGTTCCTAATTTCACCAGTAGATTTTGGTAATTTCAAATTCCCTTGCAAACATGAGTCTTGGAATAAGTCACATTCTGTGTGTTATTAATATAATAGTTTACAACAACCAGAGCCAGAGTGGGGGTATTTGTCATCTGCTAAATTCAGGCAACTCAGCAAGTGACCCCGACCTAAACAGGAGAACGAATGGATTGCTCACTAGAACTTTGTACTCAGACTAGACCTCAGGCACATTTTATCCTTTTCCCTCATCCACTTTAACCACTGAATCTTTCCCTGAGATTAAGAAAAGATTTATCATTTAAAAATATATATATATATATAGCTCACCACTGGGAAACTCTTATTCCCCTAGAAATGCCAACCGTTTGCTCCTTGCAAAAATATACTCAGTAGCAGCATTTTATTTTTGTTCTTTGGACCCTGCCTTATCCTAAAAAGTGGAGCATCCTGGGTGAGCTCCCCACAGAGGATCCCATCTGCTGCCGGCCAGACAGAGGCTGGGGATTAGGAGTAAGCGCTGGGAGCCCCAAGCAGATCAGCCAGCATGCCCACACCCCTGTGCCCTGCCTCCACACGGGGAGAGCTGATTAGCCAGTGCATGAAATGTGCCAGGCTCCAAGCAGAGTTGAAGGGAAGCAGGAAGGAGCTAGAAAGAGGGGCCGGAAGAGGAAGAAGGCAGCAGATCGATTCTGTCCATTCAAACTGGAACGTTGAGTGACTCAGAGGCACAACAGTAATTATGGTAACAGGGAGATGTCCCTTCTGGCATTGCTCTGGTCTATATCGGCCCCTCTAATGCCGGCGGTTCCCAGGTATGCTGCTTTCTTGGGGAAAGGCTCAGCTCACCCTAGCTTCTTGCAGCACTGAAGAGCATCTCAGAGAGGGGCAACTGGGTCCCAGCTCACACCCTCCAGCTGACCAAGCATCCATCCAGCCACTACTTCAAGTATTGGGCTGACCAAAAAGTTCATCCGGGTTTTTCTGCAGCATCTTATGGGGAGACCCGGATGAACTCTTTGGCCAACCCAAGAGATTTCCCCCTGCTGTGATTTAGCTACTGTTTAGGCAGGCCTGGGGCGCCTGCTCCTCCCCTAAGCTTTATGCTTCCTCCCAAGGAGCCTTCAGTACCTTCCAAAGCCCCAGTGAATGGATGAGAAAAAGGTCCTTTTCTTCCCTTGGCACTGCACCACCATCCATGTTTCCCTGCTGGTATGGGCTACTCTATTAAGCCTCCTACCTGCCAAAATTTCCAGACTCAAAGGAGGCACTCGGCGTCCTCACTGGTCTAAACTCCAGGGGACACATCAAGCCCTAATACACTCCAGCAGAACCACAGAGGGGTGGAGTGTCTGCAGGTATAACATGCCCATGGCCCTCTTTGCAAACATCTCCAGTCTGCATAAGGGACTCTCTCAAGGTCCCTTCACTTGACTTCATGGGGAGCAAACAGTCCTTCACCTCAAGCAAGTACTTTCTACAGGTGAAGATTCCAGAAATGATGCCTTCTTTTCCATCTCTATACCTATGTAGACCTGGAGGCTTAAAGTTGAGGGCACCAAGGCCAGATTTGATACCTCTTGGGAACTCATGAGGGACCCCAGTTATTTGTGTGTGCATGTTCAGTCACATCCAATTCTTTGCAACCCAATGGACTGTAGCCCACCAGGTTCCTCTGTCCACAGGATTTCCCAGGCAAGAATACTGGAGCAGGTTGCCATTTCCTCCTGCAGGGGATCTTCCCAACCCAGGGACTGGACCCGTGTCTCCTGTGTCTCCTGTATTAGCAGGTGGATTCTTGACCACTGAGCCATCCAGGAAGCCCCCAGGTTATTTGTGGCTCAGTGTAAAAAGCAGAGTGCCTAAAACTTCATATTTTCAGATTTGCCCTCTGAATGCCTATTCTAGGATGATAGAAAATTTCCATAAAGAAGGCTGAGAGCCGAAGAATTGGTGCTTTCAAATTGTAGTGCTGGAGAAGACTTTTGAGAATCCCTTGGACAGCTGGGAAATTAAACCAATCAATCTTAAGGGAAATCAACCCGGAATACTCATTGGAAGGACTGATCCTGAAGCTCTAATACTTTGGCCACCTGATATGAACTCATTGGAAAAAAAACCCTGATGCTGGGAAAGATTGAAGGCAAAAGGAGAAGAGGGAAGCAAAGGATGAGAGGGTTGGATGACACCACTGATTCAATGGACAGGAGTTTGAGCAACCTCTGGGAGATGGTGAGGAGCAAGGAGGCCTGGCATGCTGTAGTCCACGGGTCAGACATGACTTAGCAACTGAACAACAGAAAATTCCCACTCAACTTCCTGTTATATAAATAACTTGCTGTGATGGCTCAAATTATTATTCCCAATTCTTCTCCCCAGTGGAATACAATTATAATCCACATTCTTAGCCAAATAATGTTGCAGTGTTTTCCACTGTGAGAGATGTGTACTTTCTCACTTCGTTGATGTTGGGTTTGGCGATGTGGTTTGCTTTGGCCAGTGAAATGTCAGCAACAGGATATGCACAGGGGCCTTCAATTTACTTTTACAGTTAGGCATCTCTCATGTCCTCTTACCATTTGCCATGAGAAGGACACATCCTTAGCAGCTGCCTGTAACATCCAAGGAGCTGGATGAGAGACACACAGAGCAGATCTGCACCTGACCTGCAACATGAAGGAGAGTGTTTCTATTTGACTGACAAACTCATGAGTGAGATAAATAAAGTTCATTGTGTCAGTCACTGAGAGATCAGGGGATGTTTGTTATGCAGCATTATTATTCTCAGGCAGTAATAGCTGACTGATACACTTAGTATCTGCCCAACATTATGCTGAGCACTATAGTGTGTCCATGCTCAGCTACTCCATTGTGTCCAACTCTGCAACCCCACGGACTGTAACCACCAGGCTCCTCTGTCTACGGGATTTCCTCAGCAAGAATACTGCCATTTCCTAGTCCAGGGGATCTTCCCAACCCAGAGATCAAACCCCCGTCCTGAGTCTCCTGCAGTCGCAGACAGATTCTTTACCACTGAGCCACCTGGGAAGTCTTGAGCCCTGTAGTACCTCATTTAATTTCTTTCTCTTCACAACTGTATGAGACAGACCCTATTAATATTATCTTTATCCTATAGATAAGAAAATTGAGGCACAGAGCATTTAAGCACAATTAGTAAGTGAAGGAGACAAGCTTCAAATCCAGTCATCCGATCACAGTGGGAACATGAAACAGGAAGAGAAAAGTGCAGCTCTATGCTCTCCAGGGTCTGTATTCTGGGACTAACTTTGGACTCAGAGCTGCAAGGCTCTCAGAATAAGATTGACTAGATCCCAAGAGCCAAGGCAACTTTTCCAGCTCTGTCAGTGCGTGCAGAGAAAATGAGACAGGCTTCCCTTCCAGAATGCATGACCCATCCCTGAACTTTGAGGAGGGGAAGTCCCATGGGGAATTCTAACCAAGGAACAATCCTGCCTTTGTGAAGAGCAGTCATCCAACTGCTGGGATTGTTCTGCATGGGATTGCACTGCACGTCTCATTCTCTACCTTTTTAGAAATTCTCTCTAAGCAAATATCGCTGGCTTTTTCTTTTAAAAACAATTACACAATTGCCAGCTGCTAGGCTTATACAAGTAACCTGACAATAGCAAAGCAATATGCTGTCCAGTGTTCAAACACCGCCACACAACAACAAATCAGGCTGGAGTGCCAGTTCTTGTTCACAGCCTGCAAACAGAAGCAGCACAAGTCAAAGCCACCCACTCTCCCCATATCAGGGGAACAGAGTAGCAAGACGTTTGGTCCCAAGATGGATTTTTTTGTCTCTTCCAATTTTCAGGATGTTCTGCGTGCAGGGAGAATGTGAAGTCACATTCTTTGGCAGAATAACTCATCAGTGTGATTCAATGACTCACTCCCTTTTTTAACCAAAGTTAGTACCCCTGATGGCCAGCATTGGGGCTTACAGGTCTTCAAGTTACAGACAAGCCAGTAATTCAGAGGACAAGGATCGAGTCTTCCTTGCACACCACTAACCCCGATGCCTAGCATGGTGGGCAGTCAATCAATATTTGTTGAATATAGATGTAAAGGGGATTTCAGGGATGGAGGGGAAGCTACCTTTGAATTTTTCATATTCTAATTCTTAAAATGCAAGAATAGGGAAAGCATGGGACTTCCCTGGTGGTCCAGCAGTTAAGAATCTGCCTTGCAACACAGGGGACAGAGGTTCAATTCCTGGTCAGGGAACTAATATCCCTCATGCTATGAAACAGCTAAAGACCCCATGCCACAGCTAGAGTTTTGGGTGCTGCAAAGGAAAGATCCCGCGTGACACAAGGAAGACCCTGTGAACCACAACTAAGACCCAATTCAGCCAAATAAATAAATAATTTTTACAAAGAGTAGACTCAGAACCCCTTAGAAAAAAAGGAAAGATGAAGACATAGCCAGACTTTAATGTCTTTGAGACACCTCAACAAAACTAATACTTTATAATCTTTATTTAAGCAAGAGAAGTCAGCTCACTATCTGTGGCAGACACCAGGGTTTCCATGACCAATAACCAATTCCCCTTCTTTTGGTAACAAATCCTCAATTTGCCTTTGAGGAACTCCTCTTCCCTCACACCATGTGGGACTCAAAGAGTGGTCTCCAGGACAGGGATGTGACCCCAGTGGGGTCAGCCAGATTTTTTTGATCCCAGAAAAGGAATCAGGAGCTGGGCACTCAAAGTCAAAAGTGGTGGGGGACTCAAGACCCTTGGAAGTGTTTCCAAACAGACCACCTATTACCAAAGGAGCCAGCTAGACTTTTCCCAGACATACTGGAGATTTCCCAGAACACAACATGGAATTTACATCAGGACTCCAGCACTTTATTCCATTGTTTCGCTCTTTCAGCTAAGCCCCTTCTCCTGAAACCTTCATTAAACACTAGCACAGAGCAGAAGAGAGAACTCCAGGCTGGAAACAGGGGCTCTGATCATAAATCTGCCACAGGAAATAATGTTACCTCCCCTAAAGGGGGCTCAGTCTCTCCATAGTATTAAGGGGTCAGGATTTAGTGATCACAAAGGAGCCTTGTGTGCTGGCTCAATAAAAACTGACCCCTGAAAGCCCCAGTTCTTGACAACACAAAACTCACATTGTCAGGGACAGTGAGGCTTGGAGTTTAAAGCAGTTAATCCCCAGGCTGGATGACTCGGACAAAGAGGATTAACCCTCAGATGAGAGAGCCATCATCCAAATATAGAGCAATCTCATGCACACACATTAGAAACAGAAAGCACCCCCACCTTCTCTTGCAAATTCCTGTTCTCTAGCCCTCTGGTGAGCTGATTATTAACCCTTCAGCACCCCAAGGCCAAGGTGGTAGACCCTCTCCATGTTCCTCCATCACCCTTCTCAATTCTCCAATCCAGGGTTACAGCATTTCTCCTTTGAAATGCACAGGTTGGTTTAAGGTATTCCAAGTTTGGGACTTCCCTGGTGGTCCAGTGGTTAAGAATCCACCGGACAATGGAGGGAACACACAGGTGTAATCCCCGATCTAGGAAGATCCCACATGCTGGGGAGCAACTAAGCCTGTGAGCCACAACTACTGAAGGCCCTGAGCGTTAGAGCCCATGCTCTGCGACAAGAGAAGCCACTGAAATGAGAAGCTCTGCAACTAGAGAGCAGAGCCCCGCTCACCACAACCAGAGCAAGCTCTCGTGCAGGAATGAAGACACAGCCAGACAAAAACTAATTAATTATTTTTTTAAAGGTACTCCAAGTTTGCTAAGTAACTAACCATTGAGCACTTCGTCTGCCAGGGACTGGTAGACACCAGAGCTTTAGGGGTTTAAGATGAAACAGTGCTGGCTCCCAGGGAGCTTTCGGTACAGAGGGAAAACACCTACGGAGTGCCATGTGGTCTGCAAAGCACTATCTCCTCAATAAATGCACCCCAATAACCGCTGAAAGTAGATATTACTATGATCATTTTACAGATGAGGAAACTGAGGCTGTGAAAAGTTAAACTATTTGTCCAAGGTTATATAACCTATAAGTATCAAACCAAGCTGCTTGGCTTTAACTTGCTATGGCACACAGGATGGGAAATGCCAAGAATGAACCCTAAGGTAAAGTACAGACTTTGAGAGATCGTGATGGGTCAGTGTAGGTTTATCAGTGGTAACAAATGTACCACTTTGGTGGGGATCCTATAACAGTAGAGACTGTGCATGTTTGGGAGAAGAGGGATGAGAAATCTCTGTATCTTCCTCTCAATTTTCCTGTCAACTTATAACTGCTCTAAAAAATGAAATATGTTTCAAAATAATAGCATCATTTGTAAATGAAAATAATCCCATTGACAGTTGCATCAGAAAGAATAAATACCTAGGAATATATTTAACCAAGAAGGTGAAATACCTGTATCCTGCAAACCACACGATATTAACAAAAGAAACTGAAGAAAACACAAATAAATGGAAAGAAACGCTGTGCTCACAGATTAGAAAATCAGTATTCAATGTCTGTACTGACCAAAGCAATCTGTAACTTCAATGCAATCCCTATCAAAATTCCAACAGAATTTTTCAAAGAAATAGAACAAACAATCCTAAAATTTGTATGAAACCACACCAAAAAATTCAAAAGGCCAAAGTAATCTTGAGACAAGAACAAAGATGAAGGCATTTTCCTATACCACGAAACTATAGCATTGTCAGTATATTTTTGGTGTTGGCAAAAACATCAGACACATAGATCAATGGAACAGAATAAAGAGCCCAGAGATAAACCTATGCAGAAATGGTCCATTGATTTACAACAAAAGAGTCAAGAATATACACCACGGAAAGGAAAGTCTCTTAATAAATGACATCAGGAAAACTGGACAGCCACATAGAAAAGAAACTTGGCCACTACCTTACACCATGCTTTTTTCCAAAGAAAACCACCAATAGTCACATGAAAAGATGCTCAATATCACTAATCACGAGGGAAATGCAAATCAAAACTACAATGAGCTGTCACCTCATGCCTGTTAGAATGGCTGTTATGAAAAAGATAAGAAAGAACAAGTGTTGATGAGGATTGTGGAGAAAAGAGATCCTTTGTACACTGTTGGTGAGAACGTAAATTGGCACAGCCACTATGGAAAACGTGCTATAGGTTCCTCAAAATCTGAAAAATAGAATTACCATATGATCCAGCAGTTCCACTTCTAGGGATTTATTTGAAGGAAATGAAAACACTAACTCAAAAAGATATATGTACCCACCATGTTCATTGCAGCATTGTTTACAATAGTCAAGATATAAAAGCAACCTAATGTCCATCAACAGACGAATGGATAAAGAATAGAATATTATTCCGCCATAAAAAAAGAATTAAACTATGCCATTTGTGACAACCGTAAGGGCATTATGCTAAGTGAAGTAAGTCAAAAAAAGAAAAATACTGTAAGCTCTCTCTTATACGTGAAATCTACTAAACAAATAAACAAATATGCTCATAAATACAGAGAACAGTCCTCCTTCCTTCCAAGGACAGAAGGAATTGGAGAAATGGGTGAAGGGAATCAAAAGGTAAAGAGAAAAATAGATAAATAAATACATATGGTGCATTACTGAGCAACACCAGAAAATAGACTACCATTGTTTGGTAATTTGTTAACAAAAAACAAATTTTTAAAAACTCTTTCAAAAAAGAAAAAGGACCTCAAGTTGAGTATAAACGGCACAGATATCGAAACTAAACAGTGGCGACAAAGCCATATTTTAATTTGTTGGAGTTTTTTTGCAAAGCTTGAAGTCACCTTTTTTTTCCTGCTCCCTGCATCCTACAGCGAACCCCCACTGGCTGTCTGTTTTACACATGGCTTGGGATGAGTCTCAGGGTTGCCCTCTCAACTCCCCCCACCCTCTCCTCCCTCTGCTGCCCACAAGCCTGCTCTAAGCATGTGTCTCCTCCACTGCTGCCCTGCAAACAGGCTCAGCAGCGCTATCTGTCTAGGTTCCATATGTGTGTGTTAGTACACGATACATGTCTCTTACTTTTTTACTTTTTTTAAACTCATTTTTAATTGGAGGATAATTTCTTTACACCATTGTTTTGGTTTCTGTCATACACCAACATGAATCAGCTACAGGCATGCATACGATGTATGCCTTCTTGAACCTCCCTCCCTCTTCCCACCCTCTCCCACCCCTCTAGGTTGTCACAGAGCACCGGCTTTGAGCTCCCTGCATCATACAACGAATTCCCACCAGCTATCAATTTTATCGATTTTTATCAATTTTGTAAAGAATCTGCCTGCAATGTGGGAGACCCGGGTTCGATTCATGGGTCAGGAAGATCCCCTGGAGAAGGAAATGGCAACCCACTCCAGTATTCTTGCCTGGAAAATCCCATGGACAGAGGAGCCTGACGGGCTACAGTCCACTCAACCACCACCACCATTGATTTTACATATGGTAAAATTTAAATTCTAAAGAGCATCTGCTCAATAATATATCTAGATGAACTACTCCATAATTCAGCACATATTAACTATCATTCTAAATATGATAAACAGTTTAGAAGGTAGAAAAAACCTATTCCTATTAAAAAGGTTTCCCCAAGGCCCCACTCAGAACTTTTCATCTGTATCTCAGTAGCTAGAATTAGAGTCATCTCTAGCTGAAAAGAAATCTGAAGAGAAAACATTTTTGGCTGAGTATATTGCCCTTTCCTCTCTGGGGGAAAAAAGAAGAAAAAAAAAAAAAGTGAGGTTCTCATGGTAATGAAGAAAAGGACAAAAAATACTGAAGAGGCAGCCAACAGTATTTTCCACATAAAAAATTATTTTGTCACAATGAAACAGAAACTGGCTTAAGCAGAAAATCCAGAAGGAAGGATTCCAGAAGGAGCTGATTCACTAAAACCATGACGTATCATCCGGAGCCCAGGTTCCTTCCACATCTCTGCTCTGCCATCTCTCACGCTGGTTTCAGCCTCAAGCGGTAGCCAGATGGCTGCCACAATTTCAGGTGTAAAATGTACATGTGACAACGTCCAGAGAAAGAAAAAGGACTGTGTTTTCCGTGGGTTTTTTTTTCCACTTTAGGAACAAAAAAACCTTTCCCAGACACTGCTTTGTTAACTTATTCTCGTTTCTCATTAGCCAGAACTGAGTCACACTTTTGAGCCAATCACTAGCAAAGTGAATGGGGTTATCACTTTTTTCCCGAGGTGAATCCTCTGTGTGGAATGTGAGCTCCCCAGCTCCACCAGTGTTCACTGTAATATTCTGATAGCATTCACCAGGGGAAAGTGGTGAATGAATTGTGGCCAATCTAGAAGCCCACCACTTCATACTAGAATAATAGATCAGTGAGATCCTAGAAGATAAAAACTACGAAATAGAAATACAACTGCGAAGTGTACTTTTGAGCAAGAATCAAATTTTTAATGTGCTACATTTGGGCCCCAACCACCTTCTACAACCTCAGAACACCAGCCTTTGAGAACACACTGGCCAGTAAGCATCTGGTCACACCTTTCATCAAGCCCTTTGGATTTCTACACTATAGCATCAGGGGCCAAAAGGCCAAATCTACCGGTTAAGTACTTCAAGTTTCAGTGGATGGTCCTAGCTATAATCTAGGACACAGATGATCAACATACCTGGAGAAGTCAGCCTTATCTGAGGCATATATGCTCCGTGGTCGTCAGGCACATGTCACCAAAGATGGAGCTTTTTTCCTAGAAGCTTTCCTCACTCACCCAGCACTGTTCTCAGTAAGATGTTCAACCACATTGCATAATACACAGAGATCCAACACTCTTAATTATTTATGTAATTTATGTGGCAAGAACTTCCCTGGTTTTCAGTATAAAAAATTATTATTTTTAATGATATCAAATGTTACAAGATATCCTCATCATTTTATAGAAGTCAGAAACAATGTGGGAGGAAAGGGAAAATATTGAACTTTAGTCTTTTCAGACTGCATAGGCTCACGGAAGAGTCATCAGAGGAAACACTGGCTATTTAACCCTGCGCCCTTTCCTGCATTTAAGAACCTCCTAGTTGCTTATATCCTAAATATAAAAGCTTACATGTGCCAACCCCCATTTCCCATTCCACTGTCCCCCAACCCCCTTCCCCTTGGGAACCCTCAGTCTGTTCTCTGTCCATGATTCTGTTTCATAGATAGGCTCATGTGTGTCACAGTTAGATTCCACATATAACTGACATCATATGGTATCTGTCTTTCTTTTTCTGACTTCCTAAAGAGCCTCTTGATGAGGATGAAAGAGGAGAGTGAAAAAGCTGGCTTAAAACTCAACATTCAAAAAACTAAGATCATGGCATCCAGTCCCATCACTTCGTGGCAAGTAGATGGGGAAAAAGTAGAAACAGTGACAGATTTTATTTTCCTGGGCTCCAAAATCATGACACATGGTGACTGCAGCCGTGAAATTAAAAGATACTTGTTCTTTGGAAGAAACGCTATGACAAACCTAGACCGTATTTAAAATCAGAGACATCACTTTGCCGACAAAGGTTTGTATAGTCAAAGCTATGGTTTTTCCAGTAGTCATGTATGGATGTGAGAGCTGGACCATAAAGAAGGCTGAGTGCCAAAGAATTGATGCTTTCAAATTGGGTGCTGGCAAAGACTCTTCAGAGTCCCTTGGACAGCAAGGAGATTAAACCAGTCAATCCTAAAGGAACTCCACCCTGAATATTCATTGGAAGGACTGATCCTAAAGCTGAAGCTCCAATACTTTGGCCACCTCATGCAAAGAGTTGACTCACTGGAAAAGACCTTGATGCTGGGAAAGATTGAAGGCAAAAAGAGAAGGTGGGCAACAGAGGATAAGATGATTGGATGGCATCACTGACTCAATGGACATGAGTTTGAGCAAACTCCAGGAGATACTGAAGGACAGGGAAGCCTGGCGTGCTGCAGTCCATGGGGTGGCAAAGAGTCAGATACAACTTAGTGACTGAACCATGACAACAACTTAGTATGATAATCTCTAGTTACATCCATGTTGCTGCAAATGGCATTATTTCATTCTTTTTAATGGGTGAGTACTATTCTATTGTGTACACACACACACACATAAGATACATACCACACCTTCTCTATCCATTCATCTGTCCAGGGACATTTAAATTGTCCCTGTCCAGTTGCTTCTATGTCTTGGCTATTATGAATAGTGTTGCTATGAACATGGGGTGCATATATTTTTTTTGAATTGCAGTTTTGTTGCATATATGCCCAGGAGTGGAATTGCTGAATCATACAGTGATTCTGCCTGTATAAAATTATTAGACTTTTTAAATACTGTGCAGTATAACTATTTTCAGTTCAGGTCAGTCGCTCAGTCATGTCCGACTCTTTGCGACCCCATGAATTGCAGCACACCAGGCCTCCCTGTCCATCACCAACTCCCGGAGTTCACTCAAACTCACATCCATTGAGTCGGTGATGCCATTCAGCCATCTCATCCTCTGTTGTCCCCTTCTCCTCCTGCTCCCAATCCCTCCCAGCATCAGAGTCTTTTCCAATGAATCAACTCTTCGCATGAGGTGGCCAAAGTATTGGAGTTTCAGCCTCAGCATCAGTCTTTCCAAAGAACACCCAGGACTGATCTCCTTTAGAATGGACTGATTGGATCTTGCAGTCCAAGGGACTCTCAAGAGTCTTCTCCAGCACCACAGTTCAAAAGCATCAATTCTTCAGTGCTCAGCTTTCTTCACAGTCCAACTCTCACATCCATACATGACCACTGGAAAAATCATAGCCTTGACTAGACGGACCTTTGTTGGCAAAGTAATGTCTCTTACTTTTGAATATGCTGTCTAGGTTGGTCATAACTTTCCTTCCAAGGAGTAAGTGTCTTTTAATTTCATGGCTGCAATCACCATCTGCAGTGATTTTGGAGCCCCAAAAAATAAAGTCTGACACTGTTTCCACTGTTTCTCCATCTATTTCCCATGAAGTGATGGGACCAGATGCCATGATCTTCGTTTTCTGAATGTTGAGCTTTAAGCTAACTTTTTCACTCTCCTCTTTCACTTTCATCAAGAGGCTTTTTAGTTCCTCTTCACTTTCTGCCATAAGGGTGGTGTCATCTGCATATCTGAGATTATTGATATCCCAGCAATCTTGATTCCAGCCTGTGCTTCTTCCAGCCCAGCGTTTCTCATGATGTATTCTGCATAGAAGTTAAATAAGCAGGGTGACAATATACAGCCTTGACGTACTCCTTTTCCTATTTGGAACCAGTCTGTTGTTCCATGTCCAGTTCTAACTGTTGCTTCCTGACCTGCATATAGGTTTCTCAGGAGGCAGGTAAGGTGATCTGGTATTCCCATCTCTTTCAGAATTTTCCACAGTTTATTGTGATCCACACAGTCAAAGGCTTTGGCATAGTCAATAAAGCAGAAATAGATGTTTTTCTGGAACTCTCTTGCTTTTTCCATGATCCAGCGGATGTTGGCAATTTGATCTCTGGTTCCTCTGCCTTTTCTAAAACAGCTTGAACATCTGGAAGTTCACGGTTCATATATTGCTGAAGCCTGGCTTGGAGAATTTTGAGCATTACTTTACTAGCATGTGAGATGAGTGCAATTGTGCAGTAGTTTGAACATTCTTTGGCATTGCCTTTCTTTGGGATTGGAATGAAAACTGACCTTTTCCAGTCCTGTGGCCACTGCTGAGTTTTCCAAATTTGCTGGCATATTGAGTGCAACACTTTCACAGCATCATCTTCCAGGATTTGAAATAACTCAACTGGAATTCCATCATCTCCACTAGCTTTGTTCGTAGGGGTGCTTTCTAAGGCCCAATAAGTTTAAATATTAAAATATATGTTAATAAATAGGAATACAATAAATTTTAAAATTAAAACAAAAGAAGCTCACATGAAACAGGCACCCCAGCAGTCAGCCCAGAGGTAGCTTTTTCATCTTTATGTTACCAAGAAATGCTCTTCTTGATCCTCTGTGATGTGTTCCCATAAGCTTATGAGGAATTACTAATTAAAATTTCAGGCTTTGTATTGGTGAAAGTAGGCTAACTGCTATAACAAACTCCAAAAATGTCAGTGGTTTAACATAGGCAGAGCTTATTTCTGGCATGAGACAGTGCCAAGCAGGGCCAGCCAGTGGATGGGAAAAGAGCTTGGAAGTGGGCATATGGAAGTTCACTGGCCTGCCCTGGGAACCCCAGTACCCATCACATCCATTCTCATCACATCAACAGACCTGTCACGTGGCCACACTCACTTGCAAAAGAGGCTGGGAGCTGGAGTCTATGTGCCCAGGAAGAGTAGGAAGCAGGTTTAATAAAGAGATTGCTGGTCCTCTTGGTCCCCTTGCAGCTCTCTCCTCTACTCTAAAGCCAGAAAACAGAACTTTCTGCTCTGTTTGTTCTGGGCAACTATGGTCTAGGACTTCTTTATAGTTCTTAAATATTTTCCACGCTATCTTGGATCTTTCTGTACACTGAAGATCTCCAAGACATCAATCACAGTTTCCACTGCTGTTGTTTCTCTAATTGGATGGATGTCTGTGATGGAGACTATATCAGCCTTATGATCCACACAGTTCACACACGGCCAGGCCTTGTGGATGAAGCAAAGGACAGTAATTATCTCAACATTCAAAGGACCATTTCAAGGAGCCCAGACAACAGTCCGCTTTTCTGAGTATGTTAGTGGATTTTGAGGGGGTTTTCTTCCTCTGCACTCCTAATAACATTTAAACTCCCAAGAGGAACTAACAAAACATTGTTAACCAATTATACTCCAACAAAAGTTAAAACAGAAAAACCCCAAGAGGTTCCAGTGTGTGTCCATGCCACCTTCCACCAGCCCCTTTGCCCGTCCTCAACTGCCAGCCAAAACCACCTCACCATACCAGTTTGCTTATTGTTCCCAGATCAACTGAACACTCTCAGGTCTAGCTTCTTCTCAAACTATCTCTGCTATCAGGAATACCATTCTCCTCCCCAGCGCCCTCCTGGAAAACTCCTACTCATCCTTCAAGGCCCAGTTAAGCAATGCCCCTTCACCCTGTCCAGCAGTTTTTCTGGGCCTCAGTCTTCTCTCCTTATGCAGCAATAATCATTGCTTATAGTCCATGCTCCCACAAACGTTCACTCAGTTTATATCTCTGTGCCATCATCATCTCACCTTGTAGTCTCATAATTAATGAGCTTCCCAACAGCAGAGCCTAGGCACTGCAGCCCTTATAAGACTTTGTAGGAAAATAGCTTCAGAGGCTGGGAATCCAGTTGGATCCAGTTCCTGGTTTAAGCCCATTAGGAAGTAACCAGATATTTGCAAACTCCCTTTAGAAGCCTGTGGGTTGTAGCAACAGGAGCAGGAGAGGCTGGAGTCAAGGTCGTGGATTGAGACTCACTGCTGCACCTAACCAGCCTTCATGGACTTTGTGGGGAGGGAACACAGCACACAGCAAAGAACGTGTTCTGAGGTTAAGCAGCCTTGCATTTGAATCCATTCTCCCTTTCAATGCTAACATTACTTTGCCAACAAAGGTCTGTATAGTCAAAGCTATGGTTTTTCCAATAATCATGTATGGATGTGATAATTGGACCATAAAGAAGGCTGAGTGCCAAAGAATTGATGCTTTTGAACTGTGGTGTTGGAGAAGACTCTTTAGAATCTCTTGGACAGCACGGAGATCAAACCCATCAATCCTAATGGAAATCAACCTTGAATTTTCACTGGGAGGACTGATGCTGAAACTGAACTTCCAATACTTTGGCCACCTAATGTGAAGAGACAGCTTATTGGAAAAGACCTCAATGCTGGGAAAGATTGAAGGCAGGAGGAGAAGGGGACAGCAAAGGATTAGATGGTTGGATGGCATCGCCGACTCAATGGACATGAGTTTGAGCAAACTCCAGGAGATGGTGAAGGACAGGGAAGCCTAGTGTGCTCCAGTCCATGGGGTCACAAAGAATTAGACGCTACTGAGAGATTGAACAACAACAATAACCTTTGGGAAACTTATTTAACGCCTCTGAACCTCAGTTTACTCCATGACAAAATGGAGACAATAAACTCTCACTTCACAGGGATTGGAAGAATGAAATAAAATGAAATCATATATACATCATAATCATCATTACTGTCACATGATCAAACTACAAGCTCCTAGAGGAACCATGTCTAATGCATCCATGTGGGTCCTCAGTACAAAGCTAACTTTGCTGCAAGATGAAACCTCTGCTGTCTCTATTTCTTTATCTGTAAGAAAATAAAACAGACTTATAAGCTGCCTATTTGAGGGTTATTGTGAGGACACCTGCTGTTGGAACATGAGGTGCCGAGCAAATGCTGAAGGTGATTCTTATAACACCAGCATGACTTTCCCCTCTATTTCCCAAATGGACAAGTCCTAAGCATTTCCTCGTCTCCCCAGTGTGAGAGCAGAGGGAGCAAATGAGAGCCCTGAGCAGGCTGCAGGGAATCTTGGGGTATGCATAGGAAATCTGGAGGTGACAGGCTCAGTCTGCAGCAGCTGCTGCTGTAAATGGACCTCAACTAGTCATTGGACTGAGGATGCAGCATCTAATAGTATCTGCCATCAGTGACTCTACAGAGTAGGTAAAACCATCATCATTCCCATTTTACTGATTGGAAAACTGAGGCCCAGCATTGCTAAATGACTCACCTAAGATCTCAACTGAGTAAGAAGCAAGGCCAGGCCGGGAACCCAGGAGAGACTGAATCTAGGACTCTTTGTTTTCTCTACCCTCTCTAAGAAGCTCAAGAATCCAGGAATAATTGGAAGGTCAAGCCAGCCAGAAGAGAACTTACATGCCTGGAGAAAATGGGCTGAGAGTCCCAGGACATCCACCTGGCAGTGACACGGATGAATCTGAGAAAACTGATGGGAATAACCTGGCCTGTGAGAGCTCTACCTGGTCCCCCACACTGGGTCACTGTGGAAACAGGAGGCCCCCAACCCCGTGATGTGAGGCAGGGAGCCTGGCACAGCGATGGGCTGGGACCCCCAAATGAAGACAAAGTCACCCATCGTGGGGAGTGAGAGGAGAGCTCAGCTCAGCATCCCATCCTGTTTCCATGCTGCTCTGACCGTTTCTCTTTTTTTGTCTTTTTAATATCTATTTTTATTTATTTGGCTGCACCAGGCCTTAGTTGCCACATACAGGATTTCTTTAGTTGCGGCTTGTGGGATCTAGTTCTCTGACGAAGGATCAAATCCCCGGCTCCCGGCAGTAGGAGCTCGGACTCCTAGCCACTGGACCACCAGGGAAGCCTCTGCTCTGACCCTTTCTAATCGACCTCTTTACCACTCCACGTGGGCTGATCCTCTTACTGCTTTCATTTTTTAACTTTTTGTTTTATATTGGAGCATAACCAATGGACAGTGTTGTAATAGTTTCAGGTGGACAGCACAGGGTCCCAGCCATAGGTATACGTGTATCCACCCTCCCCCAAACTCCCCTCCCATCCAGGCTGCCACGTAACATCGAGCGAGAGTTGCCTGTGCGACCACTTTAGTTTTGAAGCTACCACCTTTACTCTGCTTTCCTAGATCTTCCCTTTCCTTCAAGCTTAATTTTTATGCTTTGCTGAAAAATACTCAAAGCAGCCGCCTGTAACCCACAGACATTTAAGCAACCATGGGTGGGCTGCCTTCATCACTCATCCTGGTGGGGTGGGGACCGCAGGAGTGGAATTGAGTCCCTTCAGCCCTCCAGGGCCAAGGTCAGGAGCTCCTGACATGGCAGTGACCTCTTTAGCCCGGTCCTAGGGGCGCCCGGGACTCTGGTCTGGTGCAGGCCTCTCCCCGCCAAGCCGTTTCTGCTCCCTCAGAGCCGCCCACGTGCCAGCTGGGCTCCGATCCGCACCATCTGCTGCCCCCGATCAGGCGAGAGGCCACGGTCAGACCCTGCGCCTGGCAGGAGAGCAGGGGCCGCGGGCAGACCAGGAGCTCCGCTCACTGGGCCTGTGCTTGGGTCACCGGCAGGGGAAACCCCCAGAGGATTTCTCAGAGGGAGCTGCAGGGGAGCCGCCCAGGCTCTCAACTGCCTGGGGGAACCATCCGTCATGTTGCAGAGGGTTTCTCAGCGTGAAGGGCACCCGGGCCTCGTTTCCTGTGCTCTCTTTTTTTTTCTTAATTTTTCTAATTGAGGTACAGGCAGTGTACAAGATTATATAAATTTCAGGAGCACAACACAGTGATCCACAATTTTTAAAGCTTATGCTCCATTGACAGTTATTATAAAGTATTGGCTATATTCCTTGTGCTGCACAATACATACCCTTTAGCTTGTTTATTTTATGCCCCGTAGTTCGTACCTCTTAATCTCCTACCCCTCCCTGGCCCCTTCCCACTTCCCTCTCCCGACTGGTGACCACTCGTTTGTTCTCTGAATCTGTGAGTCTGGTTCTTTTCTGTTACATTCACTAGCTGGGTTCTTTTTTAGACTCCACATACAAATGACACCATGCAGTACTTGCCTCTCTCTGGCTGACTTATTTCTCCAAGCAGAATACCCTCCAAGTCCACCCATGTTGTTGCAAATGGCAAAATTGCATTTGTCCCTGAGGCTGAGTGGTATTCCATTGTAGTTGCAAATGGCAAAATTGCGTTTGTCCCTGAGGCTGAGTGGTATTCCATTGTATGCATGTACCACAGCTTCTTTATGCAGTCAACGCTGATGGACACTTAGGTTGCTTCCATACCTTGTAAATAACGCTGCTGTGATCGTGGTCTCTCTGCTCTCTACTGTCTGATGAACTTAGCTTCTGCAGGCCTGACTTGGGCTCTGGTCCTCTCTCTAGTGTTCCCTGACTGTAGGACCTTAAGCAAGTCGTTTCCTTCTCTAGACTCAGCTCCTGTCTTTGCCTAGTAGGGAGTTTAGATTCCTACAGTCCCTTCAGCTCTGAGACACTAAGATCCTCTAGTCCAAGTAAGTCCTTCCATTGTCCTGAACTTGTTCTGGGCCCAATAAGGAAACCGCCTATGAAACGTGAAAGTGAAAGTCACTCAGTCGTGTCCGACTCTTCCTGACTGGATGGAACTGTAGCCCCTCGGGCTCCTCTGTCCAGGGACTTCTCCAGGCAAGAATAACGGAGTGGGTTGCCATTCCCTTTACCAGGGCATCTTCCAGACCCAGGTATCGAACCTGGGCCTCCTGCATTGCAGGTAGATTCTTTACTGTCCGAGCCACCAGGGAAGCCAAAGGAACCTGCCGATGAAATACTTATTAAAACAAATTTGTACATTTGGAGGTATTGATGGACAGACATGTGTTCATTGGCAGGTTTCAGTAATGGGGAGCCATGAAAATACATGTGTGAAGTACACACATCTCCCCTAAGCTTATGTGACTTTTAGGCACCAGAGTTCCTGCCAACACATGCATCATCTGGGTTTGATGTATGAAGCAGTTAATGGTCCCCAGCTCCTAGCTTGAACAGCCAACTGCTAGACCCGGACATCTGTGATGCAAGAAGGCCCCAGAAGTTGGGCCAAATTACCTTCTCCTGCATCTACATAGAACGGGAAGAGAAAGAAATGAGGTTGTTCCACCGCTTGTCCAAGGGTATCTTCATCTGTGATTTCCTCGCTCTGGACCTCAGGTTTCCCATCTATAAAGTGGGAATGGAAGAGAAGACATGGCCTATATGTTCTAGCTCCTAAAAAAGTTCAATTTAATTGTATTTCTGAGGGGTTACAGAGTCACTGGGCTTCCCTGGTGTCTCAGACGGTAAAGAATCTGTCTGCAATATGGGAGTCTGGGGTTCGATCCCTGTGTCAGGAAGATCCCCTGGAGAAGGGAATGGCAATCCACTCCATATTCTTGCCTGGAAAATTCCATGGACTGAGGAGCCTAGCAGGCTACAGTCCATGGGGTCGCAGAGTCGGACACGACTGAGCGATAATACACACACACACAGAGTCTCTGGTTAGGGGAGAATTTTCAGTTGCCTTTTGGGGAAAAGAAAAAAGTTAATGCTACTCTCCCCACTGCTGCCCTGGACAGAAGCAAGCTCTAAAGACTGAAGGAAACAGGAAGTGCGTGGAGCAGGAGCTTCCATAGAAACAGAGAAATGTGATAGGATCACAGGCTGAAGGAGGGAATCCACGGTGCAGGTTTTCACTGGACCAGGAGACACAGTGGGTGAACTGTAATCCATGGGCAGGACAGCAAGGGAGCTTTGGTCTTCACTCCAGAAGCATCTGAGAGCCCCAAGAGAAACCTGATGCTCCTTGATCCAGAGGAGGCCAGAATGGCAGCAAAAGCAGGGAGGTGGAACAGAGAGAAACCATTGCTACTGTGGTTGTACGTTAGTCACTCCGTCGTGTCCGACTCTTTGCAACTCCATGGACTGTAGCCCGCCAGGCTCCTCTGTCCATGGGATCCTCCAGACAAGAATACTGGAGTGGGTTACCATGTCTTCCTCCAGGGGATCCTCCCGACCCCAACTCGGGGGCTGAACCCACATCTTTCATGTTTCCTACATTGGCAGACGGATTCCTTACCACGAGCGCCACCTGGGAAACCCTTAGCTACTGAGTACTTACTAGATGCTGCAAACTCAGCACTGTCTCTCACATCGTCACGTCTTGTCCAGGTCAAAGAGAAAAACCAAGGAGCCTCAGCCAACAGAGCAACCACAACAGCATTTACTCATTCATGAATCAAATAGACTCGTACTGTGTGCCTACTATGTACCTGGAGGAGGAAAAACAGCAGATTTTCCAGTAGAAAACATCATGGGGCAGATTTTATGGGAGCAAAACCCAGAGGCATCTGATGGAGAGTTTCTGCACCTCCATAATCCAAATGACTCAAAAACTTTGATCAAGGAATTCTAACAAAGTATGAGACAAGCCAGAGCTGAGCTGGGGGGTTGGCCTGTTGCAGAGGATGGAAGGTTGGTTTCCCTTTGAGGCACCTCAGAAATCTCTAGCTCATAAGTCTAATTATTGTCCACCTGTCTCATTTTGAACACCATGGGCCTCATGCAAATAATCTCATCAGCACTGGCAACATTAAATGACAGGTTCTAAACTCTCTCTACACTTAGAATTTCCAGTTCTTTCATTAGATATAGTGATCCTTTGGGAAGCCCCGATGGATCAGCAGGTAAGGAATCCACCTGCAATGCAGGAGCCACAGAAGACATGGGTTTGATCCCTGGGTCAGGAAGATTCTGTGGAGGAGGAAATGGCAACCCGCTCCAGTACTCTTGCCTGGAGAATCCCATGGACAGATGAGCCTGGAGGGCTGCAGTCCATGAGGTCACAAAGAGTCGGACACAACTGATGACTAAGCGCGCACTCAGTAATTCTTTAATTAGTATTTAGACCAACTTATTGCCAAGAACAGGAGCATGAAAGAAACTGCAGACCCTTTGGGTGTTATTACTACTACCATCACCGCTGTCATCACCACCACCACCATCATCACCATCATCATTTTACAGCTGAAGGAACCAGGACTCAGGGAAATTAAATAACTTGCTACGGTTTACACAGCTAGAAAGTAAGGAAGATTGAGTCCAAACCAAGCTTTGTTTGATCCCAAATCCCACCGCTCCATCCAGTCTCCAACATGGTCAAGCTTGGTATCCACACGTACAAACGGAGGCCAACTTGATATCCCTTTCTCATATTTCCTTCTCTGCTTTAGTTCTTTTTTTCCCGCTGTTGTCCCTTTCCTGCTCTCTCTCTCTCTGTCTCTTTCTCTTTCTTTCTCTCTCTCTCTCTCTCTCTCTCACACACACACACGCACACACACAGAGGAAGCCATTTGCCATTGCAGTGACTACATTTTTTCCTCACTCCCACCCACTCTAATATCACTGCAAACAAAACTCACATTCACACATATTCAGTCACACCACGGGGAGGAAATGGTCAGCACCTGGAGTCTGAGATTGAAGTCATTCCAATTAAAGTCACGCCAATTAATCCCCATAACTGTTCCTCCCCTTTTCCTATAAGACTATTGCTGATTTCTCTCCTTTTATAAACAGGAACAGATTACACAAGATGCTGTAGATGTGGGATTTTTCAAGCAAGCTGGTGACACTCTTTCACTTGGCACAAAATCGATTTAAATAAACATCTTCCTTTTTCAAGATTCTTTCCTGCTTCTGCTTAATCTTAAATTAAGAGGAGTACAATAATAACCCAAGAACATCACACCTCTGAATTTCAACCTCCTCTCCCGCAGGATTTTGTCTCCTTTTTTGAAAGTATGAGCTATTTTTTGGTTTCCACTTGTTTCTCCTTCTTACTTGTCATCACACATTGTTTTCTATAAGACATAAGCAATTGGAGCCTTCACATTTAAAGTCTGTTTTTAGTCCGTGGGATCCACAATAAGGCTCTCATGAGACCTTGAAAAGAAAAAGAATAACTTCAGGGAGTTACACTTCAAGACCCACTGAAACAAAGATCTGCAGTCACCTCCAGTGATTGAATGACTCCATTCACTCATTCAGTAAATACTCACTGAGCACAGACCATGTGTCAAGCAATATGCAAGGCACTGGTGGTACAGCAGGGACTGGGCTCAAGGAAGGGACAAATTAAGAATGCTAACGATACTCAAGCTTATATCTCCTTGTAGGACCTCTTCCTTCAACTCTAGACCCACACGTGTAACTATCAAATTAACATCTCCCATTGGGTGTTCAGTTAAACCCCACTACTCTTCCTTCTCCATTTCAGTAAAAGGCCACTCTTTCTAGCTGCTCAGGTCAAAATATGTAGAGTCATCCTTGAATCCCTAGAGCAATATATCCGTAATTTGATAACTGTTCACTATCACCACTAACTACCCTGGTCCAAACCACCATCACCTCTTGCCTGGATCATTGCAGTAGCCTCCTGACTTCACCTCCCTGTTTTCACCCTTAACCCCAAAAGTCTATTCTAAGGTCTAAAGCTCAGGTAATCATTGTAAAGCTTAAATCAGATAATGTCAGCGAGTGCTCAAAATTCTCCACTGGCTTCCCATCACGCTCAGAGTAAAAGCCACAGTCTACACAATGCCCTAGATAACCTTGTATTACCCAGCTCTCAGCCATTTGTCTGATCTCACCTTCTCCATCCTCACCCTCTCTACATGAATGCCCTTTCTGTTCCCAGGATACACCAGGACACTCTTCCCTCGGGGCCTTCACACTTGTCGCTTTCCCTGCCTAGAAGGGTCCTTCCCCAAATATCCGTCTGGCTGACTCTCTTCCTTCATGTCACCCCGACCACTCCCACCCCTTCCTTCACCCTGCTCCTCATCCACTCAACCAGGCACTCCTCATCCTGCTCTCCTTACGTGATGTCCTCTCATCACATAATACATATTTACTTATTTACATGCCATCTCCCCAGCTAGGACGAATGCATCATGAGGATGGACCTTGCTACCTTGACTGGTGCACGTGTTTGTGTGTGTGTGCTCAGTCGCTCAGTCATGTCTGTCTCTTTGTGACCCCATAGACTGTAGCCTGCCAGGCTCCTCTATCCATGGGATTTTCTAGGCACAGAATACTGGAATGGGTTGCCATTTCCTCCTCCAGGGGATCTTCCCAACCCAGGGATTGAACCTGCGTCTCTTGTGCATCCTGCATTGGCAGGCAGATTCTTTACCACTGTGCCACCTGGGAAGCCCATGCCTGGCATGTAAGGAACACTCAGTAAATATTTGGTGGATGAATGGCTATCTAAAGATTCATAGGTCTGAAGCTGATCAGCCATGGAAACAGAGAACAACAGAGAAAAAGAAAAGGGCAAGTTTCAGGCATTGTCCATTCAAGCAGAACTTGGGAAAAAAGGAGCCTTAGTCAAGGGGACTTTAAATATTAATGTCCCTATGGTATACTGAATGCAAAGACATTCCAGTTCCCCTCCTCCCTCCGTATCCATGCTCTTTGCAGTGTGCCTTCGTAGCTCTTCCCATCAAGCAGTGTACTCCAGGGACTTCCCTGGTGGTTCAGCAGCTAAGACTCTGTGCTCCCAATGCAGGGGGCCCAGGTTCCATCCCTGGTCAGGCAACTAGACCCTACATGCCACAACAGAAGGTCAAAGATCCCACATGCTGTATCTAAGACCTGGTACAGCCAAATGAGTAAATAATTTTTTAAAGTATATTCTAGTCCCTACACCTTCACTCTGGGCTGGCCTTGTGAGTTGAAGAGAAAGTTTCAGTCACTCAGTCATGTCCAATCCTTTGCAACCCCATGGACTGCAGTCCACCAGGCTCCTCTGTCCATGGGACTCTCCAAGCAAGCATACTGGAGTGAGTATCCATTCCCTTCTCCAGGGGATCTTCCTGACTCAGGGATCGAACCCTGGTCTCCTGCATTGCAGGCAGACTCTTTACACCTTCACTCTGGCTGGCCTTGTGACTTACTTTTGTCAATAGACAAAGATGAAACAACGGTGTGCCAAGTATAAGCTTAGACCTCAAGAGGTCAGGCAAGTTTCCACTCTCCCTTGGATTCCAGGGATACTATGTGAACATGTTGGGCTAGCCTGTTGGAAAATGTGGTACTACCCAGAGCAGAGCCAAGTTCCCCCGGGTAAGGCCACCCTCAAGCAGCCAGCTCTCAGCCACTCCAACAGCAGACAAAAAAAACATGAACAAACCCAGCTGAGATGAATCAAGCCCACTCAGACCTAAAGAACTGCCTGGCCAGCCCGTAAACACGTGAGAAAATGAGAAATGGTTGCTGTCTTAAGCCGCTAAGTTGCGGGGAGATTTGTCCTATAGTTCCTTGGTAAGGTCAGCCCTAATGTATGTGATCAGCCCCCAGGGGAGGCATCTCAGCTGCTCTGCTCTGAATATGTGCTCATCAGGAAAGCTTCTCCTTGTGATGTGGTTGTCACCAAAGGGATCAGCAAGAAGAAGACACCCTGCCATGCCACACAGGGTTCCAGCCACTGCAAATTCAGTCTGGGGTGAGCAAGGTCACTGCAATGTAAGTGGCTTTCTGAGGCAGCAAGACCTCGGATGGAGAAAAATCCACAGAGGTGAAAGTCACCTTCTAAAGGGGTGACTTGGGGGACACCCAGCCAGCCACCCAGCCAGGACCCAACCTTGTCAAATCCTGTTTCACAGGAACTTTGACCAGCTTCTCAGGCATCCAACCCCATTTCTATCCACGAAACACTGCAACAGTCCCACAGCACTAGGGTCAGCCATGAGGGGGAAGCTCTCAAATCCCCAAAACCATGCTCTTTATTTTTTTTAATTGGGTCCAGTTGATTTCAAGTGTACAGCAAAGTGATTCTATCAGACACATATAATATATAAATACGTATATATATTCTTTTGCATTATAGGTTATTACAAGATACTGAATGCAGTTCCCTGTGCTATGCAGTAGGTCCTTGTTGTTTATCTATTTTATATGCAATAGTGTGTGTGTGTGCTCAGTTGCTCAGTCATGTCCGCCTCTTTGCAGCCCCATGGACTGCAGCACACCAGGCTCCTTTGCCCATGGGATTCTCCAGGCAAGAATACTGGAGTGGGGTGCTGTGCCCTCCTCCAAGGGATCTTCCCAACTCAGGGATAAAACTCGCGTCTCCTGCACCTCCTGCCTTACAGATGGATTCTTTACCATTAACGCCACCTGGGAAGCCCAATGTGTGTATTTTAATCCCAAACTCCTAATTGATCTGTCCTCCCTCCCCTCACACTCTTCTCTTTGGTAACAATAAGTCTGCCAAAACCATGCTCTTTAAAGCAGCAGTCCCCAATCTTTTTGGCACCAGGGACCAGTTTCGTGGAAGACAATTTTTGTATGGACCAGACAGGGGAGATAGTTTCAGGATGATTCAAATGCATTACATTCATTGCGCACTTTATTCCTGTTACTATTACATCAGCTCCATCTCAGACCATCAGGCATTAGATCCCAGAGGTAGGGGACCCCTGCTGTAGAGGAACGATGTCCCAGAGGGGTGGAGCAGCAAATTGTGATCTTCGTCGTATTCAGCCTACAAGATGGAAGTCTCAAATAAGTGCACCATATAATATCATGTACATGCATCCCACGGTACACCAACAGTCAATGTATTTCCAGTTGATTCTAACATCTTTCCATAGCCATAGAAACTACTTTCATCCTCCAAGAATACAGACTAAAAACTAGCAGGGACAATACCTGCAGGACTATTCAGTAAAGGTGGCCCTTTCTTTCATTGCGAAGGAAATGTTCAATAGAAGCCCTAAAACAGTCCTTGATCTGGATGAAAGATTGCTAAACACTGTTTTGCACTGAGCTTCTCATCACCTTGGAAAGATTTATGCCTCTGCTGGTTGCATTTGCTCAGGCTGAGTGACCTAGGAACCTATGTCTCCCAACGAGCCTTCTTCTAAACATCGAGTGTAAGATGTCAGCCAATTCTTTCCACAAGTGCTCAGGATATTAATCTTCGCAACAAATAGAAATCATGAGAGGCAATACCCCAGTGACCCTGCCGGCTTACCCCTCTGGCCTCAAATCCTACTGCTGCTCCCCTCGCTCACTCACCCGCAGCCTCACTGGACTTCTTTCTGGGTTTTCGTATGAACACACCTCCCTCCTGCTTCAGGTTTTGCAGGTGCTGTTACACTGCCCAGAATGCTCTTCCTCAGACATCTGCCTGGCCCGCTCCTCACTTTCCCAGGGGTCCAGTCAAATGTCACTCATCAGCAAAGCGTTCCCTGACCAAGCTATATTAAACAATAACAATCCTCACCGCGCCCTCTGGCAAGACTCCCCATTCCTCTTACTCTGCTTTATTTCTCTCCACTATAATGCATCATTATCTTGTTATTTATTTGTCTGCTATCTTACATACACACACACACACACATATACACACACACACACAAGGTAAGCTCCTTGAGGGACTTCATTTAATTCAATTCCGTATCCCTACACATAGAGCAATTCTTGACACATAGTAGGTACTCAATGAATGAACTGCCATTTCTTAAGCACCTACTTTGTGTCAAGCAACTTATATATGATGATCATTTCCCAATAAACATATTTTTAAGCACTTATGATGTAATTATATTATAAGAATTCCACTGTTATCTCCATGTTACAGCTCAGGAACCCAAAGCTCAAAGCGAGGCTAAGAAACCTGCACAAGACACTTACCTAGGTCTGTTTGAGTATCAAAACCCACGGTCCTTGACGCGTGCCAATCTGCTTTTTAAATACCTCAGTGATGCTTTAGGTTACAAGACGCACGTAAGACGCATCTCTGGCAACATGTATAGCACAAGAGCTCTTCATTCTACCATTTTTCTATCACCCACCATAGATTTTGTCCAGGAAAAAAAATCCGTCAGATTGGATTTTTATTTCCCAGAGCACATTGGTTGCAATAGCTTTAGATTTCCTTTATTCCATCCATTTAGAGACATCCAGGTTCAGAGCTTTCCTTTTGATCTGAGCTGGGACAAGCACAGACAGGTCAGGGACCCAAAGGAGATGAAGGCAGAAGTTCATCTGCTCTGAGAATCCCTCAGAACTATCCAGAATCCTTGCCTTTGTGATGTACTGCTCCCAAATCTTCCTGGTTCTAGAACTTGGGGAAACAATCCATTAAAGAAACAAAAAGCCTGACCTCCTGTGCTGGACACTCTTTTCTCTTGGTTGTCATCTTGTGTCTGTGTCTACTAGTATCTGGTCACATACTGCAAACGCCAACCCTGCTGTAACTTACAGAGCTCTGCACGTATAGTAACCTTGATGCTGATGATGGGGAGACTGATGGGGGTTACTCACAGACCAAAGGACCAAGAGAGGGACCCCGTTTCTACTGAAATTCATGTAACATCTCACCTAGGAGAGCTTCGTTTAAAAAAAAAAATCACTGCCACATTAATTCCTCTCTTCCTGCTCCCACCACTCTTTCCACATCTACATTGCTGAACTTATCATACCTCATTATTACAGGTGTTTCTTCTCCACCAGATGTGAGCTTCTGGGGAAATAGACTTTGTTTTCATCCTCTCTGCACCCCTCAGGGTTAATCCAGCCTCTGACACATAACTAGGTGCTCGACCAGTATTTGCTGACTCAAGAAAGATGCAGAGCGAGCCTGTGCTGTGCTTGCTGCACCCACTGGAGCAAGCAGGGTAAGTGACCTCTTCTGGAAAGGGCAAGAAGCAGAAACAGAAGAGACCAGGGTAGACCAGAAGGATCACTGAGCTGGCTAGGAAGTCTAATTCTCCCCTATAGGTATCTATTTCCCATCCTTCACCTGCCACTCCCTGAACCTCAAAACCACCCACATTTGCTTCTGAACAAGCTTTTTAAAAAATGAGCACGCACCCCACCCCACCCTACCGTTCTGCTCTTACCAGAGCCCCAGACACCGAGGTTAAGTTACCTTTAAAAGGAGCTAGTCTGCATCTGTGATTTCTGGTTTAAGGATCGTGTTTCAGCAGCCGGGCTGAAACCTGGACAGCAGATATATCTAACACCCGTCTGCGGAGGAAACGGCAGTGCCTCGCTCCTCCCTGGCTAAACGCACCCGCTCACCCATCCCTGCAGAACAAATCATGTTCTTTTCCTTGCGCTAAAATCCATCTATAAACAAATCCTCTCCGCGTCCCTAAGAAACGGCTCCCACGCCCGCGGAGGGCGCCCTCCACACACGCAAATACACACTCACAAACCCCAACCCAGAGGTACCAGGTGAAAGCCTGGTTTCGATCTGTCCTTTAAGAACAAACCAACAACAACATCATTCACCACACACACACACACACACATCCATCTAATTGCAAAGAACCGAAACTAAAAGGGGTGACTAGGAAGCTTATGGAAAGGGAGTTATCAACGTCAATAGCCTAAGTTGCAAAACTATGTATGGCGCTAACAGTTCAAACAGGATTTAAAAACAGCCCTTGGGGGATGCCCGCTTCAAAGAGGCGCGCAACCCCGCGCAGCAGGCAAGTGCTTGCTTTTCTGCGCCAGCTTTCCAAGACTCTCCCCTGTCTTTTGTGCCATTTACTATAAACAACATTCAGAGGTACCAGCGTGTACGTTTCAGCCCAAGCAGGCAAGCCTGGGAGCCCCCAGGGTCGCGCGGGCTCCGCGCCCCCGGCCGGGTCTGCACGCACCGGAGCGAGCAATGCCGTCCCCTACCTGGGTGGGAAATCCGCACGAGGCCGCCCCCGGGTGCAGGCGGAGCGGGGTCAGTCCGGGTGGCCCGGCCGGCTGCTCGGGAGAACGCGGCGCTGGGGCGATCCCGGCGGAGGCAGGAGTCCGCGGGTGTCACACCTGCATCACGGCGCCCGCGCCGCCGCAGCGCGCAGCGCGCCCCCGCCACACCGAGCACCCAAGGCGGGAGGCTCCTGGGTCCTCTACTCAGCGGGATCAGATCCTAACCCGCTTTCTTCCCGGCCTGGGCATTAAAGGTATTGGCGGCGGCCACCTCTTCTCGCTTCTAAATCCCCTTCTGATTCAAGACGGAGTGTTTGGGATAGCTTGATGGGCAGGGGACCCAGCTGGGGACCCAGGCTCTCTGGATTTGCAGACCAATACACGCTAAACTTCTTATTCCTCGAGTTTCGAGTTTCATCCCCTACTGATGACTGGCATCTCTTTCGCGCTCTCCACCGCGCCCGGCACCAGGGGGCGCTATGCACTCCACACTCCCTTTCACCAGCCCCAAACTAAGACACTTCGGAGGGCACGACTTGAATTCCTGGGAAGGTGAATCCTCGGATAGTGCATGCCTCCTCGGTCGTGTGGACTCTTTGCGACCCCATGGGTACAGCTCGCCGGGTTTCGCTGTGCATGGAATTTTCCAGGCAAGAATACTGGAATGAGTTGCCATTTCCTATTCCAGGGGATCTTCCCGACCAGGGATCAAACCTGTGTCTTCTGCATTGGCAGGCGGATTCTTTACCATGGGACCACCATGGAAGTCCGTCAGTGTTTATATCTGGTACCTAAACTTCTTCTTGCCTGACGACTCTGGTTAAGACCTCTCAGACAACATTGCATTAAAGTGGTACTGAGGCTGCTATATTTACAATGGATAATCAACAAGGGCCTACTGTGTAGCACAGGGAACTCTGCTCAATGCTATGTGGCAGCCTCCATAGGAGGGGGGCTTGGAGGAGAATGGATCCATGCTTATGTATGGCTGAGTCCCTTTGCTGTCCACCTGAAACTATCACAAAATTGTTAACTGGCTATCAGTTCAGTTCAGTTCAGTAGCTCAGTCGTGTCCAACTCTTTGCAACCCCATGAATCGCAGCACACCAGGCCTCCCTGTCCATCACCAACTCCCGGAGTTCACTCAGACTCACGTCCATTGAGTCAGTGATGCTATCCAACCATCTCATCCTCTGGTCCCCTTCTCCTCCTGCCCCCAATCCCTCCCAGCATCAAAGTCTTTTCCAATGAGTCAACTCTTCGCATGAGGTGGCCAAAGTACTGGAGTTTCAGCTTTAGCATCATTCGTTCCAAAGAAATCCCAGGGCTGATCTCCTTTAGAATGGATTGGTTGGATCTCTATGCTGCTGCTAAGTCGCTTCAGTCGTGTCCGACTCTGTGTGACCCCATAGACGGAAGCCCACCAGGCTCCCCTGTCCCAGGGATTCTCCAGGCAAGAACACTGGAGTGGGTTGCCATTTCCTTCTCCAATGCATGAAAGTGAAAAGTGAAAGGGAAGTTGCTCAGTCGTGTCCGACTCTTAGCGACCCCATGGACTACAGCCTACCAGGCTCCTCCATCCATGGGATTTTCCAAGCAAGAGTACTGGAGTGGGGTGCCATTGCCTTCTCCGTGGCTCTCTATACTCCAATATAAAATTAAAGGTTTTTAAAAAATAAAGTGGTGGTACTGGATATCTTTTTCAGGGGAAAAGTCTTCATACTATTACATATTTTAATTATAAAAGTGATAATGAAGAGCCTTATCTTATTCTTAATTTCTTAAAAAAGCATATTTTACCCTTAAGTATGATGTTAGCCATTGTTAAAAACTCTATCAGATGAAAGAAATTTTCATAATAAATATGTAGAATTTTGTCAAAAGTTTTTTGCTTCCATTGAGATATCCATAGTTTTACTCTTTTATTCAACTCATATGGGTAATTCCATTCAATGACTTTTGAATGTTAAACCACCTTTATATTCCTCAAATAAATTCCATGATATCATATTTTATATATAAATGGATTTGATTTGATATTTTTATATAAAAATATTCTATGTTCATGAGGGATATTAACTTAGAATTCTGCTTTTATAATGTCCCTGTCAAAGCTTTTATAGTAAGGTTGTGCTGGCCTCATAAACAAGCTGAAAAGTTTTTCTCATTCCTTTTATCTGGAACAGTTTGTGTAGATTGTGTATTCTTTCTTAAACGTTGGGGGAAAGTCATCAGTGAAACTATTAGAGCCTAAAGTTTTTATTGTGAGAAGGTTTTTTATTACAAGTTCAATTATTTTATTAGCCATTTGACTACTCAGATTTTCTATTTCTTCTTCTTTCAGCTTTGTTAAACTATTACTTTTCAAGAACTTTATCCATTTCATTTAAGTTTTTAAAATTATTAACTGCAGTGATGTCTCATTTTTCATTCCTGATTTTGGTGAGTTGATGGTTTTCCTTTCTTTTGTGCTACTCCTTGCCCTATAAACTTCCCTCTAAACACTGATTTGGTTACATTTAACCAATTTTAATATGTTCCATATACATTTTTGTTCAGTTTAAACTATTATCTAATGTAGACTGTGATTTCCTTGATCCATAGGATTATTTGAAGTATAATTTTCAAACTTTGACAAATTTGCTTTCTGTCCCATTTTTAATTGTCTGTTTATCATCTTCCTACTTTCTTCTTCTTCATTAATCAATGTCTTTAACTAAATTATTATATATACTCTATTCACTTTAGTTTTCCCTTTTAGTATTTTTATCTTAGTTAGATGCTGTATTTCTATAGTGCAACTCTAATTGCAGTCACCTCATCACTTCCCTGGTGACTCAGATGGTAAAGAATCTGCCAGCAATGCGGGAGGCCTAGGTTCAATCCCTAGGTTGGGAAGATCCCCTGGAGGAGGGCATGGCAACCCATTCCAGTATTCTTGCCTGGAGAATTCCCATGGACAGAGGAGCCTGGTGGGCTACAGTCCATGGGGTCGCAAAGAGTCAGACACAACTGAGCAACTAAGCACAACAAAGCACATCACTTATCACCCCCCAAAAAATGCAAAACGCCAAGCTCAACTCCATTTATTTTTTTTTTAACTTTGTGCTAAAATATATATTTTAATTTAAAATTTTTAAAATATTTTTTAATTTACAATGACATAACTTCAAGTGTAAAGATTAGTAAACAAACTTAAATTTTTTTTGCTTTTCAGTTAGGCCAGCTGCTTTGTCCAAGAAATTTTTCTGAGCTATTCATTTCCCAGGCAGAAACAGAAACAGATCCAATGGTCTCTCTCTCTCTCTCTCTCTTCATATATATTTCAAATAACCCCTCTCAGATTACATGAGTGAATTTCATTATATCACCTGACCCTTAGGTGTCAGTCTGATGCATTGTAATACCTGCTGTAGAGAATTCCCCAATGGTCCAGTGGTTAGCACTGCATGCTTTCTTTGCCAAATGGGCAGGTTCACTGCCAAGGGTGCAGACTGGGGAACTAAGATCCCACAAGCTGTGGCATGGCAAAAAAAAAAAAAAAACCTTGATATAAAATGGGGTTGACAGGTCTTAGCATACACCATCCCCATCATGGGGAGACAGATGACAGATGTGACTGAAGAAATTTCATATATAGATATGTATATGTTTCCCTGATGGCTCAGTGGGTAAAGAATTCACCTGCCGCCTACAGTGCAGGAGACGCAGATTCAGGCTCTGGGTTAGGAAGAGCCCCTGGGGAGGGCATGGCAGCCCACTCTAGTATTCTTGCCTGGAGAATCCCATGGACTGAGCAGCTGGTGGGCTCCAGTCAATGGGGTCACACAGTCAGACACGACTGAAGCAACTTAGCATGCATATATATATATATATATATATATACATATACACCAAACCCCACAACCCACAAGACATTGTTATTACTGTTATTTTACAGCCAATGTTTTTCTATATATTATCATATATTTACCCAGTTCTTCATTCCTTCCCATGTATTTATTGGAATTTCCTTTACTTCAGTCTGAATAGGTCTTTTTAGTATTTTTTTTTACGGAAGAGACTAATTTTCTAGACTGCTAGAGACTAATTATTTCAGATTTTTTTCAATTAAAAGTGTCTTTATTTGACCTTTATTTTTGAAGGTCCCTTTTCACTATATATAGCATTTGTAGATGGAAGTTTTTTTTCTTTCATCCTTTTTAAGATGTCATTCTATTGTCTTCTTGATGTGTGCTGTATGTTCAGTCTAAAACTCTATTAGTCTAATTTTCACTTCTCTGAAAGTAATCTTTTAAAATTTTGCTTCTTCTAATATTTCCTTTCATAAGTTTATTCTGTTCCTACGTATGATTTTCTTGGGCCAATACTTTGGTCACCTGATGCAAAGAACCGACTCATTGGAAAAGACCCTGATGCTGGGAAAGATTGAAGGCAGGAGGAGAAGCGGACAACAGAGGAAAAGATGGTTGGATGGCATCACCGACTGGATGGACATGAGTTTGAGCAAGCTCCGGGAGTTGGTGAAGACAGGGAAACCTGGCAAGCTGCAGTCCATGGCTCGCAGAGTCGGACACAACTGAGTGACTGAACAACAACATGATTTTCTTTATTTTTTTCTGATACTGAGCATCTTGAATTTGTGGGTTAATGTTGTTTACTAGTTTTAGAAAATTCTCAGACTATCTTTTCAAATGTTGTTTCTGCCCTGTTTTCTCTCTCCTATACTCTTAGATTGAGAGAGCACATACATTACACATAATTAAATGGTTTTGCTATTATCCCTCATGTCTTATGCTCCATTCTTTCTATTCCCTTTTCACCTTCTTTGTACTTTAGCTTGAGAGTTTTCTACTGACCTGTCTTTAGGTTAACTAAATTTGCTTTCTGCTATGCAGAAAGCTGAGCGCTGAAGAATTGATGCTTTTGAACTGTGATGTTGGAGAAGACTCTTGAGAGTCCCTTGGACTGCAAGGAGCTCTAACCAGTCCATCCTAAAGGAGATCAGTCCTGGGTGTTCACTGGAAGGACTGATGCTGAAGCTGAAACTCCAATACTTTGGCCACCTCATGCGAAGAGTTGACTCATTGGAAAAAATCCTGATGCTGGGAGGGATTGGGGGCAGGAGGAGAAGGGGACGACAGAGGATGAGATGGCTGGATGGCATCACCAACTCGATGGACGTGAGTCTGGGTGAACTCCAGGAGTTGGTGATGGACAGGGAGGCCTGGCGTGCTGTGATTCATGGGGTCGCAAAGAGTCGGACACAACTGAGCGACTGAACTGAACTGATGACCAATTTGCTATTAAACCCATCCAGTGAGTTTTTAAGCCTAGATATTACATTTTTTCCAATGGCTATTTGATTAATTGACATAGACTTTGCTCCATCTTTCTATGTTCTAACATTTATAATAAAATCTACTAACTTCAATATAGGAATAATTTAGTCTAGTTTATTATCTTTTCTGTTGACTATTAGTACAATTTTTCTTGTCTCTTTGCATGTATCCCTTTTTTTAAATTTGTATGTCAGATATTGTGTGTAAAGGAAGTATTGAAAACTGAAATTATTGTTGCTTCTTAGAGATCATTTACCTTGCCCTCTGTTATACAGATAAGATGAGGGGTTACTCACCTCAATCCATTCAAAAATAAGCTTCCAAGGAACTGGATATTAGCCCTACTTAGACTAATTTCACCTATGTTTTCATATGTTTTAAAGATGACAGCGGTCATGTGTTTATTGCAGGACATTGCCTCAGGGAGGATTTTACTCATCAGCACTATGCGACTGCAGAATATCTCACTCTGCCTTTCCAATTCAACACGGAGCTTCTTATACAACTCCCCCACTCAGCATTCAGCAAAGATCCCGCCAGGCAAACTGTACATTTGGGGTTTCTGTACATTTTAAACAGGCATAAAGCCGTATGGTGTTCTAAAGCTCTGCTGGTTTGTCTTCCCCTGGTAGAGCCCCTTCACCTGATCCTCAGCTTATGCTTGGACTCAGCAAATCTCCAGAAGGAAGAAAAGAGTAAAATCAGCTCACCTAGCAAGAGATCATTGGAAGGACTGATACTGAAGCTGAAGCTCCAAAACTTTGGCCACCTGATGCAAAGAGCTGATTCACTGGAAAAGACCCTGATGCTAGGAAAGATTGAGGGCAGCCAGGTGACAGAGGATGAGATAGTTGGATGGCATCAACTCAGTGATATGAGTCTGAGCAAACTCCAGGAGACAGTGAAGGTCAGGGAAGCCTGGCATGCTACAGTCCATGGAGCCACAAATATTCAGATAAGACTTAGCAACTGAACACCAACAGAAAGAGCTCTTTCTTTTTTGGAATGTTAGTTCATTTAGTCCTTTTTGTTTCCACTATTCTCAGATATCTTTTAAAATATGATTTCTGGGACTTCCTTGGTGGTCCAGTGGTTAAAAATTCATCTTCCAGTGCAGGGGATTGGGAACTAAGATCCCACATTCCTTGGGACAGCTAAGCCCAAAAGCTGCGACTACTGACCCCACACATTCTGGAGCCGGTGCATCACAAATAGAGGAAGCC
Organism: Bos taurus; assembly: GCF_002263795.3. Classification (NCBI taxonomy): domain Eukaryota; kingdom Metazoa; phylum Chordata; class Mammalia; order Artiodactyla; family Bovidae; genus Bos; species Bos taurus. The sequence goes on from NC_037348.1 coordinate 16,086,032, forward strand.
TGCATGCCTCAGTGAGAGATGCTACGTGCCTCAATGAAACCAAATAAATTAATAAATGTTTTTAAATAATAATAAAAAATAAAATATGATTCCTATAATTAATTCTTTTTTTCTAGTTGATGCAGAAGATTAATGACATGCCACCTATTAAATATTACTGGAAAGCAGAAATTGATTTGCTAACTGTTTAACTCTCACAACTGTTTTATGAGGTAGGTACATTTTTCAGACAAGTTGTGTAACTTGCCAAAGATCACTTAATAGTAAGTAACGACGCCAGGAGATGAACCTATGCTATCTCATCCTAAAACCAGGAGTGACAATGACCACGATGATATACTGCTTCTAATAAATGGAAATCTCCTTTTTCAATAGGTAAAGAAATGCTAATTCTGACTTCTAACTGAAAATCTGAAGGGAAGATCATTTTTAAAATTTTCTTTTGAGATTCGTTTTGAGTCAGATATGTAACTTACTTTAAATTCAAGGCACATCTCTCACCAAAATGTTTCTGTAGAAACTAAATTACCTTTTCTTATCCCTCAAGCCTCAAGAGATAAACCTCACTTAATCAAAAGCATTTTGGGTCCTATTTTCTTCAGGAAACAGGGGGACAACTGTCAGATTTCTGTGTCCTCCTCCCACAGAATTCTATTGTTAATTACAACAGTTCACTTTAGGAATACAAATGCATCTAAGGGAACACTTCATTTTATGTTTTCACTTTGGGAAAGTAAGTACAGTGGACTCCTAAACTGCTTGCTTAGAACAGCAAAGGTTAAGGTAATTAGAGTAGAAATGGGGCACAGTCGATTTGTGTTTGGGAAGGGCCAATGCATACCAAATGAGAGCTGCCAGTGGTTTGTGACTGCAAGGGGTGAGCCACAACTGAAGCTACAATATGGAAACCAGCACATTCTGAAAAGCGCGTGTAGTCACTTTTTTTTCACTTAATTTTTTAAATTTCTATTTTATGTTGGAGTATAGAGAGTCCCTTGGACTGCAAGGAGATCCAACCAGTCCATCCTAAAGGAGATCAGTCCTGAGTGTTCATTGGAAGGACTGATGCTGAAGCTGAAGCTCCAATACTTTGGCCACTTGATGAACCGACTCATTTGAAAAGACCTGATACTGGGAAAGGTTGAAGGCGGGAGGAGAAGGGGACAACAGAGGAGGAGATGGTTGGATGGCATCACCAACTCGATGGACATGAGTTTGAGCAGCTCCAGGAGCTGGTGATGGACAGGGAGGCCTGGAGTGCTGCAGTCCATGGGGTCCCAAAGAGTCAGACACAACTGAGCGACTGAACTAAACTGAAAAGACAGTTGATTAATAATGTTTTGTTAATTTCAGGTATGCAGCAAAGTGATCCAGTTATACATACATCCAGTCGCTCAGTCGTGTCTGACTTTTTGTGACCCCAAGGACTGTAGCCTGCCAGTGTCCTCTGTCCATGGGGTTCTCCAGGCAAAATACCGGAGTGGGCTGCCGTACACACACACGTGTACCTTTTCTTTTTCAAGTCTTTTTTACCATTTAGGTTATTACAGAATATTGAGCAGAGTTCCCTGTGCTATGCAATAGGTCTTGTTGGTTATTTACTTTAAATATAGTAGTGTGTACATGTCAATCGCAACCTCCCAATCTATGCCCTTCCTCCCCAACCCTTTCCCCTGCTAAACATACATTCTTTCTATAAATCTGTTTCTGGTAGGTGTATACAATGGAATGGAATATTAACCAGCCATTAGAAAGAATGAAATAATGCCATTTGCAGCAACATGGACGGACCTGGAGATGACCATACTAAGTGAAGTAAACTTACAAATGAATATCATATGATATCACTTATATGCAGAATCTTTAAAAAGTGATATGAATTAACTTATTTACAAAACCAGTGTTTACTCTTTCTGGGTCTTTACCTAAGAGTAATGTGATAATGATAAAGTCTCTTCTGGCTGTAGCTTTATCAGTAGAATAACTTAAGATGCAAAGAATCAGAATCTCTTCCATTTGCTCGATAGGCAGGGAGGAATTCCAGACTTGACCATGGCAAAATTCAGTATGTGAACTACTGAGAAAGATTTAATTGTTGGCTCTTAGGAAGGAAAGTATCACCTGATACTGCAGAAAAACCAAACAATTCCATTTTAAAGAAAGCAATTGTCTGCTTGAAAGCAGAATTTTAAAACTAAATCTAAAAGAGCAAAAAAGGAACCCACAAAATCCCATCACAAGATTTTAAATATTTCCATTACCTTCTGCTGCTTCCCAGTCAACCAGAGAAGACAGTGATTTCCATGCACTGGACGCGTCTGGCAGACTTGCTGGTTCATTTCCTGGGTTTTATCACTCTGTAAATTTTGATGGTTCAATTATATTACCATCAAATGATGTTAAGATGCCAATCTTCCTGTATTTAAAAAAAAAAGCCTTTAACATTATCTGCCAGAATAACAATCAACTTAACAGCTGCTTTTATCACATACTTACAATTTGAAAGCCATTCTGTATATATTTTTGCTAATTTTTCCCAAACACTGCAAGTTATGCACTTTATTTTCATGTGCTAAATTTTTAAAAACTTAGAGTGGTCAGGTAATACCTTGAAGGCCACACAACTAATAAGCAAAAGGGTTAAGAGTCAAATTACAGTAAAATTCCAAAGCCTGGATTCTTCCATAAAATCACTCTCCTATAGGAATAATTTTAGTTTCAATCTAGCTGTCCTGTCTTATTCCTCCTCATGCCTGTCCCCACACCTCCCGTTCTACCCAAATTGGTCTGTTCCCTTGAATATTTTGTATTTGTTTTCTCTTCTGTATCATTACACACACAGCTCCTCATACTAATATTGTTTCTAATCCTCAACCCTATGAAAACCTAATTTATCTTTCAAGTACCTGCTGAGATTCCACTTCTTTCAATGAACCTGCCCAGACAACCTTACTTCCTCCCCTAGCTTCACATAGTAATCTCTCCCTTCCAGATATTTATATAGCATATATTCTCTGTACTATTTGTTCATTCATTCATTCAACAGATCTTTATTCACTTCAAGCTCTAGAAACACAGAGATGACTACAAGTGAAACCCAGTAACAGATGTATAAAGATAACATGTGTTGTTAAATATATTAATATATGTGTATGCATATATATACTATATTCAACCATATTAATAATAGGCAAATATTATTGAGTACCTACTATGTGCCAAGCACTATTCCAGGCCACTTAGATGTTCTAAGGTGTTTATCTGGCACATTCATCTCTCATTGATCAAAGGTTGGAGCACTGAATGTAAATTTCATATTTGCACATTTGTTTATGTGGAAGCATCAGCTGGTGCTCCAGTTGGTTTAGCTGCCTCACAGAGGCTTCACAAAAGAACTGATGATTCTGCGACTGAATCATTCATTGGTCCTCAAGTTGGACTAGCAGGTTCCCAGAAGAATCCCATATCTAGTATCAGAAAAGCCCTGGGGCAGAAAGTAAAAAATACACTGTGTAGCTGAGGCAAGGTGCCAAGACACTTGAGTAGAGCTGACTCTTGCATCCAAGGCTGGATGGAAGGTAGACTGAGAGGATATGAGACGGGGCACAGGAGGTGTGCACACACAGCTCCAGATGTCAGACAGAGACATAAAAAGCACCTTCAAACTCAACATCATCGTCCTGTTGCTAGAATCTGGCTACCTCTGTATTTCCAATAATGGAAACACATTAACTTCCTTATTATTTAAGTCACTTCTTTCTTCTTAATCTCCCCTTTATTAAGAGGAAACCACTAAGAAAAAAAATTGCATATTTATAGCCTTTCCTGATAGCTCAGTTGGTAAAGAATCTGCCTGCAATGCAGGATACCCCGGTTCGATTCTTGGGTCAGGAAGATACACTGGAGAGGGGACAGGCTACCCATTCGAGTATTCTTGGGCTTCCCTTGTGGTTCAGCTGGTAAACAACCCACCTGCAATGCTGGAGACCTGGGTTGGGAAGATCCCCTGGAGAAGGGAAAGGCTACCCATTCCAGTATTCTGACCTAGAGAATTCCATGGACTGTATAGTCCATGGGGTTGCAAAAAGTCAGACAGGACTGAGCGACTTTCACTTTCATATGAATTGTGGCATTGCGGGTAGCAGTAGGAAGGTAGCAGAGACACAGCATTTGTTTTCCTTGAATATAGGATTTGTTCACCTCACTATTTGTGAAGCCTTATTGGTATTGCCTTGGCCATGCTCAAAATGTGCGTAAGCTACTTGTTTATGTGAAATAAAGCATGCTATCTTTTCTGTAACCTGAAGCTGAAATTTTGCCAGTTCTTACAGAGGGCATCCTCTACAGGAGAAACAGTATTTACAAAAGAAGGATGGGGGCTTTCCTGGTGGCTCAAGGGTAAAGAATCTTCCTGCCAATGCAGGAGACCCAGGTTCGATCTCTGATCTGGGATGATCCCACATGCTGCGGAGCAACTAAGCCCCGAGCCACAACTGCTGAGCCTGTGCTCTGGAGCCCGGGAGCCACAACTACCAAGCCTACACAACTACTGAAGCCCGTGCACCCTGGAGCCTGCACTCCACAACAAGAGAAGCCACCACAATGAGAAGCCCCCATCCACACCTAGAGGGAAGCTGAAACTAGAGAAAAGCCCACGCAGCAATGAAGATCCAGCACCGCCAAAAATAAATAAACGCATAGACGCAAGCAAGAAGGTTGTTCAACAGCTCAGTTTTTCGTTCAAAAACTGGGGGTGCCTTTCATGTACCAATCATCATTGCTCTCCTCCCTGGGGATACAACCCAGAAACAGACAAGATTCCCCATCGTTAAAGAGCATCATCTACTAAGCGAAACAGATAGTAAACAAGTGAGTACTCAAACGAGGGGACAGGTGAGACTGGAGTATATTTTTAAAGGATCATCTGGGACTGGGGTGGAAGCAAGGAGACTATTTAGATGTTGATGTAGCAATTTGGGTTAGAAGTGATGGTGGCCTGGACAACAATGGTAGGGATGAAGATGATAAGGCTATTCCCTTTACTGTGCATTGCAGTGAAATCTTTGAAGAAGGAAATATCTGAGGAAGAAAATGGATTCTAGAAGGAAGGAGAGAAGGGATTAAAATAAAACAGGCTAATGGATACGTGTCGGGGAGGACATCTGATTCAGCTGGAAGGATGGTTGCAGAGTGTGAAAGACTCACAGACTGAAATAAACATGGGTGATGAATTGAATCTACTCTGCTGTTGATCAAGAGGCATATGATTGCTAACACTGGAATATTCTAATTACTTTTAATTGTTGAGTTGTGTTTCTTTAAATACAACACCAGGCAAAGACTGGACTCTGTGGGACTCAATATACATAGAGTTACACAGGCTTACACAGAATGAAATTTGTCCTGTTTAACACATTTTGAAAGTGATTTTTAAATATTTTTACTCTTAGGATTTTTACTCATAAATCTTTCCCTCTGAGATATATTAAGTACCAGTTCCTGCAAAGAAAATTAGACACAAGGCAGTTTAGTGATGAATCAAACTAGCATTATGATCAAAGAGAGTCTCAGTAGATAGAATGTAGTTTAGAAATTTAGTTAGCGAAGTTTGGACCTCTCACATTAATCATTTCATAATTCATATTTTAATATTTTTACAGCTCATTGAGCAAGCCTGTTTGCTTTCCCTGTGGAAAGATGCTTGGTACTTAAGGGGCCCTGGGATTTAGTAAGGGTAACTATATGAAATAAAGTACAAATGACAAGTGACTATTTTTGTGATTTGCTTTGCCTTTGTTCCAAACTCAGAAGAATGGTGAGTAGAGGGGGACACTGGATGACCATTTGAGCAGGCGGTGATTTCTTTACTTATTCAAAAATATTAGGAGCAACAAATTCTTCCTTAAAAATGCAAGTGTACTCAAGAGTGTAAGCTCCATCACACCTGTGTGTGGTGACAGTAATGCCTCAGTTACCTAAAAGAGTGGGCCAGGAGGCACTAACAAAGAATAGAGGGGAAGACTTCCTGCTGCTGCTGCTAAGTCGCTTCAGTCGTGACCGACTCTGTGCGACCCCATAGACGGCAGCCCGCCAGGCTCCACCATCCCTGGGATTCTCCAGGCAAGAACACTGGAGTGGGTTGCCATTTCCTTCTCCAGTGCATGAAAGTGAAAGGTGAAAGTGAAGTCGCTCAGTCGTGTCCGACTCTTAGCGACCCCATGGACTGCAGCCTACCAGGCTCCTCTGTCCATGGGATTTTCCAGGCAAGAGTACTGGAGTGGTGTGCCATTGCCTTCTCCAGAGGGGAAGACTTAAAAACTTAAAAACAGAAAACTAAGGTTTTTTCCCATCTGTGCTACCATTTAGCTGGGTGGCTTTAAGAAAGTCATGTGGCTTCAACAAATGATGTTGGGAAAACCAGATATCCACATGTAAAAGAATGAAATGCAATCCTTGCTTTACAACCTATACAAAAATCAACTCAAAATGGAGGAAAGACCTAAATATAAGCGTGAACCCTACAGAAGTCTTATGATATTAGATTTGGCATTGTTTTCTTGGGTATGTCACCAAAAGAACAGGCAACAAAAGCAAAAAAAAGAAAAAGATAAATTGATCTATATATGAAATTAAAAGCTTCTGTGCATCAAAGGAGACAATCAACAGAGTGAAAAGGCAACTCACAGGATGGGAGAAAATATTTGCAAGTGATCTATTTCATCAAGGGTTAATAGCAAGCAGACATAAAGAATCCTTACAACTCAACAAAACAAAAACCAAGCCCAATTAAAAAATGGACAAAGGATTTGAACTCGTGTGTCTCCAAAGAAAATATACAAATGTCAGTAAACACATAAAAAGATGCTCAACATCACTAATCATTAGAGAAATGCAAATCAAAACCACACTGAATTACCACCTCACACCCATTAGGATGGCTATCAGTATTTAAAGAAAACAAAATAGCAAGGGTTGGCAATGATATAGAGAAGTTGGAACTGTTGTGCACTGTTAGTAAAAATGTAAAATGGTGCTGTTGTCATGAAAAACAGTAAGGTTCTTCTTTAAAAAATTAAAAATAGAATTACCATTTGACCCAGAATCCACGGATGAGGATGCCTAAAAAATTGGAAGCAAGGATTTAAAGAGATATTTTAAAACACATTTATAGTAATATTATTGACAATAGCCAAGAGAAGGAAGCAACCATTTGGATAAGCAAATGGTGGTATATAGATATAATGGAATTCAGTCCTAAAAGAGGGAAATTTTGATACATGTTGCAACATGGGCGAACATGGAGGACTATGTTAAGTGAAATAAGCCAGTCACTAAAGGACAAATACTGTATAATTCCAGTTATATAAAGTACAAGAGTAGTCAAGTTCAAAGAGACAGAAAGTGGAATGGTAGTTGCCAGGAGGGTAGTAGAAATTGTTCCATAATTGGTATCAAGTTTCAGTTTTGCACGATAAAAAGAGTTCTGGGGATGGATGGTGGTGATGGTTGCATAAAAATGTGAATTACCTAATACTGCTTAACTGTATCGGAGAAGGCAATGGCACCCCACTCCAGTACTCTTGCCTGGAAAATCCCATTGATGGAGGAGCCTGGTAGGCTGCAGTCCATGGGGTCAATAAGAGTCGGACACGACTGAGCGACTTCACTTTCACTTTTCACTTTCACCCATTGGAAAAGGAAATGGCAACCCACTCCAGTGTTCTTGCTTGGAGAATCCCAGGGACGGGGGAGCCTGGTGGGCTGCCGTCTATGGGGTCGCACAGAGTCGGACACGACTGAAGTGACTTAGCAGCTACACTGTACACTTAAAAGTGGCTAAGATGACAAAATTTGTTCTATGTATTTTATTACAATTTTTTTTTAATTTAAGATAACAAATAGAAAATGCTTTCACAGTGTAGGAAATACAGAAAGTGCTCCCAAAATAACAAAATTTATACTTGTTATTTTTATTAAACTTCCTGAATTGAGGCCCAAGATGGTCCCAGTATGTCAACTTCCTTTCTGGGGAAAAGAAAGCATGTGGAGAAATTAAGTCATCAGAATTTTTAGAGTGCCTGAGACATCATTTGGTCTCATTTCCTGGAAAAAAACAGTTACAATGCCGTGCCAACTCTTAGAATTCCTATTTCTAACATGAAGGGTTTAGAATTCTAACAATTCATTAAATCATCTGTAAGTTCCTTCATCTCTCATATTCTCTAATATTTTGTAAATTGTGTTCTACAGTTCTAGTCTTCCAGGTGAAGGGCACGCTTATATCACTTGAGTTCTGGATGCTTTGGTACAGACACACGCGCACACACACATACACACACACCCTTGTTTCAAGCTGAAATGCCTGCTTTTTCTATACTTGGAGTTATGTTCAATATTTACTTTTACACATTTTTCTAATTAAAAAGCCTAAAAGCACTGTTTCTAAGGAAGCCAGTTAAGTGAATTTTTTAGATAAGTGAAATTTATCTTAGGTATAAAATTTTCATTTTAAATTCTATGTTTGATGAAAATCCTTTAAAAACTGACCCTTGGGACTTCTTGGTGGTCCAGTGGTTAAGACTTCACCTTCCAATGCAGGGGGTAAGGGTTCCATCCCTGATGGGGGAGCTAAGATTCCCCGTGCCTCAAGGCCAAAAAACCAAAATGTGAAACAGAAGCAATATTGTAACACATTCAATATACTTTTTAAAAAATGGTCCACATTAAAAAAAAACAAACAAACCTGACTTTTGTCCCACATCTTCTTAAAGAGGATCCTGAGGGGAAAAAATAATAATAATAAAAGAGGATTCCTTAGGGAAAAAGTAATAATAATAAAAGATTTCTGGACCATATTCTGCTTGGTAAAGCTTGGCCTCACTGACATGCAGTGGCTCAGTGGTAAAGAATCCACCTGCCAGTGCAGGAGACATGTGTCGGATCCCTGAGTTGGGAAGATCCCCTGGAGAGGGAAATGCGACCCTCTCCAGTATTCTTGCCTGGAAAATCCCATGGTCAGTGGAGCCTGCACGGCTACAGTCCTTGGAGTCACAAACGGTGGGACACAACTGAGCACAAGCATGTGTTACAGACATGCTTACGCCTGATACGCCACTAGACAACTGTAACTATGAGTTTCTGATCTCTTTCCAGGAAAAACACAGTTCTTGGAGACCAAAATGAAAATAACTCCTGCTAACCCAGTTCTTAATCTTGCCTCTCTTAGTGCCCCGTCAGTCTTCACCTTCCACTCAGGACACTGTCCATTTTCCACGCCTCCAGCTTTGCATGAGCTGTTTCCTCTATTTAAGCTCCCTTTGTCAGCTTGGTCTTCATCTGGCTGAATTCTTGTCACCATTAAAAACTCAGCTCATGTATTCCCACTTAAGAAAGCCACCCAAGCTGGGTGAAGTGCTTGTCCTTTCCTCCCCAAATATCTTCTCCATCTAGACACCATGTATACACAAGTCCATGTATACACATGACTCCTCTGGGACCATGGGCTGTAGCCCTCTAGGCTCCCTCTGTCCATGGGCTTCTCCAGGCAAGAACACTGGAGCAGGTTCCCATTTCTTTCTCAGGGGGGTCTACCCTGCCCCAGGGATCAAACCCTCCCTCTTGGGTCTCCTTCTTTGGCAGAGGGATTCTTTACCACTAGCACACCCTGGGGAGAAGGCAATGGCACCCCACTCCAGTACTCTTGCCTGGAAAATCCCATGGACGGAGGAGTCTGGAAGGCTGTAGTCCATGGGGTTGCTGAGGGTCGGACACGACTGAACGACTTCACTGTCACTTTTCACTTTCATGCATTGGAGAAGAAAATGGCAACCCACTCCAGTATTCTTGCCTGGAGAATCCCAGGGACAGGGGAGCCTGGTGGGCTGCCGTCTACGGGGTCACACACAGTCGGACACGACTGAAGTGACTTAGCAGCAGCACCCCCAGGGAAGCCTGATACGCCACTAGAGACTTCTAAAACTGAGAGGCAACGAGGAAAAAGATTAAAAATGGAACAGAAGAGCCAAGAACTGTAGGACAACTACAGAAGGTACAACATTCAAGTAAAAGGAATACCAAGGGGGAAAGAAGGAACAGAAGAAATATTCAAAGCAATAATTATAATAGGGGCGGCATGGACACCCAGCCGTTGAAGTGGGCCTTCCTGATTGGCTGTTAGCTTCCCATCCCCACCAACGGTCGCCTCGCAGTGTGCCCCTCCCCTCCCCCCCCCCCCCCCCCCCCATATAAAGGAGCCCGAATTCTGACTCGGGAAAGATGGTTCTCTGAGACGTTTGTCCGCTGTCTCCTCAGCCTGGTGCATTTCCAAATATCGTCATTCCTTGCCCTAGGAACGCCTGTCCCTGTATACTGGTCTGTCAAGCAGCGAGCAAAATGAGCTTGGACTCAGTATCATAATGACTAAGAATTTCACCAAATTAACATCAGCCACCAAACCACAGATTTAGGAAGCTCAGAGAACAGATAGGATAATGGGGGAAAATATTAAGTATATAATATTCCAGCTGAGGAAAATCAAAGATAAAAATCTTAAAAAGAGCCAGAGGGAAAACATGCCTTCCCTCTAAAAGGACGAAAGGAAAAATGACATCCACCTAGTCCCTCAGAAACCATGCAAGCAAGAAGAGCGAGGAGTGAAATATTTGAAGTGTTGAGAGGAAAAAAATGAACTCCAACCCAGGATTCTGTATTCTGAGGTCCTCTTCAAAAGCGAACCATAAATACATTCTAAGGCACACAAAAATTGAGAGAATGTATAGTCTTGCCTTGAAATGTTAAAAGAAGTTTCTTCAGAGAGAAGGTGTTGGTTCAAAGCCAACAACCTGGTGGTCCAGTGGCTAAGACTCTATGCTCCCAATGCAGGGGGTACTGGTTTGATCCTAAGCCAGAGAATTAAATCCTGTAAGCTACAACTAAGACCCAGCACTGCCAAAATAAGTTAAAAATGTTTTTAAATAAATATATATTTTTTAATGTTAAAAAAAAGAAAAAAAAACGACCTAGAGCTTCCCGTGGAAAATCTGAAAGAGATTCCCAGACACAGAGGACAAAGAAGAGGCAGACACTCCAGCCTGGTAGGTGGCAGGTCTAATAAGCAAGGGAACTTGGTACCAAGGCTGTGGCCCCAGGACCATATCCCTACCCCTCCCTCCAGGTAAAATGCAGAAAACCACAACTAACTTTTCAAGTCGTGGTACTGGAGAAAACTCTTGAGAGTTTCTTGGACTGTGAGGAGACCAAACCATGCATGCGTGCTAAGTTGCTTCAGTCATGTCTAACTCTGTGACTCCATAAACTACAACCCACCAGGTTCCTCTGTCCATGGGATCTGCCAGGTGAGAATACTGGAGTGGGTTGCCGCTTCCTTCTCCAGGGCATCTTCCCAACCCAGGGTTCAAACCTGCATCTCCTGTCTCCTGCACTGGCAGGCGGGGTTTTTTTTTTTACCACTAGCGCCACCTGGCAAGCCCAATGATAAGAGCTGGCTCATTGGAAAAGATCCTGACGCTGAAAAAGATTGAAAGCAAAAGGAGAAGGGAGTGACAGGGGATGAGATGGTTAGATAACATCACCAACTCAATGGACATGAATTTGAGCAAACTCCGGGAGATAATGAAGGACAGGGGAACCTGGCGTGCTGCTGTCCCTGGGGTTGCAAAGAGCTGGACACGACTTAGCGACCAAACAGCAATAAACCATGTCCTGTTCATGGCACAGGAACAAGAGTCCATCCACAAGAACACCCTGGCAAGCTGGTTCAGCGTCACAAGTGGGGCAAAGACCACCCTGCAGCTTGTTACCATCTCATTATAATTCTAACCTCTCTGCCATCCACACCAGGATGGTTCCACCAGCTTCCAACCCAGATGCTAAAGAACCATGCATGGGCAGAAAAGAGGTAGCAACTCAGTTCCAGGAAGACTCCTGCCTCTTAGAAAACCGATGCAGTTGCCTCCCCATCATGAACCTTACCCTTAAAATCTTGCCTGAATCATTCACCCAGGCGAGAAGTTGATTTGTAACCAAGTTCCTGCTTCTCCAGCCTCCGGCCATTGAATAAAGCTTACATTGCTTCCACCTCAGCTTCGGTTTTTGTCCCAGTTGAATAGGGAAAAACCTTCCCCATCCAGGCCAGCTGGGGCTCCTGTAGGCATCCACGTGACCTAATTCAGTAATAATTAGGTTGAGGCTTATCTTAGGTGCCACAAGATAAGTCAATCTCCAGACCTGCCCACCAGAATCTTAAACTTTATGTAGAGGACTGAACAAAGTTCAGTCACACATACCATCCAGATGGCCTGAACAACAGATGGCTTTAAAGCTGCATCTTTGAAAATGGCTCGCACTGTGGGAACAGTGGGCAGAGTGCAGGCTTCAGGGACAGCAGAGGGTGGAGGAGCCTCCCACCTCCTGGGTCCAGCTCATGGGTCATCAAGTGGTCACATCCTCTGGATGAACTCCTCCAAGGGAAGGAAATTGATACGGGTCAGAAGCTCACATCCACATAAAGAAAGGAAGAGTGCGAGAGAAGAAATCTATGAAGGTAAATAAAAGCTTTTATGTTTCTTATTCTTAATTGATTTCACAGATAATAGTTTGTTACAGATAACGGTAGCAACAATGTACTTGATTCTGCATGTTTATTATATATATACAATATAATCATCATCATTTAGTCACTTAGTCATGTCCGACTCCTTGTGACCCCATGAACTGTAGCCCACCAGGCTCCTGTGACCATGGGATCTCCCAGGCAAGAATACCAGAGTGGGTTGTCAGTTCCTTTCCCAATATATACAATATAAGCATATGCCATTGTATATATAAGCATACACACTTCCATATGCTTCTGTGTGAATGAAATAAATGACTGCAGTGATATAAGGTAGAAGCAAGGGTTCAGTTCAGTTCAGTTAAGTCGCTCAGTCGTGTCCGACTCTTTGCGACCCCATAAATCGCAGCACGCCAGGCCTCCCTGTCCACCACCAACTCCCAGAGTTCACTCAGACTCACGTCCATCGAGTCAGTGATGCCATCCAGCCATCTCATCCTCTGTTGTCCCCTTCTCCTCCTGCCCCCAATCCCTCCCAGCATCAGAGTCTTTTCCAATGAGTCAACTCTTAGCATGAGGTGGCCAAAGTACTGGAGTTTCAGCTTCAGCATCATTCCTTCCAAAGAAATCCCAGGGCTGATCTCCTTCAGAATGGACTGGTTGGATCTCCTTGCAGTCCAAGGGACTCTCAAGAGTCTTCTCCAACACCACAGTTCAAAAGCATCAATTCTTCGGCGCTCAGCTTTCTTCACAGTCCAACTCTCACATCCATAACATGACCACTGGAAAAACCATAGCCTTGACTAGACAGACCTTTGCTGGCAAAGTAATGTCTCTGCTTTTCAATATGCTATCTAGGTTGGTCATAACTTTTCTTCCAAGGAGTAAGCGTCTTTTAATTTCATGGCTGCAGTCACCATCTGCAGTGATTTTGGAGCCCCCGAAAATAAAGTCTGACACTGTTTCCACTGTTTCCCCATGTATTTCCCATGAAGTGATAGGTTGGGAGGAAGAAATAGGAATATTTTGTTTTCATAGGTACTTGCACTACTTGTGAAGCAGTATAGCGTTATTTAAAGGTGGACTTCAGAATTCCCTAGCGATCCAGTAGTTAAGACTCCTGGATTTCATTGCTGTGGGTGTGGGTTCGATCCCTGGTCAGGGAACTAGGACAAGCTGGTTGGGTGCACCCAAATTAATTAATTAATTAAAAAGAAAGAAAGTGGACTTGGATTCATCTGTAAATATATGAATTGCAAATTCTATCTAGGGCTGCCTGCGTGCATAATCAGTTGTGTGGTCGTGTCCAACTTTTTGTGACCCCATGGACTGTAGCCTGCCAGGTTCCTCTGTCCGTGGAATATTCCAGGCAAGAATACTGGAGTAGATTGCCATTTCCTCCTCCAGGGGATCTTCCTGACCCGGGATCGAACCTGTATCTCCTGAGTCTCCTGCATTGGCAAGCAGATTCTTTACCACTGTGCCACCTAGGAAGCTCAATTTCTATCAAGGGCAACCCCTTAAATAAAGCTGAAAAAGAAGTAAAACTGATATGCTAAGAAAGGAGAGAAAATTGAATCATATAAATTGCTCAAGTAAAACTACAAATAGCGGGAAAAGAGTGGATGACAAAAATAGGAATAAAGAACAAGGGCAATGAACAGAAAACAGAAACAAATAGTGTAGATAGTAATCCAACTGTATCGACAAACATTTTAAATGTCAAGAGTATAAACACCCCAATTAAAAGACTGACAGAGTGGATCAGAAAGCAAGACTCCACTCTATGTTGTCTACAAGAATCCCATTTTAAGTATAAAGACACGTATAAATTAAAATTAAGGCATAAGTAGGCAAAGCATGAACTGTTTTTTTTTTAATAACAGGCTTTATTTTTTTAGGGAAGTTTTAGGTTCACAGCCAAAGTAAGGAAGAAGGTACAGAGGCTTCTTATATATCTTCTGCTCCCATACATGCATCAGTCAGTTCAGTTCAGTCACTCAGTCGTGTCTGACTCTTTGCTGCCCCATGGACTGCAGCACACCAGGCTTCCCTGTCCATCACCAACTCCCGGAGCTTGCTCAGACACATGTCCATCGAGTCCTCTTCCATTATCAACAACCCCCACCGGAGTAGTACGTATGTTATGATTAATAAAAGTACATTGACACATCAGAGTCACCCAAAGTCTATAGTTTACATGAGGGTTCACTCTTGTTGTACATTCTGTAGGTTTGCACAAATGTACAGTAACATGTATGCTTCATCATAGTATCATATACAATGATATTCAGTGTACATGTATTGATACAATGTATTCATTGCCCTAAAAGTCCTAAAATGCACAGAGGATTTTTAAGGCAGTGAAACTAATCTTTATGACAGTCATATGGTAAATGCATGTCTTCATACATTTATCCAAATCCATAGACTATACACCACCAACAGTGAACCCTACAGACTTGGGTGATAGTGATGTGTCAGTATAAGTTATTGACTGTAACAAATGTACCACTCTAAAGGAGAATGTTGATAATTATGCCTATTGCGGGGGCAGCCACAATATGCAAATACTGCGAACTTTCCATCCCACTAGCGACTGAGCAACTTCACTTTCACTTTTCACTTTCATGCATTGGAGAAGGAAATGGCAGCCCACTCCAGTGTTCTTGCCTGGAGAATCCCAGGGACGGGGAGCCTGGTGGGCTGCTGTCTATGGGGTCGCACAGAGTCGGACAACGACTGAAGCGACTTAGCAGCAGCAGCAGCAGGGAGTGGAAATGGCAAATTTTTAAAAATTTTAATATCTTTCTGTACTCTCCAAATTTACTGTAATGAGTGTGTAAACAGAGATAAAATATGTTAAAATCCTACCACTTCTCTTTTTTTTTAATTATTTATTTTTTAGAGTATAATTGCATTACAATGTCGTGTTAGTTTCTGCTGTACAACACGATTTCCCTTTTTCTAATATGAAAGAGTAGAAAATTCAAAGTGACCCACTGGGCTTCTCCAAGTCATGGGTTGTTTGATGGGTAACACACTCTCATTCTCTGCACTGACTGAACTGGTTCTGCAGTAAAAACATTGAATAAAGGGACTATGACCCTCCCAGTTTGGCATCTTCCTCTGGCCTGTGCTCCTAGTCCTCCCACCCTGTAACCAAAAGGAGTTTGGGGCACTCATGCATAATGAAAAGCTTATTGATTTGGAAGGGGCTGATACTCTCCAAGTGTTTGCAGCAGAGTCAGTAACAGAGCATTAATATTTCACGGCTTTTCTGTTCATGTGTGAAGACAACTCTAGCTGGACTTCTGAGTCATAAGGGAGAGGGCAAAGGCTGCTAGGGACTGCAGAGTCTCCTCAGAAACTGCTGACCCCAAAGTGGCACCTCACTCCACATATACGGGTCATTGTAGACTCTGAGACACTCGTTAGATAGCAAGATGTATATTTAGCCAAGAAGCGTGTTTCCATGGCAATCTTAAACTCCTATGTCCGCCTTTCTTCCCCTCTCCAGTGTGTGTTAAGTCCACATGAAGCCCCTGTGGGCTTTGCCCATCTGCAAGGCAGCTGAGGCTTCAGCTGCTTTATGGGCTGCTAATAATCTTGGAAAGCAAGAGCAAAACCCAGACAATCATGTTCATAGTCCTTGTTTTGTGATTGCTTGACATTTTTTATGAGTCTGTTTTCAATTCAGAGACATTCACAAAGATTTCACAAGGCAGGTCATTGTAACACTATTTGCAGCAGCAAAACACTGGAAATCATCTGCATGTCCAACAAAAGGGGATTTTTAAAAACAAATTATGCTACCTGCACATGCCCTGAAACCATGAAAATCATTCTCCTGGAAAATATTAATCACAGGAGGAAATGTATGATTAGATTATAAAGTGGAAAAGAAGGCTATCTGAATCGGCCATGGAGTATGTGCCAGTTTTGAATGTCTAAGGGATGGGTTGGTGTTTCAGAGAGCTGATTTCACCAAAGAACCACAGCTGGGTCTTTCTGTGTGACCTCACCACGGCCCCTCCAGGTGCCTAGGGCCCGGGCTCCAGCTGGGCTCACAAGTGTTGTTGACCAGCAAAGTGGGCACTGGACCCATGAGGTCATTCAATTGAGACTAGCAGTGTCTCGGGGAATAGATGGACAGCACTCACTCCAGGTGATCAACATGCCGGAAACACACTGATGGATCTCTGTGGGTGATACTAGTGTGATGGTAGGGAGGGAACACCTACTTTGTTTCTTGGCCCTGGTAATACAAAAGCTTACTCCAGGAGGGGCACAGTAGTCTTTGGGACTTGACACATTTCCCAGTTGCCAGCATAGATGGTGCTCTCTTGAGCAAAGATTGGGCAGCAGCTCGGTGCTGGGTCCTCTCAAGGCCCACATAGTTTTTCTCAACTCCATCCACTCCTGTCCTCGAAAGTGCTCTGTGTCCCTGTAGAGCAGAGACTCTGCAGTGCAAGGGCTTCAGTGCTTCAGTAATTGTGGCACATAGTTATTGAACACAGGCTTAGTTGTGCTGAGGCATATGGAATCTTCCAGCACCAGGGATCAAACCTGTGTGCCCTGCATTGGCAAGCAAATTCTTAACTGCTGGACCACCAGGGAAGCCCACTCTTGCAATGTTATGCACTGAATTCTCCAGGACATAGACCTTCAAAATATTGACATACCAGAGCTAGATATTCAAGGCTTTTTAATTCTGACAAAAGTTTCAAAAGGTAATGTTGAACTTTTAAGCACTGATAGAGTGGAGGGCAGTGAGGGATGACATCAGGATAAAATACAAAGTACAAAGGAATGCAAAATACCTAGAATAATATCTCAAATGTGTATCCTAACACATTCATGTGTGCTTAGAGTAAATATTGGAGAGCCATAAACCTGAACAACCATTACAGTCATTATCTCCATGTAGAGAGATTAGAGATGACTTTTAGTTTCTTCTGCTGCTATATTTTTTCAACTTTTTACATTGAGCTTATATTGATATTACAGTAGAAATATATTTTTTGTCAATATTAGCTTCCAATGGCAGCTTCCAATGTGAAAAAGTATATATAGTTAAAATTGAACTCTCTTAATTGTACACTAAATACAGTGCTCAGACTGATCAATTGCTGGTGGTCAGTTATTGGTTGATCAATCTAACCAGTAATTCCTGTGGCATTGGAACAGATAGCTGTTTCTTCAGCTAAGCACCAGGTAAGAAAGTCAACTTGCATATAAAGTCCATGCTGTATGCAAAACACTAGAATCACATATATATAGCTGATTTTGCATAAGTTGAATGCTTTTATAACATAATCACACTGTACTCATTTTTTAAAAGCTATATTAAACACTTATTACTCAATAAAAGGTATTAAAGGAAATAGAATAACTTCACTATCCAACAAAAAGAAAACTTGCTACTTAAGAGACTTACATAATCCCTTTTTAATTCCCCTCCCCAAAATTTCCCTGACATTTGCCACCTATGATACTAATTAAATATAAATTAATCTATCCTATATAATCTATATTTAATTTAAATATAAATTAAATAATTTATCCTAAATAATCTATCCTGGTCTGCAGAATGGGCATAATCAGACAGTAAATATTCTCTGAATTCTACTTTCCAGCTAACGCTGGATGGTCAGGGACTGGAATTGGCCAGCCTGGCTAGAATGGGACTGGTCACATGATGCATGCAGAGTACATGGAAATATTGTCAGATCACAGAATCCCAGAGAGGGACAGCACAATGCAGAGAGGACCTGATCCAAGCCCCCTTTAACAGGTGTAGAAGCACAGGATCAGAGAAGCCATACACTAACTGACAAGCTAGTCCAGAGGGGTGGGGACCAGAATCTAGGTCTCCTAATTGTCCATTCTGAGTGCATTCCAAAACTTCCTTTTTTCAGAGTAGAAAACCAAGAAACAGAGAAAGTGGATGATTTGAAAATGCATTGTGGGGCAACGCAGACACAGAGCACACAAGCAAACCTAGCACGCGGTGGAGCTCAGTGAACATTTGCTGAATGCAGTTCAGGGTATGCTGATGATCTTTTTTTTCAGATTTCACTTTTGAGCCAATATAGTATGTGCTTATTATAAAAAAAAATAACAAAAATATACAAAGAAAAAAATTAAAACTCAACCCCTTTTTTCCCACCTCTAGAGGTAACCACTGTTAACCATTATTTACAGTTTGAAGAAAAATTTTCCAGGTATTTTCCATATTTTTTTCCTGTATATATATATTCTTTCTTGTATATTATATGTATGTATGTATATATATAATTTTAAAACAAAAGTTGACTCATACTGTATTCACCTTTACATCTTTTTTAGTTTAATAACTAAAAAAAGGAGGCTTCAAAATCACTGCAGATGGTGGCTGCAGCCATGAAATTAAAAGATGTTTGCTCCTTGGAAGAAAAGTTATGAGCAACCTAGACAGCTTATTAAAAAGCAGAGACATTGCTTTACCAACAAAGGTCCATCTAATCAAAGCTATGGTTTTTCCGGTAATCATTTATGGATGTGAGAGTTGGACTATAAAGAAAGCTGAGCACCAAAGAATTGATGCTTCTGAACTGTGGTGTTGGAGAAGACTCTTGAGAGTCCCTTGGACAGCAAGGACATCCAACCAGTCCATCCTAAAGGAAATCAGTCCTGAATATTCATTGGAAGGACTGATGCTGAAGCTGAAACTCCAATACTTTGGCCACCTGATGGGAAGAACTGACTCATTTGAAGAGACTCTGATGTTGGGAAAGATTGAAGGCAGGAGGAGAAGGGGAAGACAGAGGATGAGATGGTTGGGTGGCATCACCGACTCAATGGACATGGGTTTGAGTAAGCTCCAGGAGTTGGTGATAGACAGGGAGACCTGGCATGCTGCAGTCCATAGGGTCACAAAGAGTCACACTGAGTGACTGAACTGAACATATGAAAGATGTTTTTCTGCATCAGTATACATGTATTGCTTGATTTGTTATAATGTCTGAATAATATTTGTTCATCTCTCTTACACTGCTATCCTCCCTTGACCAGGTGAGAAAATTTAAAAGAGAAGTATGGGGATGGACATTTTATAAATGGTGCTGAGAAATTTGGATAGTCATTTGGAAACATACAAAATTAGATCCACACTTCACAACTTATGCTAGAATAAATTTCAAATGGATCAGAGGTTTAAATATTAAATATGAAAACATGCAGAAGAAAACGTGTGAATGTATCTAATCTGAGAATGGGGAAATCTTCACTAACCATGACAGAGAATCCAGAAGCTGTAAGGCAAGAATGGATCAATTTGATTACATTTTTTTTCTTAATGATCACATAAAATTTTTTTAAAAAGGAAAGGGCATCTGTAAATTTAAAAATCTACAGATTGATTTCGAGATAAATCAATCAATGTAATATATGGATTGTTTGCATCCTGTTTCCAACAAACCAAGTATAAACACGCCCATGCACAAGCATACACAAGAACACATAAGCTCATTTGCATGCACATGTTTATAAGACAATCAGGGAAATTTGGGACATTGATCAAAAACTAGAAAATAAATAACTTTTATGCAATTTAATGATATTATTAGGTTTTTTTTAAAAGATACATACCTTTTAAAGATACTCTGATGATATTTATGCATGAAACAATATATCTGGGATTTGCTTCAAAATAATCCAGGGAGTTGGGTGGGAAGAAGTAACTGGCAATATATATCAAATGAGAATGTCCATGGGTTTAATCATTATTGAATTTGTGTAATGAGTAAATGTGGTTCCCCAGCCTATACTCTTCTTTTTTGTATTGCTTAAAATCCCCCCAGTGGCTCAGAGGTAAAGAATCCTCCTGCAAAGCAGGAGACACAGGTTCAATTCCTGGGTTTGGAAGATCCCCTAGAGGAGGAAATGGCAACCCATTCCAGTATTCTTGCCTAAAAAAATCCCATGGACAGAGGAACCTGGAGGGCTACAGTCCATGGGGTCACAGAGTCAGACATGACTGAGTGACTGAGCAATTAAAAAGTCAAAATTCTTCACACTAAATATTAAATTTTAAGACTGCTGATACAGTGATACAGTCAAGAAAACTCTCTTCTGGCTTTAGTCCTGCCACTTGGTAAATACAAGTTTCTTTGTATAATTATATCATACATTGTCTCATTATTCTGGAAACTTATGCATATAAATTACCCAGTTAGATTTCAAGTGCTTGATATCAGGAATAGCATGTTTTGTTCATCTTTTTCCCCCAGTGCTAGCTTGGAGTAGGATTAGATAGGGAAGTGTCTCTCAGATTTGTCTATATGTGGACCACTGGTTTTAGGTAAAGCAGATAAAATCTATATTAATTTTTAAATACATTTATAAAATTAAAATATTACTAAAATTATTAAAATTAAGATAATAACACTATAAGTGATAAGAATGATTGGTAGAGAATAGAACTGATAGATAAAAATAAGTGATTAAAAATTAATACAAATAATATTATAAATAATAAATTTGATATTAAAAACATAAAAATTTATTTTTTGAAGTGTAGTTTATTTACAATGTTGCAGTAGTTTCTGCTATGCAGTAAAGTGATTTAGTTATATATATATATTCTTTTTCATATTCCTTTCCATTATAGTTTATCATAGGGTATTGAATATGGGTTCCCTGAGCTATATTGGGGCTTCCCTGATGGCTCAGCAGTAAAGAATCTGCCTGCAATTTAGAAGATACAAGTTCAATCCCTGGGTAGAGAAGATCCCCTAGCGGAGGACTTGGCAACCAACTCCAGTCTTCTTGCCCAAAATGTCCCACGGACAGAGGAGCCTGATGGGCTACAGTCCAAAGGGTTGCAAAGAGTCAGATGTGCCTAAACAACTGAGCATGAGCTATATATCTGTTCTATTAATATATATAATAGTTTGCATCTACTAACCCCAAACTCCCACTCCATCACTCCCCCACCTCCCTTCCCCCTTAGTAAATCATGTCCGTTCTCTATGTGAATCCGTTTCTGCTTCATCAGATCAGATCAGTCACTCAGTCGTGTCCGACTCTTTGCGACCCCATGAATCGCAGCACGCCAGGCCTCCCTGTCCATCACCAACTCCCGGAGTTCACTGAGACTCAAGTCCATCAAGTCAGTGATGCCATCCAGCCATCTCATCCTCTGTTGTCCCCTTCTCCTCCTGTCCCCAATCCCTCCCAGTATCAGGGTCTTTTCCAATGAATCAACTCTTCGCATGAGGTGGCCAAAGTACTGGAGTTTCAGCTTTAGCATCATTCCTTCCAAAGAAATCCCAGGCCTGATCTCCTTCAGAATGGACTGGTTGGATCTCCTTGCAGTCCAAGGGACTCTCAAGAGTCTTCTCCAACACCACAGTTCAAAAGCATCAATTCTTCGGTGCTCAGCCTTCTTCACAGTCCAACTCTCACATCCATACATGACCACAGGAAAAACCATAGCCTTAACTAGACGAACCTTTGTTGGCAAAATAATGTCTCTGCTTTTGAATGTGCTATCTAGGTTGGTCATAACTTTCCTTCCAAGCAGTAAGCGTCTTTTAATTTCATGGCTGCAGTCACCATCTGTAGTGATTTTGGAGCCCAGAAAAATAAAGTCTGACACTGTTTCCACTGTTTCCCCATCTATTTCCCATGAAGTGGTGGGACCGGATGCCATGATCTTCGTTTTCTGAATGTTGAGCTTTAAGCCAACTTTTTCACTCTCCACTTTCACTTTCATCAAGAGGCTTTTGAGTTCCTCTTCACTTTCTGCCATAAGGGTGGTGTCATCTGCATATCTGAGGTTATTGATATTTCTCCCGGCAATCTTGACTCCAGCTTGTGTTTCTCCCAGTCCAGCATTTCTCATGATGTACTCTGCATAGAAGTTAAATTCTGCTTCATAGATAGGTTCATTTGTCATATTTGAGATTCCATATATAAGTGATAGGGACTTCTCTGGTGGCCCAGTGGTAAAAAAAAAAAAAAAAAAAAAAACTGCCTGCAATGCAGGAGACATGAGTTCAATCCCTGAGTCAGTAAGATCCCCTAGAGAAGGGAATGGCAACCTACTCCGGTATTCTTGCTTGGGAAATCCATGGGCAGAGGAGCCTGGTGGACTACAGTGCAGGGGGTCACAAAAGAGTCGGACTCAACTTAGGAACTAAACAAGAATATAAGTGATATCATATGGTATTTGTCTTTTTTAAATTTTTAAAAACTAATTTACTTTTGGCTGTGCTGGGTCTTGTTGCTGTGTGGGCTCTTCCTCTAGTTGTGGTGAGTGGGGACTGCTCTCCAGTTGCGGTGCACGGGCATCTCATTGTAGTGGCTTCTCTTGTTGCACAGCACGGGCTCTAGGGCCCTTGGGCCTCAGAGGAAGTAATGCTATTTGTAATGCTAGGGCAACATGAGAGGAATTAGAGATCATCACATTAAGTGAAGTAAGTCAGGAGGAGAAAGATAGGGGCTTTGCTGGTGGCTCAGTGGTACAGAATCCACCTCCCGATGCAGGAGACACAGGTTTGATCCCTGATCCAGGAAGATTCCACATGTTGCAGGGCGACTAAGCCCATGCACTACAACTAATGAGCCTCTGCTCTAGAGCCGGGGAACAGCAGCTCCTGAAGCCTGCGTGCCCTAGGGTCTGTGCTCCACAGCAAGAAAAGCCACCACAGTCAGAGGCCCTCCAGTCACAGCTAGAGAGTAGTCCCCGCTCTCCGCAGCTAGAGAAAAACCCACACAGCAGCGAAGGCTCTGCACAGCCATAAGTAAACAAATAAATAAATAAAATTTTCTCTTTCCCGCCTCTTCATTGGTCTTTCTTAACGTAAGGAAACAAGTTAATTGGATTTATACCCTGGAAGGAAGCTGACACAGTCAGTGGCTTGGCACACAGGTTCTGGATCTACATCCTCTAAATTGGCATCCTGTTTTGGCCACTGTTCAGCTGTGTGACTTTGTTTCTGTGCCTCATTTTCCTAATGTATATGATAGAGGGGAGAATAGAACCTACCTCCCAATGTTGAGTTAATACATATCGCACAGCATTTAGATAAGTGCTCCAAAAAATCTCAACAATTCATTTTCAAAGTTGAAGTCACATCCAATTTTCCCACCTCCTTGAAACTGTGCCCTACCTTCATAATGAAGATGGCCCTGGAGATAATAACATTATACTCAGTGCCTATGACATATGAGCATTATCCAAGGGGCTTCAGATACAATAATACCTCATTTAATTGTTATAATAAATTCCTTGCTGTATACATTGGCAAAGTATATACAGAAAAATAAGGAAACTAAGATTTAAAGAATTTAAGAAATTTTCCCAAGATTACACTTGTAGTAGATTACAGAGCCAAGGTTTGAAATGGATTCTCTCCAACTGTAGATGTGTTTTTCCACTTGGATAGAGCTTGTGGTATCCTCCAACTGTTCGCTTAAATGTTCATAGACAATCTTATGGTATATTCCATAGATAGGTAGCCCCACCTAGCATGAATTTTTCTTTTTAATTTCCTGAGCACAACTTCACTCCCCATGGTTTCAGATTTGCAGATAGAGGGCCTACCTTATTGCAGCTTTCTCGCATCACAGGAAGAGAGAGGGAGACAACATCAAAATGAACCTTCAGAAACAAATTTATTTCATGGAAAGAGGTTCATTTTCAAAATGAACCTTCAGAAACAAATTTATTTCATGGAAAGAGGTTCATTTTCCTAGAAAAGAATAGAACTGCCTGTGCCTGAAGCGCCTGGATTGTAGGCAAGCTAAAAATGTCAAAGATTAAAAAAAGAAATCCTTGGCAACAACCTCATCAATCAAGCAATGAGGTCTTACCAGTAAGTTCCTGAGAATCAGATTGAGAATTTTCCATCAAAGAAGCCACTGTCGGTTCCCCACATTTAATATTCAGGCTCACAGTTTTCCCGTGCATGCTGTAGTTTAATGATCAGGGGAAAAAGTGACCCAAAGACCCCAGCACGTGTTTTCTGTTGACATGTCACAGATGCTAACTCGTCCTCCAGGTCTCCACAGAGCCACCCACCCAAAGGGGAGCTTGGTCCTCACGGAATCTACACCAGCTCAGAGCCCTGCTTACTAGTCAAGAAACTTGGGGAAACGCTATTGCCTGAAAGAACCATGGAGGGGCAGGTGCAGAGTGGGCACAGTCGTGCTCCCTGATGAATCCCCGTGGTCTGAAGTGGTTGGCCAGGTCTGAGGTCTCTGCTTTGAGAAAATAGCAGGGAAGCCAGTAGATTTTTTAAATTAATTGTTTTAGAGAATGGTTGCTTTACAATGTTATGTTGGTTTCTACTGTACAGCAAAATGAATCAGCCATACATATACATACATCCCCTCTTTTTTGGATTTCCTTCCCATTTAGGTCACCACGTAGCACTGAGTAGGGTTCACTGTGCTATACAGCCTGTTCTCATTAGGCATCTGTTTTATAGATAGTATCAATCCTGCGTATATGTCAATCCCAGTCTCCCAATTCCTCCCATCCTCCCTCTCCCCTTCTTGGTATCCATACATTTGTTCTCTAAGTCTGTGTCTCTATTTCTGCTCTGCAAATAAGATCGTCTATACCATTTTTCTTGATTCTGCATATATGCATTAAGATATTTGTTTTTGTCTTTCTGGCTTTCTTAACTCTGTATGACAGTCTCTAGGTCCATCCCTGTCTCTACAAATGACCCAGTTTTGTTCTTTTCTTTTTGGCTGAGTAATATTCCATTGTATATATTAATATGTACCACATGGAAGTCAATAAATTTAATTTAATTTAAAACTTAATGGACATAGCAATTAAAAATCATTTCCCAGTATAGTTTTCATTTGGCCCCACAACTCTTGAGGGTAGATACTGTTCTCCCTGTCTTCTAAATGAAGTGACTCTGTCCGGGGTGATGAAGCAGTTGAGGAAGCAGCTAGGGTCCGCGCCCAGGTTAGTGTCTCTGAAACCTCTCCTGCCGCTGCCCTGTGCTCGAGTACATCCAGTGCCCGCCTGAGCTCCAGCTGTTTGCCAGGCACTGTTCTGGGTGCTCAGAGAATGGAGACAGGACAGCCCCTGAGAGACAGGACAAACAAATAGGCACATCAAGTCCTCCACAGTGATCGTCACAGAAGGGCGCTCAACTTCGGTGTGAAGCAGCAACACCAAAGCTGAGGCCGGAGAGAGGACCAGAAGTTGGTCCAAGAAAGGCGGTGTTCCAGGAGGGCTTTGCGCCCAAGACCTCCACCCGGACAGTCTCCAATTTGACAGCCAAATAATGTTCCTCTCCTATTCAGGGCTCCTGCGGCTCATTTCCTTCACAGTTTCCCAGTGTTGGACAAATATTTTTAAAAGAACCATTTTTTTTTCTAGGAAAAAATATATAGTACACATATAGTATGTGTATGTGTGT
This sequence comes from Bos taurus, assembly GCF_002263795.3. Lineage (NCBI taxonomy): Eukaryota > Metazoa > Chordata > Mammalia > Artiodactyla > Bovidae > Bos > Bos taurus. The sequence continues at coordinate 16,112,036 of NC_037348.1, forward strand.
TTATATCCATATTCATATGTTTGTGTCTATAGACATGTAGAAATAAAGATGTAGATATAGGCTCAGATAAACTACATACAGAAGGACAAAGGAGCAGTTAAATTCATCAAGTACCAGTTTTCTTTAAAAAAAAAAAAAAACTTTTTCTTTTGTATTGTGGTATAGTCAATTAACAATGTGATAATTTCAGGTGGACAACAAAGGCACTCAGCCATACATTTACATGTATCCGTTCTCCCCCAGACTCACCTCCCACCCAGAGTTCGTGTGCTATAACACTGAGGAGAGCTCCATGTGCTGTGCAGTAGATCCCAGTAGATCCCACTGGTTGAGTACTGTTTTTCCATGTGGAACCTTAGCCAGTCTTTTCAATTATTCAATTATTTGCATAAGAAACACTTAAAATGTATTTGCTGAGCATCTATGCCAACTTTGTGCTAAGCAGTTGAAGATACAGCAACAAAGAAGACTCCATTCTCATGGTACTCACATTCTACTGGGGGAAGCAGATGTAAGTAAACCTAAATAAGCAAGATACTTACAAATTAAACTAAGTATTATAAAGTAAATAAAGGGATGAGAAAGAGGAAAACACTAAGAGCACCTTAGGAGAATGTCTGAGTTGTCCTCTCTGAGGAGATGATGTCTGAAGTGAGACCTGGCGATTTCAAAAGCACTCCAGGTGGACAGGACAACGAGGATTAAGTCTAGAAGCAGAAAAGAGCTCTTTGTGTTGATGCTCTGGTTTCAACCTTGGCTGCCCATTTGATGACCCTGGAGAACATTCTAAAAATACCAGTACCCGGGCTTCACTCTAATGCTTGGTATTTTTTCAGTGCTCCAGGTGATTTTAAAGTGCAATTAGATTGAGTATCACGGTGGTAAAGGATCAGAAAGGAAGCCAGTGTGTCTGATGCTCAGTGAATAAAGGGCATGTGTACATGCTGAGTCGTGTCTGACTCTGTGCGACCCCATGGTCTGTAGCCCACCAGGCTCCTCTGGCCATGAGATTCTCAAGGCAAGAACACTGGAGTGGGTTGTCACACCCTGTTCCAGAGGATCTTCCTGGCCCAGGAATGGAACCCAAATCTCTTGCATCTCCTGAATTGCTGGCGGAGTCTTTACCACTGAGCCATTGGGGAATAAAGGGAATTGAGGTTAAATAAACACACAAGTGCAAGTCTGTGCAGGACCTTGTAGACCCTGGGAAGAAATTTTAACTTTATTCTAGGTGTGAGGGAAAACTGTAAGAGTATTTTTCAGTATCATGTCATTAAGCGATTTCCATTTCTATAAGATCATTCTGATTACAGAATGGAGGAAAATAGAGAGTATACTGTAGAGCCAAGAATGGAAGGAAAAGACCATCATGGTTGTTCAGGGTTAAGTGATGGTGGCTGAGATTGAGGAGGGGGCAGTAGAGATGGGAAGAAGTGGATGACCTCGGGCTAACTGCCTGGAGTTAGTTCAAACCTCACAGGTTTACAGCATGGTCCTCCACAAGCTTCAGGGTTCTCAGGTTACCTGTACTTCTAACCAACTGGCTGCCTATTTGGGGTTCATTTCTTTTCAGGTTTAACAATTTGCTAGAACAACTTATAGATCTCAGGAAAACATTTTACTTGCAATTTTATAATATAGGATACAAATTAAGGCCAGCCAAATGAAGGGACACATAAGGTGAGGTCTGGGAGGAGCCCAAAGGTGAAGTTTCCATGTTTTCGGGATGTGTCATCCTCCTAGCACATCAATGTGTATCACAAATCAGGAAGCTCACTCATGCCCTAGTGCCCAGAGTATTTAAGGGGGCTTCATTATATAGGCATGATGCATTAAATCCTTGGCCACAGAATTGAATTTACTCTCTCCAGCTCCCCCATCTTCAGAGGTTGGGCTGATATCAGATGGATCAAGGCCCCAACCCTTAAATCACATAGCTATCATCCTGGCCAGCACTTGTCCTAAGTCATCTCATTAGCATAAAATCAGGTGTGGTCTAAGAGACCCGCCATGATTAACAAAGACAGTTCTATCACCTGGGAGATTCCAAGGGTTTAGAGAGTCCCAGGAATGGAGACGAAGACCAGACAATTCTTAATCACTGGAGTGGGGCCTCTTACTGAGCTAGAGAAGCATAGGCCTGGTGAAGGTCATGGTCTGAATCAGGAGGGTGGTTCTGCATGTGTGAAGTTTAGATTTCCAATTAGACAGTCACATGGAGGTGTCAAGTAGGCAGTACAATGAATGAAAATGACCTCAGGGATGAGATTTGGGCTGTAGATATAAATACAGTCATCAGCATGCTAATGGTATTCAAAACCAGCAGCCAGGGTGAACTCACTTAACAAGTTGACATTAATAGAGAAGCTGGTCCAGGTCTAAGCCCCAAAGCAAACCAATATTTAGAATTATTGCTACCTACAACTCTGCTTTTGCTACTGTCTCACCTTTATCTGCTCAGACAGCAAAAAATGAAAGTTTACCCCAATTGAGGCAAGTTCCATCTTCTATACAGTACACACAACCTGCTCAACAGTCATGTGTCCCAAAAAAAAAAAAAGGCATGTGTCCCAAGAGTAAGGCTAGACCTTCCCACAAGGGACACTGGACTCGAGCAGGTGCAGACCTACCTGCTTATTTTAGAATAAACAGACAATAAAATAAAAAACAGTAACTCAAAATACTTGAAATAACTCAGAATAAACCAAGGCATGTTCCTTTCACCAATGTGAAAGTATAAAAAGGATATAAGATGTGTTTGTAATTTCAACAAGAGTTTGGAATTCCAACAAAAAATGAGTTTTTGATTTCAACAATGAGTTTGTGATTTCTTTTTATTGATAATGTCCACTTTCATACAGTAATTCTGACTAATTATACTGTTTAAACTTTTTTAAAAATGAAAAAGTTGCTATTCCTTATTGAAAAGGAATTTCAAAGTTGAAGCTTTTTTTTTTTTTTTTTTTTCAAATTTTAAAAGCTAACTACTGGAAATCCAATAGAAGAATTACTCCTTGAGAGCAGTGCCAACTTAGAACCCAGGTCATCAGGGTAATAGTCAATAAGATCTTTATCCAAAGCCATCCCAAGGGTGGTAATAATTAATAATGAAAAGAGCAGTCAACATTCATAGAATTCTTATTATATGCAAACCTTGAGCTAAATGCTTCATGGACATGATTTTATCTATAATGTTTTGTATGTATTGAATGTATATTTTAATTTTTATTTAATAATGTTTGTTACAAAATAACCCTGAGAAATAGGAATTACTACTATCCCATTTTACAAGTGAAGAAATTGAGGCTTAAAGAGATAAAGTAACTTGCTTCTGTACAGTTTTTGCACCAAGGTAACAAGGCCCTGAAGGTAGTAAACCCTGAAGCCAGGATACTAGCCTAGTTCTGTCTGAAGGTGAAGCTATACGAGGTCCAGGAGTTGAAGGAGAGAGAGAGTCACTGATGCCCTTAACCGTGTCTTGGGTATGTGACTGCCTCACTGATGCAGCTTCTTTCTAATGGAAGAGATTTAATTCCATGTGCAGATGCTGCAGGATTTCTTTGCTTTCCAAGCAGGTGGGAGTTGGAATAGGCAAGACTGACAGTCTCTCTCAAACACCAAGATGGCTGTTGTTGTTGTTTAGCTGCTCAGTCATGTCTGACTCTCTGTGACCCCATGGACTGCAGCACTCCAGGGTTCCCTATCTCTCAGAGTTTGCTCAAACTCATGGTCACTGAGTTGATGATGCTATCCAACCATCTCATCCTCTGTCACCCCCTTCTCCTCCTGCCCTTAATCTTTCCCAGCATCAGGGTCTTTTCCAATGAGATGGCTCTTCGGTAGATCAAACTCAACAATGTAGTGGTGCAGTCCTTTGTTCAATATCCAGAGCGTTTATTTTCAAGTAAATGCTTGTTTATCTTCTTCCCGTCCTCGAGGTCTGTCTGGTTGAGAGGCACCCTCATTCTACCATCTTGCTCCAGAAACTCATCCCTGCTGTCCAAGAATGGGTGAGTGGGCTGGTCATAGAGTTCAGGTAGCCAGCATTGTGCTGATCACCTTTTACTTGCCGAACACCAAGATACTGAAATGTCTAGACCTTAAGACATCAGATTATCTATAAAAATTATTCCTCACGTACTGTTATTATATAAATACATTATAAATATAGATAGATTTTGTTGCTGTTCAGTTGCTAAGTTGTGTCCAAGTCTCTGTGACCCCATGGACTGCAGCATACCAGCTTCCTCTGTCCTCTACTACCTCCCCGAGTTTGCTCAAATTCATGTCCATTGAGTTGGTGATGCTATCCAACCATCTCTCCTCTTGTTGCCCCCTTCTCCTCCTGCCCTCATTCTTTGCCCACGTCAGGGTCTTTTCCAATGAGTTGGCTCTTCGCATCCAGTGGCCAAAGTATTGGAGCTTCAGCATCAGCATCTGTCCTTCCAATGAATATTTAGGGTTGATTTCCTTTAGGATTGACTGATTTAATCTCCTTGAAGTCCAAGGGACTCTCAAGAGTCTTCTCCAGTATCACAGTTCAAAAGCATCTGTTCTTCAGTGCTCACTCTTCTTTAAGATCCAACACTCACATCTGTACATGACTACTGGAAAAACCAAAGCTTTGATTATACAGATCTTTATTGGCAAAGTGATGTCTCTGCTTTTTAATACATCTAGGTAGTAGATGTTATTATTATTAACTTATTAAAATTATGAATGAATGATTTCTTTATCATTTCTATAGTAAAAATTCTTATGTATTAAGTGCTTTCTATGCCTCAGGCTCTTTACACAAATATTTTTATTTAATCTTCATAGCACTCAGCATGGTAGATCTGATAATCCCCTGCAGAGAGTCAGATTTAAAATTTGTCCAAGGTCACACACTGGCAGGGCTAGGATGTCTGAATGCACGTCCTTTCTCACATAAATTCTGCCTCCAGTACACCGGGTATCAGTCCCTTAGCTCCAGGCATTGTTCAGAAGTATTTGTTTATCACTCATGTCAGTCTCTACCATCTGCATTCTGGCTTAGCTGCAGGTAATAAAGATCACCCACATATTTTATTAAACTGAATACATTAACATTATTTGAACAGCCATTACCACTCAGCGCACTGATACAGAGATAGCCTCAGCAGTTTATTGACATGCATCGAGTTCTTTGCCTCCATGCTAAGCCATGTCACCCTGACATGCTTTCGCATATTTAATTTTTTGAAACTCGTGTCTGTTTGTATCATTTTTCTGCCTCCTAACCTCGATGTTAGGTTGTAAGCTGCCACATACATCCTCCTGATGTTCTTTTGCCTGCTTCTAGAGAAGAGCTACTGATATTTTGTGCCTGATAATTCTTCATTTGGGTAGGGGCTGTCTTGTGTACTTTAGTATTTCTATCAACATCCCTGGCCTCTGTCTTCAAACACCAGTAACAATTCTCCTTTCCTTCCCAGTCAGGACAATCAAAAATCTCTCCAAAATATACAAATAGCTCATACAACTCAGTATCAAAAAACAAAAGCAATCCAATCAAAACCTGGGCGCTTGGGTTGTTCCCATGTCTTGGCATCAACACACGATTGACTTAAGAAGTTGCAGTGTATATATATACAATGGAATATTCCGTTCAGTTCAGTTCAGTTCAGTCTCTCAGTCGTGTCTGACTCTTTGAGACCCCATGAATCCCAGCACGCCAGGCCTCCTTGTCCATCACCAACTCCCAGAGTTCACTCAGACTCACGTCCATCGAGTCAGTGATGCCATCCAGCCATCTCATCCTCTGTCGTCCCCTTCTCCTCCTGCCCCCAATCCCTCCCAGCATCAGAGTCTTTTCCAATGAGTCAACTCTTCGCATGAGGTGGCCAAAGTACTGGAGTTTCAGCTTTAGCATCACTCCTTCCAAAGAAATCCAAGGGCTGATCTCCTTCAGAATGGACTGGTTGGATCTCCTTGCAGTTCCAGGGACTCTCAAGAGTCTTCTCCAACACCACAGTTCAAAAGCATCAATTCTTCGGCGCTCAGCTTTCTTCACAGTCCAACTCTCACATCCATACATGACCACTGGAAAAACCATGGCCTTGACTAGATGGACCTTTGTTGGCAAAGTAATGTCTCTGCTTTTGAATATGCTATCTAGGTTGGTCATAACTTTCCTTCCAAGCAGTAAGCGTCTTTTAATTTCATGGCTGCAGTCACCATCTGCAATGATTTTGGAGCCCCAAAAAATGGAATATTACTCAGCCATAAAACAGAATGAAACATTGTCATTTTCAGCAACATGGATGGACTTAGAGAAGTATTCTTACTGAGGTAAATCAGACAAAGACAAATACTATATGATATCACTCGTATGTGGAATCTCAAGCTAGCTAAGTCACTTCAGTTGTGTCCAACTCTATGCGACCCCATAGACGACAGCCCACCAGGGTCCCCCCTCCCTGGGATTCTCCAGGCAAGAACACTGGAGTGGGTTACCATTTCCTTCTCCAATGCATGAAAGTGGAAAGTGAAAGGGAAGTCACTCAGTCGTGTCCAACTCTTAGTGACCTCATGGACTGCAGCCTACCAGGCTCCTCCATCCATGGGATTTTCCAGGCAAGAGTATTGGAGTGGAGTGCCATTGCCTTCTCCAATGTGGAATCTAAAGAGTAATACAATTTTAGAGTTTTTTCAACAGACATTTGAAGCAGCAGGATTGATATATTCCTTTTAACTAATTCCCCAAAGAAAGTGAAGAATTCTCACATACAGTTTTTTCTTGAAAGACTTATAGTCTAACTGGAATTAAATAGATAAAATTAAAATGTATCCATAAAGAATATACATTTTCATAACCAAATAATGCATCCATTGTTGTACAAATAACAATACAGGTCGTTATGCTATAATGTTAGAGAGCCAACAAATATTGAATGATTAAGTAACTTACTTGTATAATAAACTGATAAATGAAATAAACATAGATTATATGGCACCCCACTCCAGTACTCTTGCCTGGAAAATCCCATGGGTGGAGGAGCCTGGTGGGCTGCAGTCCATGAGGTCCCTGAGGGTCGGACACGACTGAGTGACTTCACTTTCACTTTTCACTTTCATGCATTGGAGAAGGAAATGGCAACCCACTCCAGTGTACTTGCCTGGAGAATCCCATGGACGGGGGAGCCTGGTGAGCTGCAGTCTATGGGGTCGCACAGAGTCGGACACGACTGAAGTGACTTAGCAGCAGCAGCAGCATAGACACTCACAACTGGAAAGACCTTAAAAATTGTTTAGATAAGTTTGCTAAATTTTTGTTTTAATATACTAAGCCTTTTCAAAAAAAATACATTTCTTAAAAGTTCTCTTAGATTTTTTTCAAATAATTTTATAATTTTGCATCATGTATAATAAAGAAGTTATTCTGAGTAAAAATATTTTGTATTAGATCAGTGTATTGTCAAACATTGTACTATTAAGTTTATTAATAAAATATTTAATAATATTACAAAATTATTTTCTACTTAGATATTCAACCATGTTTAATTTACTTTAATTAGAGAACAAGATTAGCCAACAAATAATTTTTCTAATAAATAATTTTTGTCCTATAATATGTATTTGGTTTAGAGACTCTATATATAAATTTTAAAGTTAAATTGAACTATACTATTGTATAAAAAATAAAACAGAAACTCCTTGTTGCTCTGGTAGGCAGAGAAAAAAAAATTTAAGTTAAAAGATAATACAAATGAACCTACATACAAAATAGAATCAGATTCACAGACATAGAAAACAAACTTTTGGTTATGAAAAGGGAATGGAAGGGAGGAGGATAAATTAGGAGTATGGTATAACAGGTATAAACTACTATACATAAAACTGAGGAGCAACTAGGATTTACAGTGCAGCACAGAGGATCATGGTTCAGTTCAGTTCAGTTCAGTTCAGTCGCTCAGTCGTGTCCGACTCTTTGCGACCCCATGAACCAGGCCTCCCTGTCCATCACCAACTCCCGGAGTTCACTCAGACTCACGTCCATCGAGTCAGTGATGCCGTCCAACCATCTCGTCCTCTGTTGTCCCCTTCTCCTCCTGCCCCTAATCCCTCCCAGCATCAGAGTCTTTTCCAATGAGTCAACTCTTCATGGTTGATAACTTATAATAACCTATAATGGAACATAATCTGAAAAAAATAACTGAGTTACTATGCTGTACACTTGCACTACTGGAGGAGGAAAAGGCAACCCACTCCAGCATTCTTGCCTGGAGAACCCCATGGACAGAGGAGCCTGGTGGACTGCAGTCCACAGTGTCACACAGAGTTGGACGCAACGGAAGCAACTTAGCACGCACGCAATCCTGAACTAACTAATGTTGTAAATCCACTACACTGCAGTTTAAATAAATGTCTCCAGACATTGTGTCAAATGTTGCCTGGTAGAGGGGGAAGCAAAATTACCCCACTACGAACCATGTTTTAGGTGTGTATACACACACACACACCCCTAAACCTCTAATGTGTTCCTCTTGAACAATGCTATTTAAAGGAGGAAACAGCCAGTCAGGTCTTTCAGACACAAACACAACATTGAATTAGATAAACTCAAGCAGTATTGTGAGGAGACTACGCTGAGTACGATGTATGAGCTTTAAGCCCATGAAGTCTGTGACATGGTTTTCTGCTCTGAGATCTATTTTATTTCGTATACATTTTATTTTTAAATTAATTTTTATTGGACTATAGTTGCTTTACAATGTTGTGTTAGTTTCTGCTGTACAGAAGAGTGAATCAGCTGTAAGTATACATTTATCCCTCTTCTTTGGATTTCCTCCCCATTTAGGTCACCACAGAGCACTGAGTAGAGTTCACTGGGCTATACAGTAGGTGCTCATTAGTTATCTATTTTATACATGGTAGTATATATATATATATGACAATCCCATTCTCCCAGTTCATGCCACCACATCTTTTCCCTCCTTGGTGTCCATACCTAGTTTGTTCTGTACATCTGTGGCTCCACAGCTGTTTTACAAACAGGTTCACTTGTACTGCCATTCTAGATTTCACATATATGCGTTAATATATGATATTTATTTTTCTCTTTCTGACTTTCTTCACTCTGTGTGACAGTCTCTAGGTCCATCCATGTCTCTACTCAAGTGTATACATTTTATATTTCTAGCACACTCTTCTCAAGAGCTGAGGTCTTCAATTAAGTGACCATACAAAAGAAAATTTACTACATGTATCACTAGGGTGATCATGATCACGCTCCTCTCATGTTACTTGAATAGTCAGTCTGCAAAGCAAATTATTATCTCTAAATCTCCACTTCTCCTACAACTGAGAAATCCTATAACATTTCCATTCTCCCTGAATCAATACTTCTGTTAATTTTTTAAAATGAGTTAAAATGTTACTGTAAAATTTATGATTCCATCTCATATATTTGCCCATCTACTCATATGAACTACCTGATGTAATTCATTGATTGTTCTCTGCACAGATATTTTTACCTACTCAAATTCTAATTCTCAGACTTGCCCTGAGAATGTCTGAGAGACAAACAGCATGACGGTCTCCATCATTTAGAAACTTGCTGCCAAAGTGTATTTTCCCCTGCTGACAACGGCATTCCAAAGAATCGATTTCTCTCTCATAAGAACTTGGGCAATTTTTTCCTGCTCTTCAGATGTCATCTTGTCAGAAAATGAAGCCACTAGGAGTTATTTATATATGCAGTTGTTTTCACTATTTCGTTATCTGGGGTTGTTGACTGGAAAATAAATCCTTATCGATAGCACTAATGGAATTGCTGAGTCATAAGATGTCCATGTTTTCAACTTTAAGATATGATACTATTTTGTTCTCCAAATAGCTGAACCCATTAGAAATGCCAACAGCAGTGTTTTAGAAGTATAGCTACTTCTTCCACAAAGGGGTGTTTAGTTTTACTAATAATTTTGGAAATACTCAGACAGCAAAGAATCTGCCTGCAATTAGGACACCTGGGTTCGATCCCTGGGTTGGGAAGATCCCTCTGGAGGTGGGAATGGCTACCCACTCCAGTATTCTTGCCTGGAAAATTCCACAGACAGAGGAGCCTTGGTGGGCTACAGTTCATGGGGTCGCAAAAAGTCAGACACAACTGAGTGACTAACCCTTGGAAATACACATGACATTGACATTCTTTGTAATCCATGGAGGATTTTTACCCATCTAAAGAATTTGCTGACAAACAGATATGCTTCTACTCTCTGACCACTCTGCTCAGGGGATGTTACATCTGTCAATCCATGGCTTGCATAAGTTCAAGCAGGAAGCTCCAGTGTGACTGATCTGAATCTCTATACCGTCTCGTTGTGCGTGCATGCTCAGTCATGTCCAGCTTTTTGTGACCCCATGGACTGTAGCCCACCAGGCTCCTCTGTCTGTGGAGTTTTTCAGGCAAGAATACTGGAGTGGGTTGCCATTTCCTCCTCCAAGGTATCTTCCCATGCCAAGGATCAAACCCACATCTTGCATCTCCTGGATTGGTGGACAGATTATTTACCACTAGCACCAGCTGGGAAGCCCTCCCTAGCCCCTGCACCAAATTTCTCCTTAACTCCAAATAACCTCTTTTTTTTTCTGCCATTCATTGCTAGTTGGAAAGTGAATGATGAGATTAAACATTGGATTTTTCCAGAATCCAAAATCATATATTTGAATCGTGAGTGGGGTTCCCAGGTGGCACAGTGGTAAAGAGCCACCTGCCAATGCAGAAGATGCAAGAGACTCTGGTTTGATCCCTGGGTCAGAAAGATTCCGTGGAGGAGGAAATGGCAACCTACTCCAGTATTCTTGCCTGGAGAATCCCATGGACAGAGGAGCCTAGTGGCTACAGTCCACAGGGTCACAAAGAGTCAGACACGACTGAGCATGCTTGCACACACACGTACCTGTGGTAGGTAATCGGGTAACCAGGAAAGATGCGTGATCCTCCTCTAGAGTGCAGAGTCTGAGGGGGAAATGGCTGCCCATGAAACATTATATTCCCCAGTACCTAGACAGGACCAGTTCTTACCAAGGAGATATGTGCAGAAGTGATGTTGTCTCCTGCAGGTTAAGGTGATTCAGACATACTTGACTTCCACATAATCCCTCTCCCAGGCCATCAGCTGAATGGAAAGAACTCTGGGCACCTGGTGGAGATGGAAGGAACCAGGACCCTGAATAGCCACATGGAAGGTGTTCCAGCTAATTTGGACTGGGAACTAAGAAATATATTTTTACTGTAAATTTTTATTTTATTGTAAATCCACTGAAAAAAATCAGTTTTAATCTGCCCCAGGAGCTAATATCATCCAAGTTAATACAGAAAACATATGCAACTAAAAGAGACTTTAATTTATATGTGGGCAATTTGAATTAGCCCTTTTAATAAAACAGGTATACATATTTGTAGTTTTCAAGTTCATAGAAGCAGGAGAAAGTGCCAAAAGCTAACATCTACTCCTTGGTGTTTATCCAAAGGAGTTAAAAACATGTCCACACAAAAACCTGCACATGGATGTTTATAGTAGCAGCTTTTATTCATAATTGCCAAAACTTGGAAGCAACCCAGATGTGCTTCAACAGGTGACTAGATAAACTGTGGTACATCCAAACAATGGAGTATAATTCAGTACTAAAAGAAGTAAGCTATCATGCCAGGAAAACTGTGGAGGAAACTTAAATGCACTTTACTAAGTGAAAAAAACCTATCTGTAAAGGATACAGACTGCATGATTCCAGCTATGTGATATCCTGGAGAAGACAGCTATGGAGACAATAAAGAGATCAGTGGTTGTCAGGGGTTATGGGGGATGAAAGTTAGAGCACAGAGGACTTTATGGCAGTGAAACTAGTCTGTGTGATACTATAATGGTAGATCCAGTCACTATACAGGTGTCCAAACCCATCGGATATACAACAGCAACAGTGAGCCCTAATGTAAACTATGGACTTGGAGTGATTATGACGTGTCAAAGTAGGTTCATCCATTGTAACAAATGCACCATTCTGATGGGGGATGTTGATAAAAGTGAAGCTATGCATCCATAGGGGGCAGAGGTTTATGGCAAGCCTCTCTACCTTCCTCTCAGCTGTGCTGCAAACTAAAACTGCTCTAAAAAATAAAATCTATTTAAAAATATGGGGACTTCCTAGGTGGTCCAGTGGTTAAGATGTCATCTTCCAATGCAGGGGATGTGGCTTCAAACCCTGGTCAGGAGGCTGAGATCCCACATGCCTTGCAGTCAAAAAACCATAATATGAAACAGAAACAGTATCGTAACAAATTCAATAAAGACTTTTAAAATGGTCCACATCAAAAAAAAAATCATTAAAAAGTATATGAACTGAACTAAAGGGGGGAAGTCAGAACCTCTAAATTTGCTCTTAGCCCCTCTTGGATCTCTTGGGTCATGAGAGCAGTAAAGTCCCTGGCCCAGTGCTGGACACGCAGTAGTACTATTAAATGTCAGTTTCCCTCATCTTCTCAATTCTTAATCTCTAATCAAATAATGGATGCCTCTCAGATACTGGCATGATCCACCGGAGAGAACATAGCCATTTACCACTTTCTCAAAAGTGAAGACAGAAAAAGGAAGCCTCCATGAGGAGAGGGCACAGAAACTTTTCTTGGCCGCAAGAAGGCAGAAATACCATCTGCTCCTGCATGATTCTGCTGTCTCAGGGCATGCTTGCTGATATTATTTTCATCATTTTACCATCATTTCATGGAAATAAAGCCTAGCTCATAGTTCATTAGAAGGTCTGATGCTGAAGCTGAAGTGCCAATCCTTTGGCCACCTGATGCAAAGAACTAATTGGAAAAGACCCTGATGCTGGGAAAGATTGAAGGTGGGAGGAGAAGAGAACGACAGAGGGTGAGATGGCTGGATGGCATCATAGACACAATGGACATGAGTTTGAGCAAACTGCAGGAGATAGTGATGGACAGGGAAGCCTGGCATGCTGTAGTCCATGCGGTTGCAAAGACTTGGACACAACTTAGTGACTAAATTTTTAAACAGCAACAACAATGGATTTTACTTTGTGTTTCATCATTTTAAAAAATAATTTTGATAATATGACTTTTCCAATGTTTCCAAAAGCAGTCTTTATAAAGATGCCACCTTATCCCCCTATTTTTCTTTCAATTGAAGGCTCTATTTCTGACCAATATGCCAGCAGTTTAGCATGTTTTTCTAATCTTTATTGTTTTTTTACTATGTGCAAATTCATCATGCATATACTATATAAAAAATAAATTCAGATAATAGAGAAATGCAAGGGGAAATAGGGAAAATGGGATCATGTTATACATTTAGTTTGTCTGTTTGTTTTCTGGATTAATCTATTTGTCTTGGGCATCTCTTCATGGACATCCTTCCTATGACAAGCACCCTCAGTACCTTTAAAGACCTAATATCTGGCTTTAGAGCTAGGAGTGAACACTGATATTAATTCAGCACTCCTTCAACCCTGGCTGCCTCCTCAGCCCAGCCCACTTCACATGGCAGGAACAGCCATGCCCGGGGAACTCATCTGGGCATGCTAAGTCACTTCAGTCATGTCCAGCTCTTTGCGACCTCATGGGTCATAGCCCGCCAGGCTCCTCTGTCCATGGGATTCTCCAGGCAAGAATACTGAAGCGGGTTGCATGCCCTCCTTCAGGGGATCTTCTCAACCCAGAGATCGAACCCATGTCTCCTACATCTCCTGCTTTGGTAGTTGGGCTCATTACCACTAGCGCCACCTAGGAAGCACGGAAGGAACTCACTGGGCAGAGACGTCCGAAGAAAGGAAAGTTTTCCAGTTTTTGTCATGGTTGGCTCTCCTACAAGAGACTCTCTGTAACAGGAATCTACAAGTCAATACAGCCGGGGAGAAGATGCTAATTACTTGAGCATGATGGCAACACTCCACATGCAAAGAAGCTGTCCAGCATGGAGCTTCTGGATGAGTCTACTCAAAGATTGAGAAAGAAGCTAGGCTAAGCCCCAGTCATGGGCAGGATGCACAGATGTGAGAGTCTCTCCTGTACACTGGTCTCACAGCTTTTTTCCATCATAACAAATATTTAAATAGAAGCAACCTCTCTAGGAGACTGAAGTGGCATACAGCAGCTGCTCTCAGATCACTGTATTTCCTGGAGGTATCTGCCTCATTCCCTCAGATCCCTGGGCATTGGCCAGCAGAATGGCACGCCGTGGCCGGATTGCCTGTTTCAACAGTGACACTGTGTGGCAGAACCAGCGAAAACAACAAAGATCCTGGACACTGTAGTTTTCCAGTTTTCTTGGCTGAAGATGATCCTACCCAGGAATCACACCATATCCCAAGTGAGATGAGGAGAGAGGCTGGTAGGAAAAGAAAAAAATACATTCTCACTGGAGGTTAATGGATGACCCAAGTTAAATATCAAAATAAATACTTATCTCTGGACTTCCCTGGTGGTGCCGTGCATGGGAATCAGCCTGCCAGTGCATGGGACATGGGTTCGATCCCTGGTCCAGGAAGATTGCACAAGCCACAAGGCAACGTAGCCAGAGTGCCACAACCACTGAAGCCCGTATGCTGTAGAGCCCCATGCTCTGCAACAAGAGAAGCCACCGCAATGAGAAGCCTGCACGCTGAAGCTACAGAAAGCCAGGGGAAAGCAACAAAGATGCGGTGCAGACAAAAATAATTTTAATAAACTAAATGTGTATCTCAAGCTGATGAGTAAGAAGAACAATAACTGCCTTCTGTTATACATCCTCTGTGATACAGGCATGTGAAATGTTTTGAATGTCATCTCATCTACTCTTCACAGCAAAACTTAGAATTTGCTTTCGTTATCTGGAGAAACCCTAAAGTCAAGAAAGTTAAGGAACTTGCCCAAGTTTACACTTCTAAGACATGCTAAAGTGGCTGCCCAAATCTAAAAGTTTTTACTCCCTGACTCGTGTTCTTGTCACGATTCCAGAGAATCAGTTCAGTTCAGTGGCTCAGTTGTGTCTAACTCTTTATGACCCCATGGACTGCAGCACACCAGGCCTCCCTCCCTGTCCATCACCAACTCCCGGAGTTTCCTCAAACTCATGTCCATTGAGTCAGATGCCATCCAACCATCTCATCCTCTGTCATCCCCTTCTCCTCTGGAGAATAGGGGGAAATGAAAGTCACCACTGCCCCACAAAGGGAAGGGAGGAGTCCCTCATTACATTTTCTGATCCACACAGGTGTAGAGGGGTTGCTGCTGCTGCTGCTAAGTCACTTCAGTCATGTTCGACTCTGTGCAACCCCATAGACGGCAGCCCACCAGGCTCCCCCAGCCCTGGGATTCTCCAGGCAAGAATACTGGAGTGGGTTGCCATTTCCTTCTCCAATGCGTGAAAGTGAAAAGTGAAATTGAAGTCGCTCAGTCATGTCCGACTCTTAGCGACCCCATGGACTGCAGCCCACCAGGGTCCTCCGTCCATGGGATTTTCCAGGCAAGAGTACTGGAGTGGGGTGCCATTGCCTTCTCCATAGAGGGGTTAGGAAAGACCTAAGAGATTCCACCAACCCAAGGAAATCACCCATACCAACAGAGAATCCCAATGGCAGATATCACCATATACAGCCCAAACCTCACAAAATATCTATGCATTTTTCATGTCCAATTCCCCATTGTATCTGGTTAAATTAATAGCAAAATATATCAATAGGTAATATTCTTCTTACTATCCTATGTCATAGTGATTTTCTGGGCACAATGCCCAACTTGGTTTAATTTATCTTTATTAAGCTAGAGCTTTGTAAAGTATGGTTGACATATTAAATTGATGTGACCTAGCCATCTGCTACTAGCACAAGTGTGTGTGGCAATAGAAAGAGTTGTCACAGAGGAAATATTTTATTTTCTATTACCCCTTCTTAATAGCCCAACAAAATCAATCCATCCTCATCCTGACATTCAACTCTTCTCTGCACCCCCTCCTCCTCCTTCTCTTTGAGTCTTTGTCCCCAGGAGCTTTGATGGAACTGGGGATGTATCAATCTGGGCTCATTTGGTTGTAAGAAAGAAAAACACACCAAACTGGTTCATCATAAATTGTGGGTATGCTCTAAAATAATCTTTTCTCAATCTTCCTCCATAGGAACATAATGGATTTAGAAAGTAGCAAGGGTCCAAAATTTCCATAACAGACACAATGTTAGTGAAATCAAATCTCAAAGTTTAAAAGCCAAGGTGGAGTTGATGGAAATCAGGATTCAGGAAATGGTGAGTGGGTAGAAGGGAGAGGAGTGAGAATAAACTTGCACAAAATGGGAAGGAAAGTGACACCATCGGAACTAAAAGTAGTCAGGCTGCTCACTGCTCAAAGGCCAATAAAGAGGCCAGGTTAGTGGAAAGGAAGTTTGCTTTATTTTTGATGCCGGCAACCCAGGGGGATGGAGGCAGACTCCAATCCAAAGGCCGACTCCCCCTCAATGGCAATAAGGTAGCAAGAGCTTTTATAGGCTGACAGGGCCTACGTGCAGAAACAGCACAGTCAGCTCTGACAGTCATCTTGAAGTTGGTCATCAGTGGTCAAACCAGTGTCATCTTGATTAAGTACAGTTAGTCTTCACTTCCAGGGTCAGTTTGTTCCCGTGTCCTTGAGACCAGTTCTCAGAACTGCAGTAGCTTATATCATGGCTACAGTCTGGTCATCATGTCGTTAACTTCTTCCATGTGGTGGGGGTTCCCCTGTCTACAAGACAGCTCACAGGATATGGCTCAGAATATTATCTATTGCTCTTGAGAAGGAACTAAAGGTCCTTGACTTTGCTTAATGGCTAAATTATTGTTATTAGGTCTCCTTTGACTGTTTCCCTTTGTTTCTGCGTTTTCTCACTTCTCTGATTAAATTTATTCTCTGGCTACATATTTTCTTTGGCTAAAGTTCTTCTACAGGCAAAAGGCAGACTGAAGATATGGAGGGGTGAGGACCTGCTCCATTTTACCATTAGCAATTAATGGAATGAAAAGGTTGAAATGGTAACAATAGATGGAGGGAAATGATGGTATAACTGGAGGGGGCAGGGAAGATAGATAATGGGACAGGTAGTAGTATGCATTTGTTAGCTATTGCTGCATAACGAATTACCCCAAAACTCCACGGCTTAGTACAACCATCATTTATTATCACTCACTCATCTGCAGATGAACCAAAGTTGAGCATATCTAAACTGGATCTGGGTGGATGGCTTTGCTTCCCTCTGTGGGTCTACAAATCAACTGGGAGAACTTTGCCCTACATCTTTTTTTCTTCTGAGATCAGTAGACT
Organism: Bos taurus; assembly: GCF_002263795.3. Lineage (NCBI taxonomy): Eukaryota > Metazoa > Chordata > Mammalia > Artiodactyla > Bovidae > Bos > Bos taurus. The sequence continues at coordinate 16,129,342 of NC_037348.1, forward strand.
AGCCAGGCACATCAGCATGAGGGCAGACCCTACTGCATGAGCACCTTTCTAATCCCTGCTTGCCTCATGTCTGCGAACACCCCATTAGTGAAAGGATGTCACATGGCTGAGCCCAAAGTCAAAGGGTGAAGCGTAGAGGTGGGAGGATCAGCAGAGCCCCATGGCAGTGGGCATGGAGATGGGGAGGCTGAAGAATTGCAGTCAATGAGGGCAGGAAAGATGAGTGCCTGTAGAGAAGAACCAGATTATCATATAGATGAATTAAATACTACCAATGCAGAACTGAGAGACAATACTCCACAGGATGGATGGTGTAGCAGCACAGATCAAATTAACATTTAGAGAACTAAAAATTGAAGCAGAATTGTTTCCTTCTGGAGATCAGTATCAAGATGGGGAGGGGTGGGTTAAGGCTTACGAAACTTTTATTTTGCTGTTTGAATTTTTAACTGTGTATAATTATTAAAGATATTTTTAATATTATTTATTAATTTGGCTGCTACAGGTCTTAATTGCAGAATGAGGATCTTTAGCATGTGGGATCTAATTTTCTGACCAGAGACTGAACCTGCACTAGGAGCGTTAAGTCTTAGCTGCTGGACCACCAGGGAAGTCCCCAAATATTTTATCTAAAAAAAATTAAAAACAGACACTGCCAGCTATATACAATATAGCAGATTAAAGATTAAGAGACAGTCCTCCCCCTCCATAAGTTCACAGTCTTGTGTGGAGGGTAAAGCTACAAAGAGAGATGGTGCTGTTCCGCAGGAGAACACAATGCTGCTGCTGCTGCTGCTAAGTCGCTTCAGTCGTGTCCGACTCTGTGTGACCCCATAGACGGCAGCCCGTCAGGCTCCCCCGTCCCTGGGATTCTCCAGGCAAGAACACTGGAGGGGGTTGCCATTTCCTCCTCCAGAACACAGTGCTAAAGCAGCACAAAGGAGAAGGAAACTCAGCGCGTTAAGCATGGATCAGGAAGAGTGAGCGGGACTGAGGGCTTCTGAAATAGCCTGAGAACAATCTCTCTCTTACCCAAAATCTCTACAAATGGAAAAACATGTGTTTAACCCCATAGCTATCCTAGAAATCAAAGAGGAGTACCCTTGGTGGGTGGGTAACTTGGTAAAATAGGAAACTACAGCTCGAAATATGCTCAGAAAGTTTTGACAATATTTTTGGGCAAATATCCACAAGGATTAAAAGCAGACTCAGATATTTGAACACCCTTATTTATAGCAGCATTATTCAAGACAGCCAAAGAGAGGAAACAACGCAAGTGTGCATCAGTTGATGGGTGGAATAAGTAAAATGTGGTATATACATACAATTCAGCCTTTAAAATAAATCAGAATTCTGGCATATGCTACAACACGGATGAACTTTAAGGACATTATGTTAAGTGAATGAAGTCAAACACAAAAAGACAAATACTGTATAATTCCAATTATATGAGGTACCTAGGAGAAGGCAATGGCACCCCACTCCAGTACTCTTGCCTGGAAAATCCCATGGACAGAGGAGCCTGGTAGGCTGCAGTCCAAGGGGTTGTTAATAGCCGGACGCAACTGAGCGACTTCACTTTCACTTTTCACTTTCATGCATTGGAGAAGGAAATGGCAACCCACTCCAGTGTTCTTGCCTGGAGAATCCCAGGGACGAGGGAGCCTGCTGGGCTGCCGTCTATGGGGTTGCACGGAGTCGGACACGACTGAAGTGACTTAGCAGCAGCAGCAGCAGCAGGGTCATCAAATTCATAGAACACGAAGTAGAATGGTGGTTGCAGGGGTAGGGGGCTGGCGAGTTGCTTGATTGGTAGAGTTTCAGTCTGAGAAGATAGAAAAGTCCTGGAGACGGATGGTGGTGATGGCTGCACAACAATGTGAGCGCACTTAGAGTCACTGAACTGCTCACTTAAAAATGGTTAAAATAATAGATCTGTCCTATGCATATTTTACCCCAGTTTACAAAAGAAAGAAAACTGATCATGAAACTGGGTAGAAGCTATAGAGAGCTTCCAGGCTGGAGGCATGGTGTGAGAGGACCAGGGCTGGGCAGAGCTCGACTGTCACGGGGTAGTAAGGCGGAGCCCCAGGAGGGGCCTTATGTGAAGTACATGGCACGTCCCAGTGATTCAGGAAAGCGTGGAGTGCTCAGATGCAGAGGCAGGGAAGTACAGAGAGCTATCATTCATACTGAAATAAATCACCAAACAACACTCCACGTTCCCATGGCAACACACATGTTTGTGTAAACACATAGAAAAGGATCTGGAAGCTTACCACTAACAGTGGTATCTCTGGGGAAAGTAAAGGAGAATTTTAGCCGTCTCTGAATGTTTAGGGTTTTTAAGTCCAAGAATATATTTGTGCATTTACATAAGCACTTATTTATATGCAGATAACAAGCTTGCTTCCCAGGTAGCTCAGTGATAAAGAATCTGCCTGTCAATGCAGGAGAGGCATGAGACAGGTTTAATCCCTGAGTTGAGAAGATCCCCTGGCGAAGGACACGGCAACCCACTCTAGTAGTCTCACTTGGGAAATCTCACAGACAGAGGAGCCTGGCAGGCTATAGTCCATGGGGTCCCAAAGAGTCGACGAGACTTAGCGGCTCAACATGCGTGCACGCTTAAGTTTAGGCGAGAAAAAGATGGCGCACCACTGTCTCTGTCTTTCTTCACTGAAGTGTAGTTTGCTGTACAATATTATACAAGTTACAGGCGCACAATATATTGATTCACAAGCTTTTAGTGTTTATTTATTTCACTGTGCTGGGTCTTAGTTGCCGCACGCAGGGTCTTTAGTTGCAGCATTTCGTTCCCTGACCTGGGCCCCTGCACTAGCGTGTGGAGTCTTAGCCACTGGACCACCAGGGAAGTCCCACAATTTTTAAAGTTTATACTCCATTCATAGTTATTGTAAAATATTGGCTATCTTCCCCGTGTTGTTTAATATATGGTGGTTTAGTTGCTAAGACACGTCCAACTCTTGCGACCCCATGGACTTTAACCTGCCAGGCTCCTCTGTCCATGGGATACTCCAGGCAAGAATACCAGACTGGGTTGCCATTTCCTCCTCCAAGTACAATATATCCTTGTAGCTTATTTTATACCTAACGGTTTGTACCTCTTACTTCCCTACTCCTTTCTTGCCCTCCCCCTTCCCTCTCCCCGCTGGTAAACTCCCTCCCTAGTTTGTTCTCTATATCTGAGTCTTTGTCTTAACCACATATATTAACCATAACAACAGTATCTATTTTGACAACATCCACCAAACGTTTTAGTTCTTCAGTTCATGCTCTGTCAGTCTTCAGAGACTTGATTTCCCCCCACAGGGACATCCCCTGGACATTTTTTTTCTTTTGACTGTGCTCGGTCTTCATTGCTGCACAGGCTTTCTTTAGTTTTGGCGAGCAGGGTTGCTCTGTAGTTGCAGTGCTCGGGTTTTCACTGCGGTGGCTTCTCTTCCTGTGGAGCACAGGCTCAGCAGTTGTGGTGCACGGGCTTAGTTGCCCCGCGGCACATGGAATCTTCCCAGGCCAGCGATGGAACCAGTGTCCCCTGCATTGGCAGATGGATTCTTTGCCACTGGATCACCAAGGAAGTCCCCCTTGACTTTCACTGGGAGACATATAATGTACTGCTCTCCACCCTCCAATCCTCACACCAACACTGGGCATTGTAAGCGCAGAACACTGAGGAGCTGCTAGCCTTCTCTGCCTCTGTCCTGCAGATATGTCCTGTCCACGCCACAGACATCAGGGCATCTCATCCTCTCTTGAACTCTCTCTTATTTTGATCAAGATGTTTTATGAGAAAAGTGGAACTAGGAGTCAAGCAGGTTTCAGCCTTGACTCAACCACTTATTTACTGTTTCGAGTTGGCACTTTATTTAAATCTCTGTGCTTCTCTTTCCTCGTTTCGAAACTAGTAATGGTAACAACAGTGGCTGTTATCATAGGGCTGCTGCAAAAACTAAAGGAGAGTACAGATACTTAGGATAGTCTGCATGAGGAAAAAAATAGAAAAGGTTATGGAAAATACTCAGAGATCAGCAGCAGATGGAAGGTAGCCGGAGTACAATACTTATTTCTCCAATTAAATTATAAACTCGTCCAGGTATTGTCCCTTGCTTCCCCTAGGGATCTTTTAGGCTTGTCTTCATTGGTTATCTCATTCTGGTATGTTATGAAATGCTTGTCCCAGCAGATGGCAGAAGAGGACTGAGTCAGAAAAACCATCCAGGGCATTTCAACAGGCACAGCGAACCAAGTTAAAGCATTCACACCTCCGTGTACAGGCTGAAATAACTCTAGACTTTGATTTCCTGATCATCATGGATTTTTCCTAAGTTTGGTCTGGAAAATCATGAGAGCAGCAACTGTATCTAAAATACTCAAGAACATTCATGGGCTTTCCTGGTGGTCCAGTGGTTAGGAATCCTGCATTGCAATGCAGGGGACACGGGTTCAATCCCTGGTCCAGGAGGATCCCACATGCTGCGGGCAGCTAAGCTGCAACTTCTGAGCCCACACACCCTAGAGCCTATGCTCTCAACAAGAGAAGCCGCTGCAACAAGAAGCCAAGCACTGCAGCTAGAAAGTAGATCCCACTCTCCACAACTAGAGAGAAGCCTGCACAGCAGCAAAGATCCAGCACAGCCGAAAATAAAAGTAATATATAAATAAAATTATTAAAAAAAAAAAAAAAAGAACATTCGTTCTCTGAACATCTCTGAGATACTGGAGACCCTCAGTGTTCTGTGTGCTCAGTGGTGTCTGACTCTGCGACACTTTGAACTGTACTCCACCAGGCTCCTCTGTCCATGGGATTCTGTAGGCAAGAATACTGGAGTGGGTTGCCATGCCCTCCTCCAGGGGTTCTTCCCAACCCAGTGATCAAACCTTTGTCTCCTGTATCTCCTGAACTGCAGGTGAGTTCTTTACCTGCTGAGCCACCGGGGAAGCCTCTGGAGACACGCAGATGAATACAAAATATTCCCTGCCCTCATCCCCACCCCCAGGGAGTTCACAGTTAGCTGAAATCAAGCAAGGAGATGACAGCTTGCATTTTGCCGGTCTGTCCCATCATGACAGCAACTGTTTGAACGTGACAGGATGCCAGGTTTGGGTTGCCTGCTTCACACCGTCTTAGAGACATGGATGGCCATCTCTCCCCAGCCCCACTGTCTCCAGCTCATCATCTCTGGCCCCAGTTACTGCAACCACCTCCGAACAGAACCCCCTTCTAGTCTCAGTTTTATCTCAAACTCATCCTCAGGGTAAGCTTTCTGAAATACAAATATAATTCTACTATACACCGTCTATGTAAAAAGATTCAATAGCTCCTCACTGTCCTCATAATAACCCCCATACATTTTATCTTCCTTATAAGGCTTTGCATAATCTGACCTCCGCTTTCCTCTCCTGCTTTGTCTGTCTTCCTCTCCCCCGCAATGTATCAACCCAAGAAATTACTTTCAATTTCCCAAATGCTTTTTATTCCCTGCTGGTCTGAGCCCAAGTTGTTTTTCTCTCTGCCTAGAATACCTTAAAACTAAAACCCAGGAGGCAAAAAAAAAAACAAACAAAAGAAAACAAAACTTAGGATTTCCTTGGTGGTCCTGTGGTGTTGGAGAAGACTCTTGGACTGCAAAATCAAACCAGTCAATCCTAGAGGAGATCAGTACTGAATATTCATTGGAAGGACTGATGCTGAAGCTGGAGCTCCAATACTTTGGTTGCCTGATGCAAAGAACTGACTCCTTGGAAAAGCCCCTGATGCTGGGAAAGATTGAAGGAGAATGGGATAACAGAGGCTGAAATGGTTGGATGGCATCACCAACTTGATGGACATGAGTTTGAGCAAGCTCTGGGAGTTGGTGATGGATAGGGGAGCCTGGCGTGCTGCAGTCCATGGGGTCACAAAGAGTTGGACATGACTTAGTGACTGAACCGAACTGGGGCTAAGACTCTGCAGTCCCAGTGCAGGGGACCAGGGTCTCATCCCTGGTCAGGGAACTAAAATCCCACATGCCGCAACTAAGAGTTCACATGCCAAGATCCCCCATGCTGAAAATAAAGATCCTGCACGCTACAATAAAGATCAAAGATACCACGTGCCGCCGCTAAGACCCAGTGTAGCAAAAATAAGCTAATAAATACGTATTTCAATAATATTTTAAAAAAACTCATTCCCTCTGACCAGCTATTCTACTTAATCTGGCTAACTAGTATTTATCATTCAGGTCTCAGGGTAGATGCTATTTCCTTTGGGAAATGCTCCCTGATAGCACAAGACTGGATGGACTAACCCTCCAGGGTACCCCATCCACCCTCTGCTTCCATTTTTGTAGCATTTGCCATAGTTCTTTATACTAAAAATGTGTATATAGTCCCCTGACGACTCTAAACTTCTTGAGGGCGAGGATTCTCTCTTGTAACGTATCCACTTTTCTTGGCACAGTTCCTAGTACACAGCAGCACACAATCAAAATAAATTGAGTAGATGAATAAATACATCATAAAACACAGTTGACACCATTGAAGGAATCATAAGATTCTTAGGATTTGAGATTTTAGGAAAGCAGATCTTCTTGTGTATGCCAGCCGCAATTCCTTTTCATCAAGTTGTCAACCATACACCCTCAAGACAGGTTGTTTTGAGGGAGATAGTCTGGAGACAGATGATTTAATCAAGCTTTTCATCTACGCAAAGAAGTTCTATAAACTTCAAAAAATAAAAGTTAAAAGCAGGACTTCCCTGGGAATGCAGTGGATAGGAATCTGCCTGCCAGCGCAGGGGACATTGGTTTGATCCCTGGCCCAGGAAGATTCCACATGCGGCGGAGCAGCTGACCCACGTGCTACAGCGCCTGAAGCCCACACACCTGGCACCTGTGCTTCCACAACAAGAGAAGCCGCTGCAAGGAGAAGCTCCTGTGCTGCAACTAGGGAGCAGCCCCTGCTCTCCACAACTGGAGAAGGCCCACCTGCAGCAACGAAGACCCAGTGTGGTCAAAAATAAATAATAAGAAGTAAAGCAGTGTCTACATGTTTAAAAAAAGTAGCAATACAAAAAATTAAAAATTACAAAATTGTAAAAAAAATTTATAATTTATAATAAAATTATTTTTTTAATGTGTTATAAAATAAATAAAAGGCAAAGCAAAGACTTTAATGAAGCGACTACTCCTCACCGAGTTTCCTGCATGGGCTGAGGGAATACACAAGGCTTGGTAAAGGAGACTGACTAGCAGTGGTGAAAAGCTGTTACCACCCCCAGGGCCTCTTGAGACAAGAGGAGGAAATACTGTTAAGAGTCCAGTGAGAACAGGAACCCTGGCGGAAGGGCTGCTCAGTGGGTGCTGTGCTTCTGGAAGGATGCAACTACAGCCACAGGTCGCCAAAACCGGAAGACAGCAGAGAAGAAACACCCAGGCCTCTTTTCACTCCACCATTCATCTCCCCCAACACCCTGCCCTGCCCTCGACAGCTCTCATTGGCTGAGCCTGCAAGCCCTCTGGTAAGGGAGCTGAGTGACGCAGTCCACGTGACTTAGCAGGACTGAGCACGAATCTGGAAGGGGAGGAAAACAAAGAATAACCCACATCCTTATCTAAACAGGCATCGTTGAGAGCAGGACTGTATCTTTTCTGTGTTCTTGGGAAAATGTAATTAAATATAAAATATAGAGTTTAGTGTTTAATCTTTTCAATCCTTAAATACTTATAAAATACAGAGAAGTCCAGAAATAAATATAACAGATACTCACATACCTATTCAAATTCAGATGTAACACATGAATTTTTTTGTCATGATTCTTTCAGAGTTGATATCATTGTTTAAAAAAAAAAATTGCAGATGAAGTTGGGAGCACCCTCCTTCCTGTCTCTAATCCCTCCCCTCTCCCATCTGCTCTGGAGATAATCACTAAATTGGTATGTATTCCTCCATTCACAATTTTGCTACATGCACTTGTATCCATAAACGATATATAATATTGTTTGTATAATTTTGTAATTTACAAAGTGATCCATGCTGTGTGTGTCCTTTTGAATCTTATTCAAAAGCAGAGACATTACTTTGCCAACAAAGGTCCATCTAGTCAAGGCTATGGTTTTTCCAGTAGTCATGTATGGATGTGAGAGTTGGACTGTGAAGAAAGCTGAGCACTGAAGAATTGATGGTTTTGAACTGTGGTGTTGGAGAAGACTCTTGAGAGTCCCTTGGACTGCAAGGAGATCCAACCAGTCCATTCTAAAGGAGATCAGTCCTGGGTGTTCTTTGGAAAGAATGATGCTAAAGCTGAAACTCCAGTACTTTGGCCACCTCATGCGAAGAGTTGACTCATTGGAAAAGACTCTGATGCTGGGAGGGATTGGGGGCAGGAGGAGAAAGGGACGACAGAGGATGAGATGGATGGATGGCATCACCAACTTGATGGATGTGAGTTTGAGTGAACTCCGGGAGTTGGTGATGGACAGGGAGGCCTGACGTGCTGCGATTCATGGGATCACAAAGAGTCGGACATGACAGAGTGACTAAACTGAACTGAATAAACACTTTCACTATTTTTAATAAATTCCTTTAATAACAATATATGCCAGCAAGAATCATAACAATTTCTACCCAAATTGTTAAATTTCTAATTCTGTTTCAATAAAAATGTTCTCTCCTAAGGTAAAAAAAAAAAATTTTTTTAGGAAAATGTTTTTGTCAAACTTTATATTAGTTTACATGTTTACTAATTGCCTTGTTTCTTATTTCTTTTTTCTGCGCTATATTTCCTTCTTCTGAAAGTGCATCTTTTAGTAATTCTTTCAGCAAGAAACTGTGAATGATCGTTTTAATCATTCTGTAAGTGCTTTCTTGTATTGTTTATTTTGGGTGCATCAAGTCTGAGTTGTGGCGCTGGATCCTAGCTGCATCACGTGGGGTCTTCACTGCAGCACATGATTCTCTAGTTGCGGCGTGCAGGCTCAGCATTTGCGGCGTGCAGGCTTAGTTCTCCACAGCATATGTGAGATCTCAGTTCCCTGACCAGGAATCGAACCCAAGCCCCCTGCATTGTAAGGCTAATGCTACACACTGGACCATCAGGGAAATCCCTGTGTTTCTGTCTTTCCAAATGTGTTTATTTCGCCCTCATCCCTGAATGATAGTTTAGCTAGGATAAAATTACTGCAGTGAAAATTGCATTCCTTTAGCAGTTTGAAAACACAGTTCTGTTGCCTCTAGCCTCTACTCTTGTTGATGAGAAATCTGCTCCCCACTGATGTATCTCCTTTGTAGATAATCTGTCTTGTCTCTCTGGTACTTTGTTTTTGTTTTTTGGAATGTTTGGAAATAGTTTCAAATTAAAGAAAAATTGCAAAATAAAAAAGTATTAAAAATATTTGTATACCATTTCCCTAAATACATCCACTATTAACCTTTCACTCCATCTGCTTTATTGTTTGTTCTCCCTATATATCCATACATACACACACACTCACACATGTAGCACATATTTTTTTTCCTGAATAATTTGAGGGTAAGTCATGCATATCATGCTCTTTATCCCTAAATAATTCAATGTACATTTCTTTAAAGACATCATCTTGGATAATCTCAGTATAGTTATCAAGGTTTAAATGATACATTTTTATTTAGTCTTTCATTTTTGTTCTGATTTTCTCAACTGAGCCAGTAATGTCCTTGACAGCATATTCTCCCCTATCCCCAGTCTAATCTCAGGTACTACATTTAGTTCTATTTTTGTGTCCTTAACCTCCACGAGTCTCTACTGCTTACATATCTATAAATCTGGACTGTTTCCTTGTTCTTATGACATTGACAGTCTTATTACACCCCTTCCCCAGTTGAGTGTTCCTCTTTGTGGGGGGCCTTCTGATGTTTCTTCACTAGATTCACATTATACGTTCTTGTCCGGAGCTTGATTACAAGTGATGTACACTCAAGAGTATCACATTTGGAAGCGCATCATACTCGAAGAGAAAGAACGTTTTCTCTTTGTGATTTTAACAAAATGTGCAAACTTCAATTGATTTTATCTTAACTGTGACTTGCTATGATTCAACAACCTGAAGATTCATATTTTATTGGTGTTTTCATTAAGCTAAACCCAGAAAGCTATAAGAAAAAAAATCACTTTATTCTTTCTTCAGTCTCTTCAAGCTTTCTCTGCAGTTCCTTCCCCATTCCTACATGAAATCTTAGATAATAACTTAATAAGTACTTAATTTAGGATGGTCCAACATAATATCAAATGATAAACTTATTCAGAATCAAATCTTTCTTGCCATGGCTCAGGAAGCAGGCGTCTTTTCCCACTGTTGGTCAAGGTGCAGCTCTATCCCCGGAGTACAGCCGCTGTTTGTCATTCTGCTGCCAGTCAGGAGCACCTCCAGCCATGGCCTCTTGATTTTAGATTTCTCAGGCATCAGGTATATATATTCCCTAGGATCCTCCATCTTCAGGAGACACATGTCAAGCTTTCCAGATACCACCACTGAAGTCTTGGTTTAAAATGAAGGGAAAGTATCTTCCTGCTTCTTCTCCTTAAGTGGTCATAAGAACATAGCATATCAGTGAGTCTTTCCTAAAAGCTCCCTCCCTAAGTCTTTTCACCTCTAACTTCTTATATAGATCCAAAGGAGACAATTGGCTCATACTATCAGAACTAGTTTTGCAAGCTATTAGCATGTCCTGCATTTGTGACCAAGAAGCAGCTAACTTTAAAATCTGGGTAATACTCACGACCTACTGAGTATGTTCTTGATCTTTCGATCCCAGGAGATAATAAAAATGGTCTTATTTTCACATCCAGCTAGTCATGTTGTTGTTGTTCAGTCGCCAGGTTGTGTCCGACTCTCCGCAACCCCGTGGACTCCAGCATGTCAGGCTTCCCTTTCCCTCACCGTCTCCTGGAGTTTGCCCAAATTCATATCCAATGAATCAATGATGTCATCCAACCATCTCATCTTCTGTCACCCTCTTCTCCTTCTGCCTTCAAATGTTTCCCAGCATCAGGATCTTTTCCAATGAGTCAGTTCTTTGCATCAGGTGGCCAAAGTATTGGAGCTTCAGCTTCGGCATCAGTCCTTCCAAAGAGCATTCAGGGTTGATTTCCTTTAAGATTGACTGGTTTGATCTCCTTGCTTTCCAAGGGACTCTCAGGAGTCTTCTCCACCACCACAGTTCAAAAGCATCAATTCTTTAGTGCTCTGCCTTCTTTGTCGTCCAGCTCTCACATCTGTACATGACTACTGGAAAGACCATAGCCTTGACTATACAGACCTTTGTCAGCAAAGTGATGTCTTTGCTTTTTAACACAATGTCTAGGTTTGTCATAGCTTTCCTGCCGAGAAGCAATGATCTTTTAATTTCATGGCTGTAGTCACCATTTGCAGTGATTTTAAAGACCAAGAAGACAAAGTCTGTCACTGCTTCCACCTTTTCCCCTTCTATTTGCCATGAAGTCATGGGACCGGATGCCATGGTCTTAGTTTTTTTAATATTGAGTTTCAAGCCGGCTTTTTCACTGTCCTCCTTCACCCTCATCAAAAAGCTCTTTAGGTCCTCTTTGATTTCTGCCATTTGATTGGTATCATCTGCACATCTGAAGTTGTTGATATTTCTCCTGGCAATCTTGATTCCAGCTTGTAACTCATCTGGCCCAGCATTTTGCATGATGTGCTCTGTGTATAAATTAAATAAATTGGGTGACAATAAACAGCCTTGTCATGCTCCTTTCTCAATCCTGAACCAGTCAGTTGTTCCATACAGGGTTCCAAGTGTTGCTTCTTGACCTGAACACAGGTTTCTCAGGAGACAGATAAGGTGGTCTGGTATTCCACAGTTTTTATGAGTTTTCCATAGTTTGTTGTGATCCACATAGTCAAAGGCTTTAGCATAGTCAAGGAAACAGAAGTAGATGTTTTTCTGGAATTCCTTTGCTTTCTCTATGATCCAGCAAATGTTGGCAATTTGATCTCTGGTTCCTCTGCCTTTTCTAAACCCAGCTTGGATGTCTGGAAGCTCTCAGTTCACATAATGCCAAAACCTAGCTTGGAGGATTTTGAGAATAACCTTACTAACATGGGAGATTAGTGCAGTTGTCTGGTGGTCTGAACGTTCTTTAGTACGGCCCTTCTTGAGTATTGGGGTGAGGATTGACCTTTTCCAGTCCTGTGGCCACTACCGCGTTTTCCAAAGTTGTTGACATGTTGAGTGCAGCACTTTAATAGCATCATCTTTCATGATTTTAAATAGCTCTGCTGGAATTCCATCACCTCCACTAGCTTTATTGGGAGAAGTGCCCTCTTGACTTCACACCTCAGAATGTCTGACTCTGAATGAAAGACTATACCATCATGGTTATCTGGGTCATTAAGATCTTTTTTGTACAGTCTTGCCTGGAGAGTCCCAGGGACAGGGATGCCTGGTAGGCTGCCGTCTCTGTGGTTGCACAGAGTTGGACACGACTGAAGCAATTTAGCAGCAGCATCTGTGCATTATTTCCATCTCTTCTTGATCTCTTCTGCTTCTATTAGGTCTTTACAGTTTTTGTCCTTTATTGTGCCCATCTTTGGATGAAATGTTCCTTTGATATTTCCAGTCTTCTTGAAGAGATCTCTAGTCTTACCCTTTCTGTTATTTTCCTGTATTTCTTTGCACTGTTATTTGAAGAAGGCCTTCTTGTCTCCTTGCTGTCCTCTGGAGCTCTGCCTTTAGTTGGGTATATCTTCCTAGTTAGCCATGCCTTTCATCTTTTCTGGGAAATTCTCAGTCTTTATCTTTTTCAATACTGCTTTCCCCAATTCCTTTCTCCTTTCTTTCTGGAATTTTAACTGGACATGTAACACAGGTCCATCTCATTCTATTATCATCCTATTTCAAGTTCATGACCTCTGTTTCATTTTTTCCCACCCCATAATTTTTCTGGGTGGCATTCTGGGTAATTTCTTCACAAAAACCTTGTAGTCCACTGAACATTCCTTCAGTTGCATTTAACCTATTATTTAACCCTCACCACAGAGGGGTTTTTTAATTCCAACAACTATTTTTAATCAATAGGAGCTTAATTTGCTTTTTTCCCAAATATACCTTTTCATTTTTCATAGAGTCCCATTCTCCCATTTCACTTTTTTTGTCTAAAATCTATTTGATTCTTCTAAAGATTCTAATGTTATCATCTCTCTCAGACAGTTACACAATTTCAAGTCCCTAGAGTGCTAATCCTTCCTCAGTTGTGCCAACCAACCCCTCCACATGATGGATAGCTTCACCATGTGAGTTGTCATTTTTTTGTCATGTGTGTGTGTGTTGGCCGCTCAGTCATGTCTGTGTGTGTGTGTTAGTTGCTCAGTCACATTTGACCCTTTGCTACCTCATAGAATGTAGACCGCCAGCTCCACCGTCCATGGGATTCTCCAGACAAGAATACTGGAGTGGGTAGCCATTCCCCTCTCCCAGGGATCTTCTTGACCCAGGGGTTGAGTGCCGGTCTCCTGCACTGCCGGCAGATTCTTTTTTTTTTTTTTTTTAACCCCGGGTGGGACTGCAGGCAGATTCTTGACTGTCTGAGCCACCATGCACCTGAGGTTATGAAAGTGTCCCTTCAGAGGAGTTTGCATTTGCTTCTGTTGACTAGTCACAATTCATTGGTCTGGAGCCATTCTATCTATAACACTCTTACACTGTTACAGCTACAGACTATTTGGATTCAACACTCACATGTGGCACAGGAAAGATATTTCTTTTTTTCACTGAAGACTTTTTTCCTACCCAGAATATTAGGCATGGATTTGCTTCCTTACTGCTTTTGGGGCGATGATAGGAGGAGGTTTCTGTTTCCTTTTTTGGAGAAAGCAGCCACTCTCTGAGATCTGATTATGTGCAGGAGGCTCAGTTTTAGTTATTTGTGTCATAAGCCTCCTGTCACTGCAAGGGAGTTTAATCCCTTCCCCCAAATTCCTGGGGTCCATATCAAAGGCTGGTCTATTTCTAAGTCACTGTAGCATTGGCTGGTACACCTAATGCTCCCCTAGTGCTCTCCTCTTCATTTCTGCCATCTCATAATTCCATTTTTTTCCTTTGAGTTTGCTGTATTTTTACTTTTCCCAATGTTTTATTCCAAAAGTTTTCAGTAAGTTAAAAGAATAGTATGCTCAACATTTATATGCTCTTTACTTAGATTCATCTTAGGTTAGAAGAGAGAGGGAGACTTCCTGTTTACTGAAGTACCTGTTAATGCTTTTGTCAACTTTTTCTGTTGAGCTCCTTTTCTTAACTGATTTATAAGAATTCTGGATGCAACTCATTCATCAGTTAGGGGTGTGGTGAATGCCTTTTCCCACTCTGTAGCCATGTGTCTTCACTCTCTTAATGGTACCTTTCAATACATAGACGTTAATTAATGAACTTAGGCTTATCAACCTATTCCTTTATGGTTAATTGAGATGTCTTTTTTTATTCTTCATAAGAAATTGCTCTTTACCTTTATTCTACGGATTTGCAATAGAAGCTGGGGATACCTCTTAGCTCAGTCCAGCGTTTTGCCAAAACCTACTATACAGCTTGTAAGGAAAACTCCATAGAAAGAGCAATAAACAATCAAGGAGCTTAAAGTTTATCCCTCATGACACCATCTAGAGTATTAGTATGACCTACTGACAATGACGTACCCCTCGTGTTGTGTGTAGCTCTGAGTTCAATCATTCTGTCACTCTACTACATGTCTTCAAACAAATTAAATATCAACTAGTTTCCCAGGGGCTTTGTTAGTTCAGACCCCAAATTTACATCATACTTAATGAGAAAAAATTTAAGCATATTTACCTTTGGATGTACTTCCTAGGGTAGGGATTAGAGAAATCTGTTGTCAATATTATTCAGTTATTATGACTGATGAAAAAGTTTAAAAGAGAAGAAAGTTCCTTCACTTCCAAGAATCTGTTTTCTCCTCCAAAGGATGATCCTATAATTTATTATCTAAGACAAGACATTTTGATAGTGAAAGGAAGTGCTCTTCATTGCTATTCTGGAATAACTGGCATAGACTGGAATGGTCCCCGGCACCTCTGCATGTGGTTGCTCTGCCCATTTGTAAAGTGGGGGGGCTGTACTCGATGATCTCAGAGATTCCCTGGCCTCACATTGTATTACCATAGGAGGGAAAAAAAGGAAATAGTTGCATTTCTTTAAACTCATTTCCTATTCTGATAAATAGGGATGTTGCTTCTTCTGTTACACAGCCTAATTTTTAATAATCTATGCTATAGTGAAAATTTTAATAATTTAGATAAACGTTCAGTTTGAGAAATATAAAATTAAGACAGGCTAATGTTCCCTTTTGCTTTTTTACTGAAAACATATAAGCAAACTCCAGCATGAAGTCTGATCATGGCTCGTAGTGAGAGGGCCAGTCCTGTGTCCGGAGTGTTCTCTGTCTCCTGGGTCTATCTCTGGTGTGTTCACTGGGAACCCAAGTCCCTCAGAATCCCAGTTCTTACAGCTGTGTTCTCCATGGTGCAGACACCTCTGGCAAACTTTAAAGTCTCCTCACAAACTCCTATGAAATAATGTTAAGTGAAGAAAGTAGAAGAGGCACAGAGACCAAAAAATGAAAAAGTCCAGAGAACAGAATAAAAAGCATAGAAACAGACAGCAGACGCACTCCCATATGAATGGGAACTTGGAACTTGATAGTGATGGCGTTTGCAACCACTGGGGAAAGAAAACGCAGTTTAAAATACAGTACTGGGCGTCTCCCCGGTGGTCTAGTGGTTAAAAATCCACCTTGCAATGCAGGGAACTCAGGTTGAATCTTTGGTCAGAGAACTGAGATCCCACATGACAGAAGGCAACTGAGTCCATGTGCCACAACTAGAGAGCTTGAGCATTGCAACGGAAGATCCTGTCTGTAGAAACTAAAAGCAGACACAACCAAATAAATAATTATTAAAAAAATAACATATAGTACTGATGTATTACTAATCTGTTGCTGCATTCAAAATTATCCCCAGATTTAGCAGATTAAAAGAATACACATCGATTTATCTCACAGTTTTGAGGAGTCAGGAAGCTAGATACTCTTAGCTGGTTCCTCAGCTTCCAGGATATCCCTCAGGAAATCCTGCTGGTCCAGTGGATAAGAATCTGCCTGCCAGTGCAGAGGACACAGGTTCGATCCCCAGTCCGGGAAGATTCCACATGCTGCAAAGCAACTAAGCCTGTGCGCCACAGCTACTGAGCCCACGTGCCTCAGTGACTGAAGCTCTTGCCCCCGAGAGCCCACATTCCACAACAAGAGAAGCCACCGCAATGAGAAGTCCATGCCCCGCAACAAAGAGAAGCCCCCACTCTCTACAGCTAGAGGAGGCTTGCACACAGCAATAAAGATCCAGGGCAGCCAAAAATAAATACATAAAGCAGTGTGTACATGTCAAAAAAAAAGTCAAAGTGGCAGCTGAGGCTGCCGTCATCAACTCAAGTTTCCACAGGGGCAGGACGCACTCCCAAACTCACCCAGCGGTTGTTAGCAGGATTCAGTTGCTTGCAGGTTTGAGATGAGGATTTCAGTTCTTTGCAGGATGTTGACCAGAAACCATCCTTGTGTCCTGGTCATAACGTTCCTCGCCACCACAGCCTCTGGCTTCCTCAGAAGCCAGAAAAAAAGCAACAGGCTAATGTTCCAAAGCCTGTCTTAGTTTTGTATTTCTCAAACTAAAAGTTTATCTAAATTATTAAAATTTTCATTATAGCATAGCTTATTAAAAATTAGACCATGGAACAGACGAGGCGACATCCCTATTTACCAGAGTAGGAAGTGAGTTCAAAGAAATGCAACTATTTCCTTTTTTTCCCTCCTAGAGTAATAGAATGGGAGGCCAGGGAGTCTCTGAGATCATCAAGTACAGCTTTCCACTTTACAAATGCAAGCTAAGAGGGCAAGAAAGAGAAAGTGGCAGCAAGAGGGAGAGTCCTAGCAAGGTAGAAATCACAGTCATTTGTACCCTGATCGTGGCAATGACATCTCATTACTCTTGTATTCTATTTAGGAGAATATCCTCATATTGTCAAATTCTAGTCATGAGGTCTAGCCCAAATGCAAGAGGAGGAAATTACACAAAGTAACAAGTACCAGGAGGTAGAAGACATTACAAGCTATCTTAAAAGTCTGCCTACCGCTGGGTCTTACCATTAGTCCAAAATTCTTCTTCCTAGTTTTTCCCAGGAGACCTAGCAATGCAAACTGGACTCTCAACGACCCCTTCTGCTATCCTTAGTTCCACATGTGGCTATCCAGACACACCAGTTCCTACTTTCCAAAGTTATTCTCCTATCCTCTTCCAGTCACGCCAGCAGATTTAGCCTGTGCTTTCAGAAAATGAAAATGGCAGACAGACAAAAGGAAAGCCTATCTCAAGTTAGAAAAAGCATTAAGGATGCTGCTGGTTTCCAAGAGAAATTCTATCCCCTTGTGAAAATAAAATCCTTGTTCTGCTTGTCCAGTCCACTTGACCCAGAGCCCAACAAAGGAATATTCCTGTTCACACTCACTGAAGCCGCACTGTCTTCCTGAAGGAGTTACTTGGCCCTAGGCTGTAGCTCAGCTCCTACAGCGTGACTTAAAAGGAAAACAACAGTTCTTGGTCCAAAGCAATAAGGAGACAAGTGAGTCATAACAGTCTGGATTCTCCACCAGCATAAGCAGCTCCGTGAATCGCCTCTATAAAAACCCTGCCTTTCTATCCCAAGCTGTTCCAAGTGCCAAAACCTTCCATTCAAGAGTTTTATAACTCAGCCCTGTGCTCACAAATGTCACTGCACATAAGAGGGCCTTTGATCTCTAGCCATACCCAAGCCCATAGTCTGCAGCGAAGCGTGGTTTGATAACTATCTGAAGAGAAAAGCGCTTGGGTTTCCTCTCGTTTCTTTCTATTCTACTTTTAATAGGCTGCTTAGCTTCAGGCATCTGCCCTCTGCCCTCCTAGCTTCCATCTCAACCAGAAGTGAAACAGGCCCATGGTTACGTGCTCTGAGAGCTCATGAAATAACAATGATGGTAGCAAATACTCGTAGAGGGCCCATATGAGCCAAGCGTTGTCTTAAGGAGTTTATATAGGCAATCCTACGTAGGAGGTTTTCACAGAGGAGAGGGAAGCACAGAGAGGCAGTGACTGCATGACAGTTAGTAAGGGATTTGAAACCAACCGGTACTTCCCCAAAGTATGTTTGCTGCTTTACTGTACACAAGCCTTCACTGAGAAGGCAAAATATGAAGACAGAAATGTGGGTCTATTTACTGTATGATCCTGCAATCCCACTCCTGGACATACATCTGGAGAAAACTCTAATTTGATAGGATACAAGCACTTCAGTGTTCACAACAGCACTATTTACCGTAGGCAAGACATGAAACAACCTAAATGTCCATCAATAGATGAATGGATAAAGAAGATGTGGTACATACACACAATGGAATACTACTCAGACATAAAGAAGAGTGAAATAACGCCATGTGTAGCAAAATGGATGCACCTAGAGATTATCATACGAAGTGAAAAAAGCCAGACAGAGAAAGACAAATATCATACAATATCACTTATATGTGGAATCTAAAAATAATGATACAAATTAACTAATATACAAAACAGAAATAGACTCACAGACTGAGAAAACAAGCTTATAGTTACCAAAGGGGGAAGGGTGGGGAGAGGGACAAATTAGGACTTTGGGATTAACATGCACATATTACTATATATAAAATAGAAAGCCAACAAGGTACCTACTGTATAGCACAGGAAACTCTACTCAATATCTTGTAATAATCTATAAGGGAAAATTTTTAAAAAGAATAGATACGAATATGTATAACTGACTCACTTTGATGTACACCTGAAACATTGTAAACCAACTCTACTTGCATTTAAGAAAAAAATAAAGAAACTCACAATATGAATTCTTTTTTTTAATGTGAGTTTCCCTTTAATAAGGAAGAAACTTTGAAATAAACTCCTTAGCTGTAAAAGCACTTTCTTCTTCCAGGTACTGTATCAGAAATGCCTTCAGTAAGAAGACTAAATGTACAAACCTTTGAACTAAAGTCATGAGCTGATTAATCAAATTGAACTGAAGACTAAACTATGCTTCGCGATGTATCTGAAGCAGCAGATTTCTTCTGTTGAAGTTTTTCCCTCCTGTTCAGTATAAAGATACAGGGCTCTATTATTGTCAAATTTCTTTAGTAGAAGAGGCTTTCATGACTCATCTGAATTAGAAGCCTCTATGTTTTTAAACTATGTTTTGTTAAGTGTGGAAATTTATGAAGTATGGCTAAGTCAGAACAGAACAGCAGTTCATAACTAAGTCCTAAGATGTATCATTTCAAGCATAACTACATTCAAAACTTAGATATTGAAAATTAAGTCCAAGAGAAGCTTCTATCTACAAAGAGCTGCTATAATGAAAACTACCTTCCTACTCTCAAGCCAGGTTAAAGGATGGATCTAAGCCCCTTCCTGGGAATAGGAGTAGGCACGTGTACTGTCCCCGGGCCCAGGGTTGGTCACATGGTTGTAACTGGGCCAATAAGAGCCCCATAATTTTGCTGGAATGATTGAGGAAGACTGTTTTTGGTTTTTTTTTTAATAATTTTGTTTATTGATTGATTTTTGGCTGCAGCAGGTCTTCATTGTAGCGCCAGGGCTTAGTTCCCCAACCGGGGATTGAACTGGCATCTCCAGCTTTGGAAGCTGGGTTCCCAACCACTGGACCAGTGGGAAATCCTGAGGGGGGTTTATTCTGGACTTTCTAAGCAGGTGAAATACAAGCTGTCGCTGCTCCGGGCCATCTCACTGGGGACAGCCTGCCTGTGAAGGGAGCCAATGTGGAAGGAAGCAGATAGAAACAGACGTCCTAATTTTCTTGGAGAATTTGGATCCAGGTGTACCTGAATCTGGAGAAGGCAATGGCACCCCACTCCAGTACTCTTGCCTGGAAAACCCCATGGACAGAGGAGCCTGGTAGGCTGCAGTCCACGGGATCGCTAAGAGTCAGACACGACTGAGCGACATCACTTTCACTTTTCACTTTCATGCATTGGAGAAGGAAATGGCAACCCACTCCAATGTTTTTGCCTGGAGAATCCCAGGGACAAGGGAGCCTGGTGGGCTGCCGTCTGTGGGGTCACACAGAGTTGGACATGACTGAAGTGACTTAGCAGCAGTAGCAGCAGCAGCAGTACCTGAATCTCCTCCTATGCTGTGTGGTTCACCAAGCCTATAAATTTCTTTTTTTAAAAAATGTATTTAATTGAAGCACAGTTGATATATAGTGTTGTGTTAGTTTCTGGTGTACAGCAAAAATGATTCAGTTATACATATATACTTATATATATATATGTATTCTTTTTCACCATCTTTTCCATTCTGGTTTATTGTAGGGATTTGAATCTAGTTTCCTGTGCTATTCAGTGGGACCTTGTTTGCCCATTCTGCATATAATCGTTTGCATCTGCTAGTCCCAGATTCCCCATCCATCCCTCCCCCACCCCGAAAACCTTTGTGTTTAAATCTGTGAATTGGGATTCTGCCCTCTGCAACCCAGAGTCCTAAACAGGACAGAGGAAATAGGTCAGCTGCCACCTCCTGCTCTGTTACTACTGACACCACAGGCCGAAAGAAATGAACACTCGTGAAAGTTGAGCATTTCAAAGGCACACCCATATCTTGGGTGTGTCCACGAAAGCAATCCAACAGCCGTGCACCCAGCTGGAGCTGACTTAGCTCCTAAGAAGGCCCACCCTACGGCTAAGGGTCATGCAAAGACGTTCTAGAGAGATAATGCAGTAAACAACACCACACACACACACACACACACCCATTAGGCAAGAACACCACGTACGTTCTTCTTAAGGGAAATAACCACAAGCAAAGGATGGTTATGAGTCAGTAACTGGCTATAATTAGGGGCTTTTCCCCCAACTAGTAATATCTGAATTAAGGTGGAGAGTATAGCACAGCCCAGCAGGCTGTAAAGAAGTAACCACATCTTGCTTGATGTTTCCATGACTCAATTCCTGAAGAACAGGTCCCTGCAAGTTAGGGGGAAAAAAAAAAAACCTTCATAGGAGAGTTTAGTACCTAAGTAATTGGGAGTTTCCACCTCTATCAGAGTCAAAATAATTCCACCTTCAGTCATCCAGTTTGGAGCCCAACATCTCTCAAGCAGCCACTCTAGAAATGTCCCATCTGCTGGACTTTAAGTCTGTTTTTTATTTCAAAACCTTTATTAATATATGTATAATACACAGAGAGGACTGTATAGAAATTATAGGTACCCTTTAAAATAACAGACCCTTTAAAATAACGACAACCCATCCACCCCCTGGGTTACGAAGCATATTGTGCTCTGTCACTAAGTTGTGTCCGACTCTGTGCGACCCCAGGGACTGTAGCCCACCAGGCTCCTCTGTCCTTGGGATTTCCCAGGCAAGAATACTAGAGTGGCTTGCCATTTCCTACTCCAGGGCATCTTCCTAACCTAGAGATCGAATCCACGACTCCTGCATCTCCTGCATTGGCAGTTGGATCCTTTACCACTGAGCCACTTGGGAAGCCCTAAAAAATATATTACAAGTCATTTTAAACACCACGGTGTGTCCCTTTCTAACTGCATCCTGTTCCATGGCACTCAGGCTTCCCTGATGGCTCAGAGATAAAAAAAAAACTTTGCTTGCCAATGCAGGAGACATGGATTCAATTCCTGGGTCGGGAAGATCTGCCATAGAAGGAAATGGCAACCCACTCTAGTATTATTGCCTGGGGAATCCCATGGACAGAGGAGCCTGGCAGGCTATGGTCCACAGGGTCACAAAAAGGTCAGACACAACTTAACGACTAAAACAACAACCCTGTCACTCTTGAGAGAATAACCACGATCCTGATTTTAATGAAAACATGCTTCTGCATTAAAAAAAAATAACTGTGATGTGATTGTACATCTCCCTATACAACATATTATTTCATTTTAGAAAACTCAGTCTAAGCGTACCCTGGAAGGGGCAGGCAATATCACCTGTTTTAGATGAAGGCACCCAAAAAAGCAAAGCTGAACTGAGTTTCTGAGTCATAGTCTGGCTGTAACTTCCACCCTTTCTGGTGAAGGTAGAAAGGCCAGGTTTTGTTGGTGAGTCCTCAGAAATGCAGAGCTTGCCAGAGCTGGGGCATTGGGCAGGGCTGAGGTGTGGCCAGGCACAGGACATCCAGCATCTGAATGGACTATTGAGTGCTTTCTGCTTCCAAACCCAGTACTTATCACCAGCTGTCAGGAGGAAGTGGAAACAGAAAATTTCTGTACGGTGAAATGAATGTTCTCAGCACATCTAAGTGGTTGTACATGTAAGCATTTCATTAGTATGTGGTCAAGATAAGCCACAATCAGAACAGAATATGAAATTCCGACATGTTGTTCTCAAGTTGAAAAAAAGAGGAAACGGCAGTGGTGGTCTTGCTGATGGCAGCCCTCACCTGACTCTCAGGTCCACACCTCCCCCCTGCACCAGCTGGCTAATCCCGTGCAGCTCGAATTCGGGAATCTTCTCTCACCATCCTCCAGGGGACTCCTTCTCAGATTCTCTAACTGGATACCCTAATTCTTCTGTCCCATGTCTTTCCTGATTTGTTCTTTCATTTTTAGTGCAGTGCATCCTTCTTGAGATGAGCTTCTTGAAAAAGGTTTTGCTATTGTTCAGTCCCTAAGTCATGTCCAACTTTTTGTGACCCCATGGACTGCAGCACGCCAGGCTTCCCTGTCCTACACTATCTCCCTGAGTTTGAGCAAGTTCATGTTCATCAAGTGGGTGATGCTATCCAACCTTTATGAAAAAAGGTTGCATGAGACATAAAGGTCTCAAGACTGTGTGTGCCTGAAGATGTAAAATCGTTGAGTCTCAAACTTAAATGATAGTTTAGGTATAGAATTCTAGGATGGATATCATTTCCCTTCAGAATTTTGAAGGCATGGCTCTATTATCTTCTTACCCTCAATGTTACCATTGAAGAGTCAAAAGCCATTTTTGTTCACAATCCTTTTAATTAATTTATTTTTTCTCTTTAGAAGCTTGTAGAAACTTAGTATTTGTTGCCAATGTTCTGAAATATCACAATATGTGCCTTGTAGTTAAGTCTGTTTTTATCCATTTTGCTGTACATTGAATGGACCATTCCAATCTGGCTACTTATGTCCTTTAATGCAGGGTAAATTTCCTAAATTATTTTCTGATAATTTTGTTTTCTCTGTTCTCCCATTCTGGAAACTCATATTATTCAGATAGCGCATCTCCTAAACGAATCCTTTAATGTTCCTATATTTTTATTCTTCTTCCCATTTCTATATTTTTACTGCATTGGGGGGTGATTTCCTTTTTTTCTGTGCGTCTTGCACTCAGTCTCTCAGTCATGTCCAACTCTGTGTGACCCCATGGACTGTAGCCCACCAGGCTCCTCTGTCCATGGGAGTCTCCAGGCAAGAATACCAGAGTGGGTTGCCATGCCCTCCTCCAGGGGATCTTCCCCACCCAGGGATCAAACCCACGGCTCCTGCACTGCAGGCAGATTCTTTACCGCTGAGCCAATGGGAAAGCCCTCCTTTTCTTCTACTGAGTTTTTTTTTATTTCAATAAGCACATTTTGTCCTTTGAGTGCTTCTTTTTTATAACTTCATGTTCCTTTTTCATAGATGTGGTATCCTCTCCTTTCCTTCTAAGGATTTTAAATATTGATTTTTTTTTTTTTACTACATTCTTCTCCCTGTCCTGTCTCTGTATTCCCTAAGTTCTTATTGTTTCCTTTTTTGTTCATGTCAGCCTATCACAATAGTGACTTGTCTTAGCTATCTAATGTCTTTTGACCATCTACTCTGAATAACCAGGAGTGAAGAAAACCTGCTTGGAAGCTCTGAGCATTTGATGAGCTTTATTGACTCTGAGCTTCAATGTGGGATTGTATGGATGGTCCCTTTGGGGTATAACCCTGATCTCAATTTGTTAGACTGGTCAATATCTCGAAGAACAGCCTTCTAATCTCCTCCTGCCTGGAGGCAGACCCTTGTCCAATATTCTGGACACCAATTAGAGGAACAGGTCTCTTCATTCTGAATTTATTGTACGTACAGTCACTTTTGGAGTAGGAAATGGCAACCGGCTCCAGTATTCTTGCCTGGGGAATCCCATGGACTGAGGAGCCTGGTGGGCTACAGTCCCTAGCGTCACAAAGAGTCAGACATGACTGAGCGACTGAGCAAACACATACAGTCACTTAATTACTCTGTTTCTGGTACAGTGTTGACATGGTGTAGTGCCCCCACCCACAGATATGTCTGAAGTACCCTATGCAGAGGCCCTCTGTTCTAGCCTGAGACTAAATGTTCAGATCTCTGTCAGGATAGATAAAGGGCAATCGTGAGTGACAGGGCAACATAGCTTTACTGTTCACAGTTTTTCAAGTTCAGAGTCTTCAACTTCATTTCTCTTGCTTGAAGTAATTTCTTCCCATTGACTGCTGAAAAGCTACCCATGAATGTAAAATATGGTGAGTGTTTACATTAAGCCATTCTGCAAATGCCTTTTGCAGAACCACCCCTACAAAGATCGTGAGAAATGTGTATGAACACCTTCTCCAGCTGAGGTAGAATTCTTGGCTGTAGGTAGGAAAAAAGAAAGTGAAGTGAAAGTCGTTCAGTCATGTCCGACTCTTTGCAACCCCATGGACTATACGGTCCATGGAATTAATTCTCCAGGCCAGAATACTGGAGTGGGTTGCCTTTCCCTTCTCCAGGGGATCTTCCCAACCCAACGATTGAATCCAGGTCTCCTTCATAGCAGGCAGATTCATTCCCAGCTGAGCCACAAGGGAAGCCCAGAAAAAAAGCATTCCTAGGTTAAATGTTGCTGGAAAAATCTCTCTCATTATCCAAGACAATTCCATCTGTAATTGCTTCCCATGTCTTCTGTCGTCAAAAGGTCTTCCTGTGGTTTAAAAAAAAAAAAAAAAAAGCTTTTCTAGGGATTTTTTGGCTAAGTAGTCCAGGTCCGTATAGACATGGTTAAGATGTTCGTGTACATCATCTCATTTGTTCCTTATAACAACAGTCCTGTTAATTAACAAGGTTGGGTATCATGATTACTGTTTTTACTATTATTGTTGTTGTTCAGTTGCAAAGTGGTGTCTGACTCTTTGCAACCCCTGGACTGTAGCCCACCAGGCTCCTCTGTCCACAGGATTCTCTAGGCAAGAATACTGGAGTGGGGTGCCATTTCCTTTTCCAGGGGATCTTCCCAAACCAGAGATCAAACCCAGGTCTCCTGCGGCTACTGCGTTGGCAGGTGTGATCTTTACCAGCTGAGCCACTGGGAAAGATCCGTTACTGTCACCCTTTCAGAAGTGAAAACAGGCTCAGAAAGGTTGGAGGACTCCTCAAAGGCCAGATTACCTGCAAGATACTTTCTTTCCTCCCCCACTCCTGCCAACTATGAACAAGATCAACCTTCAGAGCAGCAAGAGAGTTGAAAGCTGTCTCACCGTGGCAATTCCCTTCGGTCTCTGTGAGTGATAGCTTGGTGGCTTCCAGAGTCCATTGTGATTAGGCTCAATGTGCCAGCATATAGTGTATCCAGATGAACCAAAAGGCAAGATTGGGATTAGATATAGCAAGTCATGCAAGGACTTGGGCATACTGGGCTCCTGGTTGCTTCTAAGGAGCTATTGCAGCCAGGACAATGGGAATCTATGGCAGTGCCCATGTTAATAATCCTGTGGTTTGTACTTGAAGGAGCTGAGTTCTCTGTGTTTTCTAACTTAGATCTCTAACTACACTCACTACCTTAGCCACACCAGTGGGATTCATAGCAAGTCAAACTTGATTCACAGAGGGTCAAATTTGTTAAGTTTTAATAATTCTGTTCATAACTTATGATTTTAATGTTTTGTTTTTGTTTCAGCTTTATTGAGTGTGTATGTGTGTGTGTGTGTGTGTGTTTCTGTGTGTGTCTATACTCAGTTTCTTAATTATGTCTGACTCCATGTTCCTCTGTTCATGGGATTTTCCAGGAAAGAATACTGGAGTGAGTTGCCATTTCCTCTTCTGGGGGATCTTCCGCACCCAGGGATCGTACCCGAATCTCCTGTGTCTCCTGCATTAGGCAGGTGGATTGTTTACTACTGAGCCACCAGGGAAGTTCTTGTTACATATAATTGACAAATAAAAATTATATGTATTTAAGGTATAAAAAGAACTATACAAAAAAGACCTTCACGACCCAGATAATCACAATGGTGTGATCACTCACCTAGAGCCAGACATCCTGGAATGCAAGTCAAGTGGGCCTTAGAAAGCATCATTACGAACAAAGCTAGTGGAGGTGATGGAATTCCAGTTGAGCTATTTCAAATCCTAAAAGATGATGCTGTTAAAGTTCTGCACTCAATATGCCAGCAAATTTGGAAAACTCAGCAGTGGCCACAGGACTGGAAAAGGTCAGTTTTCATTCCAATCCCAAAGAAAGGCAATGCCAAAGAACATTCAAACTACCGCACAATTGCATTCATCTCACACACTAGTGAAGTAATGCTCAAAATTCTCCAAGCCAGGCTTCAACAGTACGTGAACCAAGAACTTCCAGATGTTCCAGCTGGTTTTAGAAAAGGCAGAGGAACCAGAGATCAAATTGCCAACATCTGCTGGATCATGGAAAAAGCAAGAGAGTTCCAGAAAACATCTATTTCTGCTTTATTGACTATGCCAAAGCCTTTGACTGTGTGGATCACAATAAAATGTGGAAAATTCTTCAAAAGATAGGAATACCAGACCACCTGACCTCTTTGAGAAATCTGCATGCATGTCAAGAAGCAACAGTTAGAACTGGACATGGAAGAGCAGACTGGTTCCAAATTGGGAAATTAATACATCAAGGCTGCATATTGTCACCCTGCTTATTTAACTTATATGCAGAGTACATCATTTAAAATGCTGGGCTGGCTGAAGCACAAGCTGGAATCAAGATTGCCAGGAAAAATACCAATAACCTCAGATATGCAGATGACACAACCCTTATGCCAGAAAGTGAATAAGAAGTAAAGAGCCTCTTCATGAAAGTGAAAGAGGAGCGTGAGAAAGTTGGCTTAAAACTCAACATTCAGAAAACTAAGATCATGGTATCTGGTCCCATCACTTCATGGGAAATAGATGAGGAAACAATGGAAACAATGACAGACTTTATTTTGGGGGGCCCCAAAATCACTGCAGATGGTGACTGCAGCCATGAAATTAAACGATGCTTACTCCTTGGAAGGAAAGTTATGACCAACCTAGACAGCATGTTAAAAAGCAGAGACATTACTTTGCCATCAAAGGTCCATCTAGTCAAGTCTATGGTTTTTCCAGTAGTCATGTATGGATGTGAGAGTTGGACTATGAAGAAAGCTGAGCGCTGAAGAATTGATGCTTTTGAACTGTGGTGTCGGAGAAGATTCTTGAGCGTCCCTTGGACAGCAGGGAGATCCAACTAGTCCATCCTAAAGGAAATCAGTCCTGAATATTCATTGGAAGTACTGATGCTGAAGCTGAAACTCCAATACTTTGGCTACTTGATGCGAAGAACAGACTCATTTGAAAAGATCCTGATGCTGGGAAAGATTGAAGGCAGGAGGAGAAGGGGATGACAGAAGATGATATGGTTGGATGGCATCACCGACTCAATGGACATGAGTTTGAGTAAATTCCGGGGGTTGGTGATGGACAGGGATGCTTGGCATGCTGCAGTCCATAGGGTCGCAAAGAGTTGGACACACCTGAGCAACTGAACTGAACTGAACTGAAAGGCGTAAGAAAAAAAAGATACATGCAACAAGTAAAGCCAAAATTATAATCCAGGTATCCTGCCCCACGGGTACCGCTGTCTACTACCTCTGTACTACCACTGCTGCAGATAAATTAGTATGGTCTTTGGGATGTAGCCACTGAAATTTTCCCAGGCCAATTTTACAGAGGAGAAAAATTGTCATGCACCTTGAATAAAGGTTGTAAGCTCTTTTCACAATTTGTACTTTCCCTGGGAGGCAGAATATATGAATGTTTCACTTCAAGCCCCTGGAGCTCTTGCCTTTGAACTACAGCATTGAAGCCATCCTATGATGTGGTGACTGAGGTGACAGCATGCTCAGTGGAAATTTATCCTGCAGACAATTACTGTGACTTCGTGGCCAGACAGGCGTTTCCATTTTCCTCTGTGCCTCAGCCAGGCCGGCGTTGCCCTAATGTCTGACTTCTTCATTTCCAAATTAGCATGACCAGCACCAAAAACAAGTTGCAACCGTCCTGTCCTTTAATTTTTACCTAATTACAAAGTATATGATTAGTATTAGGAAAGGCACAGATTTTACGGCCCTTCCAAATCCCTGGTTCCTTGAGTTTAACTATCTGGATTTCACTAAAGATATATACCTAGAAACATCTAATGAATAGGGCATGTCCAAAAAGCCATGTGTAAATTACTTTTTTTGCATATATTTCCCCATAGGGTAATTGTATTGTGCTTTTTAAAGGCATGACTAAGCCAAGAAATAAGTTGGTCCCAGGTCAGCACACCAAAGCCTGCTAGACTTGTTTTTAACCCATAATCTACTTAAAGTATAGTGTTAATACTAGAATATCAGATACATTTGGTTCTGAGCACTTAGTGTTGGTTTTTTATCTATTTTTAATGGAAGGATAATTGCTTTACAATATTGTGTTGGTTTCTGCCATAGATCAACATGAATCAGTCATAGGTATACATATGTCCCCTCCCTCTTGAACCTCCCTTCCACCTCCCACCCCTTCCCACCCTTCTAGGTTTTATAGGAAATCACATTCTTCAAGTAGAAACATCTCTAACCAAAATAAGGAAAGGCAAGAGCTCTAGTAATCAGCCTTTTGTGTCTTTTATCACCACTGGGGAGCTGTGCCAGGCAGCACGTGGAATCTTCCCCAGCCAGTGAGTGAACCCACGCACCCTGCTCTGGGAGCACAGTCAAACACTGGACCACCAGGGAAGTCCAAACTGTGTTTTACTGCATATCAGCTCATTCCATTTTCAGAACAACTAAATCTCCAAATGGTTAGTAGTATTTAGTGTGCATTAATAATACGTTCAAAAGCACATAAGTAACAAGTGGTGAAGCCAGAATTTCAACCCAGGTTTATCTGCTCTTTCTTCTAGGTTTAGGTACCACTCTAGATTTATGGTTCAAATATTCTGAACTGAGAACAAATTGTGCCCACTGGGGTGACATGAATGAAGGCTGGTATCTCAGTCTATAGAGCAGGGCATCTCAAACTTGACCATGTACCAGAATCACCTGCAAGGCTTGTTAACCAAGATTTTCTGGGCTCCACCCACTCATGTGTTTCTAATTCAGTAAATCAGAGTGGCATCTGAAATTTCACATTTCAGACAAGCTCTCAAGTGAGGCTGACACTGCTGGCCCAAGGATAAGAATTCATTGTTTTGCCTAATAAGTCATCTCAACAAATAGCCAATCCCTGAAGCATTGACCTTCATAGCTGGTAACATGGAATGAAATTCACTTAACTCTTGAAGATCTATAATTATGGTTAATACACAATCAACCCTGAATATTCATTGTAATTGCTGAAGCTGAAGCTCCAATACTTTGGCCACCTGGTGGGAAGAGCCAACTCACTGGAAAAGACCCTGATGCTGGGAAGGCTTCAGGCAAAAGGAGAAGGGGAGACCAAGGATGAGATGGTTAGATATTATCACCAATTTAATGGACATGACTCTGAGCAAACTGGGAGATAGTGGATGACAGATGAGCCTGGAGTGCTACAGTCCATGGGGTTGCAAAGAGTCAGATACGACTTTGCGACTGAACAACAATGATTCCTTAAAGTACTCAGACTTCATTTATTTGAAATGTTCCTTTTGTTTAAATAACAATATTTCTCTTTTTTTTTTTTTTTCAGTTTCTGCCAGACAACCTTTTATTACCTCAGAAAAGCAATGGTAGGTACTACAAAATATATTCTGACCAACTCTCAACTTTCTGAAATTAAATATGTATAACCACTGTAAGGTTTTAATGAACAAAACAGTTAAACACAAACTTTCATATGCAAAATAGATTACTATATAACTGGCAACAGCAGAGCCAAATACTAAATTGTCTTGTACAGATTTCAGTGGATAAAAAAATATTTTTGAAACTTACACCTTCCTATGATTTTAAACCAAGAACAAAAAACATGGTTTAAGTCTTTCTTGATTCTAGGACACATTACAGATATCAGCTTTTGGAATATTAACAATAACCAAAGGACTTATTGAGGGGTACATGGTTGTTTGCCCCACTTAACGTAACCCAAGTCCAGTCTTAATATTTGGGGGTTTTTATTCTATCAGTTGTCACTTTCTTAATATTTGGGGGTTTTCCATTCTTTATCATTCATCACTCTTTGCATTCGGGGTCCACTCCCTCCACTTCACATCTTTGAGTTTGCTGTTTCTTCTCTACTGTGGATTAGAAAACTCATACGTTGTAAGAGGCAAGACTAAGAGAAAACAGCTCTGACAGAGGTCCTGAGTTTCTTGCCTATGAATCAAGTGCTTTAGTGTCCGGCCGTTGTAACTTCATTTTTTTTTTTTTTTTTGGTTGTGTTTGTCTTCGTTGCTGTGTGAGGGCTTCTCACTGTGGTGGCTTCTCTTGTTGCAAAGTACCAGCTCTAGTTGCGGCTCTTGGGCACTTGAGTGCAGACTCAGCAATTGTAATACCTGGGCCCCATAGCATGTGGCATCCTGAATCGGGGATCGAACCCGTGTCCCCTACATTGGCAGATGGGCTCTTCACCCCTGGAGCACCAGGGAAGTCCTATGACTTCATTTTTGACAAGCTCCCAGGCGATGCTGTTGCTGCTTGTCTGGGGACAAACTTTGAGAACTCTTTAAGGCTTCCCTAGTGAGTCGTCTCTACAAATATCTCTTACTTCTTCTAAAATATTTTCTCACTGAGGGCCAGTTTAACAGCTTTCAAGTATAAGTCCACTTTGAGAGGATGCTTGGCCGAAGCCTTCCAGCTCCTTCCTTTCTTCTTCTGGATGAGCTCTTTCAGGACCCTACTTTTATCTTCTGAAATTTTCCAAACATTTAATATAGGATAATATTCCCTGGCCATATATTTGTGACATCTATTTATTGATCGAATAAATAATATATCAATACACAAATATTGTTGAGCATTCCCTGTAATAGCAGTCCGCAACCTTTTTGGCACCAGGGACTGGTTTCGAAGAAGAAAATTTCTCCACGGGCTAGGGGGTGGGGGGTGGGGGTTGATTTCAGGATGATTCTCATAAGGAGCCCATAACCTAGATCTCTTGCATGCGCAGTTCACAGTAGGATTTTTGCTCCTATGAGAAACTAATGCCACAGCTGATCTGAGAGGAGGCGGAGCTCACACAGTAATCTGAGTGATGGGTGCGTGCTAAGTCACTTTAGTCATGTTCAACTGTGACCCTATGGACTGTAGCTTGCCAGGCTCCTCTGTCCATGGGATTCTCCAGGCAAGAATACTGGAGTGGGTTGTCATGCCCTCGTCCAGGGGATCTTCCCGACCCAGGGATCGAACCCTCATTTCCTATGTCTCCTACATTGACAGGCAGGTTCTTTACCCCCAGCGCCACCTGAAGCAATTGTAAATACAGATGAAGCTTTGCTCACTCACCCACCGCTCACCTCCTGCTGCGCGTATCCACTCCTAACATACCATGAATCAGAACTGGTCCATGGCCCCAGGGGTTGGGGACCTCTGCCCTGTAAGACAGGTACTATTTTGATACTTTCATTTGTCTCCTTTAATCCTCACACCCATTGTATGACCTAGGAATGAACAGCCCATTTTCTAAGCTGAGGAAACTGAAACTCAAGGAGATTAAATGATCCACTCATTCAAGGTCATATTTAGTAAATGGCATAGCTGGAATTCCAACTCATATCTTCAGATCCCAAAGCCAACATGCTTTACAACAGACTCCAGCTACTGCCCCACTGAGAATAAACTGGAATGCAGAGGAAGCTGGCAATTTATAGTTTTAAATGAGACAAACTCATGGCAAACATAATGGCCACTCTACCCCACACCCGTGGCAGACAGTGTTATTTCCTGCTGCAAATGGAATCCTCAGAACCCTTTTCAACCTAGTGTCTCTAGTAGCCAGAACCAATCCACTGGAATAGGCACAGAGTACAAACCGATACGCCTTAGCGTCACTAATTTGGACATTTCATTTTGTGGTATCCCACTTAGAAACATTCCACCTAGGAAGTGGAAAATAAGATGCTATTTGAAAAGACAGATAAAGCTAGAAAAGATAGACATTGAGTAGAACTGACAGAATATTCTTTATCTTAGATCAGTGTTTCTCAAACAAGGGCAATTTTGGTCCCCAAGATGTTATCTAGGAAATGTCTGGAGACTTTTTTTGTTGTGACAACTGGGAACTAGTGGCGGGGGCGGGGCAGGTGCTACAGATTTCTAAATGGTAAGAGTACAGATGTTGCTAAACATCCTATAACACCCAGGACACTCAGGTTCTCCCACAACAAATATTTATCCAGCCCCAAATTTCAACAGTGCAGCAGCCAAGAAACCCCGCCCTTGATCACAGCATAGGAAGAGAAGAGTGAGCAGAGCCCCTTGCAAATGCCTGCTGTATCTCTCATATTAGTAAAATAAAGTTGAGGGAACTGAAACCATGGTTCCAGGTCTCCTTCTGGTTGCTCTTACACAAAGTGCAGAGGCCACACAGGGTTCAGTGACAGCTAAGCTGCAGATCCTTTCATTTTCTTCCAGCCCAGATAACCTGAAGAAGCCTAAGATGTTACCCATACATCCTGGATCAACATAGCTTCTGGCTTTGCTTTCCCAGTTTCTCTCCAATCAAGACAACAGGAAAGAATATTTAAAAGAAAAGGGAAAGTGAAGGGCAAGGGGAAGAGTAGACCAGACTCTCCAAGGAAAACTCCTCCACAGCCAGTTCTCCGTGCAAGCGCGTCCACACTAAGCCCACGAGCATTCAGTCCTTTTGTTCCTATTTTTCCACAACCTCACCATTCTAAGGGTGGTGTCCGGAGCAGCAGAATCGGCACCACCTGGCGTCTCCTTAGAACTATAGAATCTCAGCCCTCCCCAGACCTCCTAACACAAAATCTGCATTTTAACAAGATCCTCCAAGTGATTCGTGTGCATATTCATGTTTCAGAAGTACTGCTCTAGGGTTTCCAACAGGCAAAATAAAACTGCAAAGTGAACAGCTGCAAAACAGATGCAAAGCAAATCACGTGGTGTAACATATGACTTCTCCAGGGGATTTATGACCCTCTGTGGACAATAACTTGTAATACAGAAAACAGAAATTTGAAGTAAGAATATGCACAAAAAGTCAATGCCATGTTATATCTTTGTAATTGCCCTAAAGGGATCCATCTTGGGTTCAAGAAAATGTAGTACTAGTACCTTAAACAGTTTCACATACCCAGTGAGTATGCAAGCGTTTGGGTGGTTTTTTTGTCTTTTGTGGTTTTTTGTTGTTTCGTTTTTTGTTTTGTTTCTCAATAGGGAACAAAGATAGGATTTACAATGATCTTCCAAAAATCAGAGGATTTGATTTGATCGTTGTGTCTAGCACATTTCATAATACCAGAATTTTGTAACAACCGGCAGAAAAGAGTCAGTGCTGCATGTTTTTAAATAACCTAGAAAATAGATTAAGGCGAATGGAAGCAGTTCAACTTCAGGTCCTCTTTCAACTTATTCAAACAGGCTTGCTTCACTCATTCAAGAAATACTAGGTCCCAGGATCCGTGCAGAGGAGGGCCTGAAGGCATGCAGCGACCAGTGCTGCAAAGCATTGCCTGAGATTAACCGCAACAGACAGCCCCTGGATAACTGAGGGGGAGAGGGGAACCGAGCTGGGAGAGGAGCGGGAGGAAGGGCGAGGGGAGGAGCTCTGGATGCAGCGTGGATAGGCGGGTGGAGCCCAGAACGGCAGGCGAGGGGCGGGTGGGGTCCAGCCTGACTCACACGCTTGCCGACGGGACCCGCCACAACTCCGCCGGGTTAGGGTTTTCCGAGGACCACGTCACGCAGTCCCGCAGCCTCTTGCCCACGTACCCGTGGCCGAGTTGCACATGAACCATCATGCACAAGGGTGTAAACTCGGGAGTGCAGGTGTAGGAGAGGCCGCTAGAGGCCGCGCGCTGTCCCTTCCCCGAGGAAGCGTAGGGCCGGGGCAAGCGTGTGTGTGGCTGGCTTTGTTCCGCCCAGCACTGCGGTTCTGTCCTAACCTCCGCGCTCCGCTTGCGACTCTCTCGGCGTTGACCTGCGAACGATCACACACCAACCTCGACGTCAGAGCACCCCGTGACCCCCGCATCACAAGGCCGGGCTGGGATGCTGGGTGGTCCCTCGGAGCCCCTCCTCCGGCTCCTGGCTCTCTTCCCAAGGCTTCCCCTGGGGCAGAAAGGTTGATTCACTGATAACAGGCATCGGTCCCCTCACTTCAGGCAAGCGGCCTCCTTCCACCCTGCCCCCCGCCCCGGGGGAGGCACTTGAGCCCTGGGACTGCTCCCCAGAAAGTCAGGCAAGAGTTGACTACAAGCAGAGCCGATGTAGAAGAGACAAACCAGCAAGGGAATGAAGCAGAGGTTTCTAGAGGCTGCCCCGCCCAAAAAAGTGTTCAGGGGCCACTGAATTCTTAAGGTCACCGAACATTTTTACTTGGAGAGCCAGGACTCAGATAAAGTCACGACAAGGCAAGCAGGAGAAGGTTGCACCTAAACTGTTTCCTGAGAACCTCGGAGCCAGTGGCTCACAGCTCTGCTCCAAAACAGAGAAAGACCCTGGCACTCCCATAGGGAAGGAAGCTCATCCAACATTTGTGGGCACTCCTCCAGGCTCTGGGCTTTCTGCTTACTGTTGCTCAGGGACCTAGCAGGCCATGGGGGGCAAATGTAAATATCTTCATTGCCCTGAAGTCAACATCCAGACTGGAAGATGTTAAGTAATTTTCCAGGATCAGCTGGTAACAAAGTGGCAGAGAATCATGCTTGTTTCTTTGATTTAATTTATAAACTCTAGTGGGTTTCCTAGGTGGTGCTCAGCGTGAAGAGTCCACCTGCCAGTACGGGAGACACAAGAGATGTGGGTTCGCTCCCTGGGTTGGGAAGATCCTCTGGAGCAGGAAATGGCACCCCTCTCCAGTATTCTTGCCTGGAAAATTCCATGGGCAGAGGAGCCTGATGGGCTGCAGGCAATGGGGTCACAAGGAATTGAACACAACTGAGCGACTGAACACAGCACATAAGCATATAATACAGTCACATCTTTCAAAATCGTAAAGGCTAGAAAGAGATACAATAAAAGTCTCTCATCTAGTTAGGGAGTTGGGGATGGACATGTCTATACTGCTATTTTTAAAGTGGATAGCCAACAAGGACCTACTTACTGTCTAGCACAGGGAACTCTGCCCAATGTTATGTGGCAGCCTGGATGGGAGGGGAGTTTGGGGGAGAATGGATACATGTATGTGTATGGCTGAGTCCCTTCCATGTCACCTAACTACCACAACACTGTTAATAGGCTGTATTCCAACGTGAAATAAAAAGTTAAAAAAAAACCTCATCCCCACTGACCCGCAAATATCCAGTTGTCCTCATCTTGTCTATTTTGCCACATACACAGGTGACCACTGTTGTGTGTCCCTCGTCATAGATACATGTTCAGCATTTCTCTAAACATATACCAGTTAGTGAGAACTATATAGTCTTATTTTTCTTCCATGTGTACACAAGCATGGTACACGATATCTATTGCTCTGTGCCTTGCTTCTTTCACTTCACAAATTATCTTGTAGATCTTCCCACATCAGTGCATGAAGACCTTCCTCATTCTTTTCCTTTTACAGCTGCACAATATTCCATTGTACAGACATACTACAGTTTAATTAACCAGGGCTTCATTCTTGGTTACTGGGTGGTTTCCAATGTTTTGCTACTGTAAAAAAAAAAAAAAAAAAAAGTTGCAATGAATTTGTTTTCCGTTGTTAAGTCCCGTCTGACTCTTTGTGTCAAGAGGAGCCCGCCAGGCTTCTCTTCTCCCTGAGGTTTTCCAGGCAAGAATACTGGAGGGGATTGCTATTTCCTTTTCAAGGGCATCTTCCCAACCCAGGGATCAAATCCACGTCTCCTGCATTTGCAGGCAGATTCTTTACTGCTGAGCCATCAGGGAAGTCCTGCAATGAATAACTTGTACCTACGTCATTTTGCACATGCCAGAACCAGGAGCCCACATCTTTCTAGCTCTAAGCAGTTTATGTTCCCTCCACTCCAAAGCTGACACAGGATCAATTATATGCCAGCTCTGATAGATAAATGCTCATATCTCTGTCTTCCCCCAACCCCCAATCTTCCTATTTTCCTTTTCTCGTTGTGAAGCCTATTTCCATTTGCAACAGCTACAGAGAGTCTGGACAGAGAATACTTGCCATTTTATCTCTTTCTGTGGTTGCTTCATTTCATTCTTCAAATACCAAGTGTGACTGTAACTGGAGATAAAATCTGCAGATGTTGTTCTGCATAAACATGGAATTTCTGCTACCAGTTGGATCACACTGTTTCATACATGTGCCAGGCAAGTTCAAAGCCTGCATACCACAGCCCACACCAGGCTTGGATCCCAGCTTGGAACTGGAAGGAGGATGAGCTTGAGGCAGTCTACTGCTGAGAGCCAGCATCCATCATCATTTCTGGCTGTTGACTTAAAGGGACATGAAATGAACAGCAACATCAGGAAGGCCCAAGGAAGACTGCCTTCCAGAAAAGATAAAGTGTATCACCCAGCCTTTCATCCTCATCATCTGTGGTCATTTTGTCATCTCTTTTTATGTTTAGATTTCAGGTTTGCCTTTGAAGGTAGCTTTTTGTTTCTCAAAACAGGATATGGCGATTAGAGAGAGTACTGGGCAAGGTGGGTGGGGCAGGAAAAAGAGAAGCTGGGTTTTTTTTTTTTAATGCATGTGACTCCAGCAACTGTCTGCATAGTTCACCAAGATGGGTTCACCCTGTTTCAGATGCAGGTTTGAGCCAAGTCCTCGTTCTGGGGAGCTTGCTGCACACCAGTAACTGTGTTGATGAACGGCAGAAGACCCAGATGCTCTGGTCTAAAAGGAAAGTCAGGCCCATACCAGATATTATGAGTGCAGAACAAGAGATCAAAGTGACGTGAGCCGTGATGTAGTAGAGAAGTACGCCCAGGGTCTTATCGAGCTCAGAGAAGAGGCGCTTAACCCAGAGTAGGGAGATGGGGAGATAGGGCAGCAGTTCAGGAAGACTTCTTTGGGGAAATGGTGCTGAACAGAGTCCTGAGGAATAATAGGAGGAGCTCCAGCAAAGAACGTGAGCAGAGAAAACAGCATAAGCAAAGGCCCAGACGAAGGAAGGAGTAGGGGCCCTATCAACCTGATGGAACTTTATTATTATTATTACTATTATTAATGTGGACCATTTTTTTAAGTCTTTATTGAATTTTTTTACAACACTGCTTCTATTTTATGTTTTGGGTTTTTTTGGCTGCGAGGGATGTGGGTTCGTAGCTCCCAACCAGGGATCGAACCCCTGCCCCCTGAATTAGAAGGAGAAGTCCTTACCACTGGACTGCCAAGGAAGTCCCTAAGTTTTTTGTTTGTTTGTTTGTTTTTGTATTTTTTTTAATGGGATAGCAAGCTAGTAGCCCACATAGAGCAAGTTTCAAAGGTGAAAACTGAGATAAATTTGAACTCGATTCTACAGTCCTTAAATATTAGCCATTCCTCTGTTCTTACCTTAATTGGATGGATCTTCAGCAATAAGCTCCCCCCAAATCTTCCCCAACCTCAGAACACATCAGGCAGACAGAGTTCCAGGCAAGCCTTTCTCAATTGCCTCGGCCCTTCTGTCTCTTATCTCTGACCCGTGACTGTTTTCTTGTAATCACAAGGACAGCCAGAGTTTGCCTTTTAAAAACTGCCACCAGCGCTCTGAACTTAAGGCAATTCCTTTATCTTTCCTTCCAGCTGTTTATGCCAGGACAAGTCAATAGCTTTCTGGAAGCCTGTTTGACAATACTTTACCTCCAAGAATGGAGACACTGGAAAGCTTACAGAGCCAGCATCATTCTGTGAATGGAACAGGTGACGTTATCATCAGCATAATCTCCAGGTATCATATGTCCAGGTATTGGTGGATATGCTAGATTTGGTTGAGGAATGCATGTGTTAGAGATTCTCTGCAAAGCATGGTTTTTCAGATGGTCTTCTGATAATAATAATACCAGTAACAGTAATTAACATGAATAGAGCACTTCTTATAATCCAGGTACTGTTCTAAGCCCCTTAAAGATCACTCTTTAATGGTTTTATCTGCTTTAATCCCAAGACTTCCTTCTTAAAACCTGACACACTGCCTTATTAAGATTCAAGTGTCTTTGGGTTCAAATCCCAGCTCTGCCACCTACTATTTTTTGTAATATCTTTAAACCTCAGTTTCCTCATCTATAAGTGAGGGTATTAATACCTTCCTCCCAGAAATAAGTAACATAATATAAAGTACCCGAGACATAACAAGCTCACTGTGAATGTCACTTCCTTTCCCCCAAACAGCTGATACTGTTATTGAAAATGCTTCTAGTCTCCTTTCTTTTTATGCTTCTGTTTTCAATAATTTCAGACAGAAGACATAGTCAAGTGTTTTTTGACAATGACATAATTATATCACATTATTCTTCAACACAGAAGAAAGCAAACCTATATATTTATTTATTTATTTGCTTCTGGGGTCTATAGTTCTTTAACAAGACTATGAATACAAGGATAGAATATGTGAGGACAAACCCTAGTGCCAGTTAAGGACACATTTCCTAATCTGAACTCCACCCATTCAGGGATCTGAGCCCTATCCCCCCCCCCACCACCCCCACCCCCATCCCCACCCCTGCCCTCATGAAGTCATCAGAAAAGGAAAGAACCGCTTGGGCTCTGAGATCCTGTCCAATTTTAGCTCTAGGTGTTAGGGTCATGTGGAAGTGGCAAGTTTTTGAAATGCTGACATGCTGACACTTAAGTGCATGGCTGGATCCTGTTATAGCTCAGAGAAAGTATATAAAGAACCTGGCCCTGGGTGAGATTTCCAGAATGAAATAATGCCCAGCATGATGTAAGTGGTAAGGCTTAAGGATGGAAAGCCTGGGGTTCTCAGCTTCACACTTCTCAGCTGTGTGACCTTGGGCATGGATGAATAATGTATTGTCACCTTAGACTCCATCTCTGGGCTCACCTATGAAATGGAGATAATAGCATCCTTCTCATGGCATCACTGTGCTGCTCAACTAATGTCCATTCGCTTCCCCTTTGTGGTAAAAAATTTACTCCACACAAATCTACAGGGACTTCCAGCTCAGCCCAGCTGCAACCCCGAACACTTAGTAAATCGTTGTAAGTCCACTTCCACATACTGTTTCGTGTTTTTTTAAGGGGTCTGTGCTGGAATTATTTCCAAGCTTGCAGCATTTGTCTGCCTGTGGAGAAGGAACAGGTTTCCTCTTAGCTCCTACTCGAATAGTCTCGCCTCAGTTGGCGAGAACTATTCCACGTGAACCATGGCACAGCAGTCACTCCATCACGCCCTCTGCTTCCCATCTCATTTCCACCATGACAGGCTTTCATCTTTCTGGAAAATGCCTCCGTCTCCAACTGGGACTCTCTTAGTCCCTTTATTGCCCGTGACGGGGACTCTCAGCCTCTATCTGTTTCCTCCTCCTTGGCCTTTGCTTTCTCTTGCATTTCCTGAGGCGTTCCCCTCTACTTTCAATGACTTTCTGGATTTCTCATTTGCTTTGTGTTGTTTTTTCCTTTGCTGCTGAGAGGGTTGAAATCCCACTCTCTCCTTTTTCTGTTGCTCATCCTGCTATATTTATTCCCTCATTCCTTCTCTCAAAGTAATGCAAGGAAGAACTGCCTTGAACATACCTCACAACCATTTAACTGGAGACATTACGGTGAAGAAATATAAGGAGCCAAGATGACAGAGAGGGAGTGCATGGAGTCAGTGTCTCTCCACACCTAGGATACTCACCAGACGCTGCTGGGGGACCTGACCTAGAAGGGTACAATGAGAGGGTGGGAGGGAGGCACAATGGGGAAGGGATACATGAATACATATGACTGATTCACGATGTTTTACGGCATAAACTAACATAACATTGTAAAGTAATTATATTCCAATTTTTTTAAAAAGAAATACAGAGAAAACAGAGCTTCAACATGATGGGCTTCCCTGGTGGCTCCTGATAATAAAGAATCCATCTGCAGTATAGGAGATCTGCATTTGATCCCTGGGTGGCGAAGATCCCTTCGAGAATGGAATGGCTACCCACTCCAGAATTCTTGCCTGGAGAATCCCATGGACAGAAGAGCCTGGTTGGCTACAGTACATGAACTCACAAAGAGTCAGACACGACTGAGCAGCTAAGCACACACACATATACAAAATTATAAACATTTTAAATGATGGGATAATCAATATTAAAAATTTCAATAAACTTACATCTTGGTAGAAATAAGTGTTGGTGAGAATGTGGAAAAAGAGGAATCCTTGCACATCATTGCAGGGAATGTAAGTAGGTGCAGCCACTGTGGAGAATAGCATGAAGGTTCCTCAAAAACATTAAAAATAGAACTACCATGTGATCCGGGAATTAATTCCACTCCTGGGTATTTATCTGAAGAACAAAAATACTGATTTCAAAAGGTGTCTGCTTCCTATGTTCATTGCAGCATTGTTACACTAGCCAAAATATGGAAAGAGCCTAAGTGTAAATCGGCGAATGAATGGGTGAAAAAATGTGGTATATGTATTGAGCTATTTAAAAGTGAAATCTTGCCATTTGTGACAACATGGATGGATCTTGAACGCATTATGCTAAGTGAGATAAGTCAGAAAGACAAAAACAAATACCACATGATCTCACTTATATGTGGAATATAAAGAAAACCAAGCTAAATTTATGGAGAAGGCAATGGCGACCCACTCCAGTACTTTTGCCTGGAAAATCCCATGGACAGAGAAGCCTGGTAGGCTGCAGTCCATCCGGTCGCTAGGAGTCGGACACGACTGAGCAACTTCACTTTCACTTTTCACTTTCATGCATTGGAGAAGGGAATGGCAACCCACTGCAGTATTCTTGCCTGGAGGATCCCAGGGACAGGGGAGCCTGGTGGGCTGCTGTCTATGGGGTCGCACAGAGTCAGACACAACTGAAGTGACTCAGTAGCAGCAGCAGCAAGCTAAACTTACTCCTTGGAAGGAAAGTTATGACCAACCTAGATAGCATATTGAAAAGCAGAGACATTACTTTGCCAACAAAGGTCCGTCTGGTCAAGGCTATGGTTTTTCCAGTGGTCATGTATGGATGTGAGAGTCGGACTGTGAAGAAAGCTGAGCGCTGAAGAATTGATGCTTTTGAACTGTGTGTTGGAGAGGACTGCAAGGAGATCCAACCAGTCCATTCTAAAGGAGATCAGTCCTGGGTGTTCTTTGGAAGGACTGATGCTAAAGCTGAAACTCCAGTACTTTGGCCACCTCATGCGAAGAGTTGACTCATTGGAAAAGACTCTGATGCTGGAAGGGATTGGGGGCAGGAGGAGAAGGGGACGACAGAGGATGAGACGGCTGGATGGCATCACCAACTCGATGGATATGAGTTTGGGTGTGGACAGGGAGGCCTGGCGTGCTGCGATTCATGGGGTCGCAAAGAGTCGGAACTGAGCGACTGAACTGAACTGAAGCTAAACTAAATGAACTCCATGAGAATCTTTGTATTCTGACTAGATGTATGTGTCTCCAGTCATTTTCCCCCGTTTTTCCTGAACTGAAACCCACCATGGCTTCATTCGCATCCCATGCACAGTGTTCTCACTCAATTAGCCTCCCAGAAGGGACCCTGATGGTGATGGTGATGGTTTAGTTGCTAAGTCATGTCCAACTCTTACAACCCTATGGACTGTAGCCTGCCAGGATCCTCTGTCCACAAGATTCTCCAGGTTGCCATTTCCTTCTCCAGGGGATCTTTCACATCCAGGAATCAAACCCGGGTCTCCCACATTGCAGGCAGATTCTCTACTGACTGAGCTACGAGGGAATCCCTAAGAGAAGCCCTAACACCAAATACAAAACATATCCACACATCCACACACTTCCCTTTCACCCCTCTGAGTTCTTTGCACCCAACCCAAGTAGTTGTTCAATGTACCTTGTCCTTAAATATGGCTTTATGACAATCTTCTGTTGTTAAATAAAACATCATTTGTGGCCCCATACCCTTTTTCCCTTGTCATAGGACTGTGTTATGGTTACCCTCATCCCCTCCACAATGCCAACACAGAGCCTGCAATGCAGGAGACCCCATTTAGATTCCTGGGTCGGGAAGATCCGCTGGAGAAGGGATAGGCTACCCACTCCAGTATTCTTTGGCTTCCCTTGTGGCTCAGCTGGTAAAGACTCCACCTGCAATGCGGGAGACCTGGGTTCGATCCCTGGGTTGGGAAGATCCACTGGAGAAGGGAAAGGCTACCCACTCCAGTATTCTGACCTGGAGAATTCAGGGTCGCAAAGAGTCGGACACGACTGAGCAACTTTCACATGTTTTTTCCCTGTCGTAGGACTGTGTTATGGTTACCCTCATCCCCTCCATAATGCCAACATAGAGTGCCTGACTCATGGCAGGTGCTCAATGGATGTTCATTTCATGGATAACTCTGACTCAGCTAAATTTTGTTTCCCTTTTTTCAGAGAGAGTCTGGAAGTCTCTGAAGAGGTAGCTAAAGCTTAAAAAGAGAAAGAGAGACAACTGACTAATGCTATAGGAGTCCTGTAGTCTGAGAGAGGAAAGGCCTAACAGTAGAGCCTTCACAATGGTAAATCCCTGTTTTCAAACGTATCCACTGTGTGTCTGGAGGCTGGAAGGAAGAAGACTTCAAAAACAGGAGAACGAATTAT
The DNA here is from genome assembly GCF_002263795.3 of Bos taurus. Lineage (NCBI taxonomy): Eukaryota > Metazoa > Chordata > Mammalia > Artiodactyla > Bovidae > Bos > Bos taurus. Next base: position 16,172,489 of record NC_037348.1, read on the forward strand.
GAAATGAGATCAACAAATCCTGTAACTACAAAACATTTACTCAGACAGGCCTCCTCTCTTATCCTAGAGACCAGAAAGGAAATAACTCCTCCCTTTGGAAAATAGGACTCGAACTTGCAGAGACACCCATGGCCTTGGCCCAGAGCTCTAGAAGACCTAAATATATACTATATCGGAGGCTGTGTGCACAAGAGGCAGCCCATAAAAGGTGAATTTATGGATGTGAGAAAGAGATTGACAAGTGTTCTGTTCTAAACAAGTCATAAACTTCCAGATTCTAGACAAGCAGAGCTTCCCTAGAGAACTATAATAATAATATCAACCACAGACATGTAGTAAATTCTTTCTGTGTGCAAGGCATAGCTGTCAGTCTTTCCATGTATCAAGTCATTTCATCTGCATAATTGTTTTTTTAATATATTTTAATTGGAGGATAATTGCTTTATGTTATTGAATTAAAGTGTGTTAGTCACTCAGTCGTGTCCAAAACTTTGCAACCCCATGGACTGTAGCCCCCCAGGCTCCTGTGTCCATGGAATTCTCCAGGCAAGAATACTGGAGTGGATAGCCATTCCCATCTCCAGGGGACGTTCCTGACCCAGGGATTGAGCCTGGATCTCCTGCATTGCAGGCAGATTCTCTCCCATCTGAGCCATCAGGGAAGCCCACAGCATTGAATTGGCTTCTGCCACATGGCAGCATGCGTCAGTTGTAAGTATCCATATGGCCCCTCCCTCTTGACCTCGCCCCAGCCCCTGCCACATCCCACCCCTCTAGGTTGTCGAGCACCATGTTGAGCTCCCTGTATTGCACAGCACCTTCCTGTTAGCTCTCTGTCTTCCACATGGCAATGTGTACGTTTCCAGTGCTGTTCTCTCAGTTCGTCCCACCCTCTCCTTCCCCTGCTGTGTCCAAAAGTCTGTCCTCTATGGCTGTGTCTCTATTCCTGCCCTGCAAATAGGTTCGTCAGCACCATTTTTCTAGATTCCATATGTATGCGTTAGGATATGATAGTTGTTTTTCTCTTTCTGAATCTTTCCGAAATCTACATCTGCACAATCTTTGATGTAGATTATTTTATTGGGTTGGCCAAAAAGTTCATGCGTCTAAGATGATATGGAAAAACCCAAACAAACTTTTTGGCCAGGGCAATACAGTCTTCACTTTCTAAACGAAGAAATTTAAGAACAGGAAAGTAAAATGACTTCCCCAAGGTCAGACAGCTAGTGAGTGGTAAATGTGAGACGTGGAGAGAGAAATGTAAAGACTCGGTTTAGAGAAACTTGGGTTGGAATCTTGGCCCCATTATCTGTTAGCTGTGTGACCTTCTGCAAGCTACTTAAACTCCCTGAATCACATGCGCCTCATTGGAAAAAATCAGGTTAGCTGCATCATCGGGTTGCTGTGAAAGTTGGGTGAGTCCTGGAACTTTGAGTTTCCTGTAATTGAAGGACTAGTCATTTGGATGAACCCTCCTACTGAAAATAACTAAGCATGCTGGATAAATTTTCTTTTCATCTCTACAAAACCATCAAAGAACAGATAAAATATTTTTTAAAAAGTTCCAGACCTAAATCTAAAAGGCTGCAAGAACTCAAGAGAAGTAAGCAGAGGGTCAGCACCACTTTTCTTCTGAAGGCATCTGTTAGTCTGGATCATCTGAGCTGTGAAAATGAGCTGTGGTTTTACTGGCTTCTCAGGACAAGGGGGAAAGAAGTCAAGGCCAGGGATTGCCAGAGCTTCCACAGGCACTTTTTCAAAAACTGGTGAAACTGAAGTGAACCAGCCCTTCCCATAATACCCACCCTTGATTGCAGAGAGTGAGGTCTTGATGTTCAGCAAGAGTCAGGAGGAAGAAGAGAGGACAACTGTCTCTAAGGGGTTGTCACCATGGGCTGGCATTTTTGCAGATGCACTGCCTAAATCTGCATTGCTGGTGGGGTTCAAAAGCTGTGCACTTAAAATTGTACTGTCTGGGACTTCCCTAGTGGCCCAGTGGTTGAGAATCTGCCTTCCAATACAGGGGACTCTGGTTTGATGCCCAGTTGGGGAACTAAGATCCCATATGCAACTAAACCCGTGTGCCACAACTAGAGAAGCCCAAACACTCCAACGAAAGATTGTGCAACTAAAACCTGACACAGCCAAATTAATTAGCTAATTCATTTTTAAAAAATTAAAAAAGAATACAGTGAGAAAATGGGAGGAGAGGTAAGAAAAGTAGGGTGGAGGACGACAAAGGCAGACACAGTTTGTGTTCTGTGCTCCACTGACTGGCTCCCGGTTCTTCACGCAATCACCTACATACACCTGCTCAACTCTGCACCAGCGGGGCCTTCCACTGTAGGCATCCCCATGGTCTCTGCAGTTGGATGGCCCAGGTTTGAATCCCGACCCTGCCACTTCCTGACTGCATGATGTTGGGTAAGTCACTTAATCTCTCTGTCCACTTTTCCCATCTGAATAAAGGGGATAGTCACAAAACTTCCTTGTGGTTTATTGTAAGGATCAGATAAGTTCATGTCTAAAGAATGTTTACAGCAGTGTCTGGCATAGAGGAAGTATAACTATATGGTAGCAGGGAAGGTGCTGATAATTAGGATGATTTTTTAAAATTATTTGGCTGCACTGAGTCTTAGTTGCAGCATGTGGGATCTAGTTCCCTGACCAGGAATCAAACCTGAGCCCCCTGCTTTGGGAGCTCGGAGTCTTAGCCACAGGACCGCCAGGGAAGTCCCTTAATGAAGATCTTCTGAAATGATAATTTGCCCCTTATTTAGTTGGCAAGATTTTATTAATCCTTTACAATTTGGGTCACATTACCTGCGCTGTCAGGCCTCTCTGTCTTGGTGTACCATAACCTCCACATATATATCTCTCCTGGGATCTTTATCCCAGCTATTTGCAGTGTCTGATTGACTTCTGTCTCCCCATGGCACTATCAGCTACTTCATGTGGGAACTAAGTCACATTTCATTGTATTCCCAGCTGCTAGTACAGAGCTAGACACATAGTAGATGCCTAGTTAATATTTGATGAGTGAAAGAATGTACTGATGATTTCCCTTGCCGTAGTGGAACAACTTCTCCTATAGGAACTTTCTTTTTTTTTTTTAGTCTCCTGTCATTTATTCTGCCTTCACTTGAAACAGAAAACAAAATTCAGCTTGTTCTCCCATTTGAATTGTTTCTCTGGAATGCAGTCTTCTTACGAGCAGTCCCAGTATCTTATCTACTTAATTTAGATCTGCATGAGACATAGATTGTCAGGAAAATGACTAAACTACCATAAAAATGGTATTGGCAAACAAATTGCGCCCATGAGTCATGAGATCATGAACTGAGGTGTTCCTAGATTCTTCCTGTGGGGATGTGGACTTGAGTTGACTTCCTGGTGCTGCTTTGTTCATGGATCAGAAGGCTGGCTCTACAGTCCCAGATCCACTCCATTTTGACTTTGAGCAAAATGTATTCTCCCTAAAGTTCACTTTCCTCCTCTGCTAAATGGGTTTACTAATACCTACCAAGTAGAGATATCATGAAGCCAAGAAGGTCATGCAAGACATGTGAAGGGGCTTTATCAATGGCCATGTGCTTTAAAAATGTAAAAATGGCTGATTATATTTGTGCTAGAAAATTCCCAGTCATATTCTGGGTGGCCGGTTCTCACCCTTCAGTGGATGGCTTCTCGCAGAAGAAGCTTTCTATCAGTTTTATAAACACAGCAAAGAGCTTCACCTGGGAACAAAGAGACCTCATAAAACTCTAGAGACATCTCTGTTTGGAGAGTTTGGCAAGTGACTGAGCTTGGTTCCAGAGAAAATAGCCCTGAGGGGACCTGATCGGGGAGCACGTAGGAGAGTTCATGCTTTCCCCATGACTCGACTCGCTCTGACGCATCCATCCACAGTAACAAGTGGAAAGAGGTCGTAGACTCTCCCAGCTGGATGTTTGAGAGCAGAGGGAAGCCGCTGTGAAATGACATGGTGAAAATCAGCTCTGAATGTAAGAGAACAATTTCAGCTAGAGATTTAAAATGATCTTTCCCAACCAAGAAGAGTCAGATCGCGGTGGGGCAAGAGCGTTGGAGGCATCACAGGACATCACCTCCAAGTCATTAAAGGCCAGACTCTGCATCCTGAATTTAGTGATGTATTTGCTCATCCTCATTGTTACTTTCACAGAACTCTTTCCTGCCCCTTTTAGAAAGTCAGAGAAATTTCATAAAGGAATGAGGCAATTTCATTTTGGTATTGCCTGGGTCCATTAAGACCATATCCTGCAGCCAGGAAACAACTCACACGTTCGTGAAATTACAAGATACTAGAAGTTGGAAGGAATTTGGAGAACATTAATTGGAAGCTGAAACCCCAGGGTGAAGTGGCACACCCATGGGCAAGCAGTGAGTGGGACCAGAATGCGACATCTTCACTCCCAGCCCAGGGCGACAGAACCACATCCTCTCAACCTCCTAGAGCAGAAACCTCGAGAATCCAGCTGCTTCCGTTTGCTAGCTGTGGTCCAGAGATAGGGTGGATCTAGGTTCTAAACGCACTCTTTTATCTAAACAACCTAGGAACGCTGCCAAGGCAATTCATTCTGAAACCTGCTACCTAAGTAGGCTACATGATGTCATCATCTGTCTAGAAAAACTTCCAGTCATTACACTCATTGGAATTGCATCAAGCATCAAATATATTCACCCACTCAGTGTTTCTCCTTACCAAGCAGGCTTTTTCTTCTTCGTAATTTCTTCCAAACTGTCCTAGACCGTAAAGGAGCTGGAGAAGACCACCAAGAGTTGCTGACAGTGCTCAAGATCCCAGTTTAACTTTTATTTAACTGAAGAACAGGAAAAAATAAATTCAAGTACTTCTCTAAGCCAGATGTGTTCCATTCATCCCAGTTAATCTTCACAAGAGTTTGATAACTACAATTGCCAATTAAGGAGAATGAAGCAGGAGGTAAAATAACCTCCAAGACACAAATTCATTGAGTGATAAGGCCAGTGTGGAGTCCTTCCATCTCCAGTGGTACCTGATCTGTCGTACTGAAGGTTAACAAACACAGTGCAGTTCCTGTGTGTGCGTGCTAAGTCGCTTCAGTTGTGTCCAACTCTGTGCGACCCCATGGACTGTAGCCCGCCAGGCTCCTCTGTCCACGGGATTAGGGCTGCCATTTCCTTCTTCAGGGCATCTTCCTGGGCCAGGGATCAAATCCGAGTCTTATATGTCTCCTTTATGGAAGACCAGTTCTTTACTCCTAGCGCCACCTGGGAAGTCCCTGAATCATACCTGGATTTAACCTAAATTCAAGTCCATTCTGGGCAAGATAAATCTGTCCTTTGTGCTCTAGAGAAAAGCAGTATGCCAACTTCACCAAACGCTAAACTAGTCTAAGATAATTTAAAAAATAACTCTTTAGTTAAGTGATTACTGTGTTTCAGACACTGGGCTAAGCCTTTTAAATTACTTACTGCCCGGCAGTCATAGAAGAGAATTACATGACGGGCATGCCTCGTTTATTGCCCCTCACTTTACTGCACTTCATATGTAGATACTGCGTTCTTTACAGACTGAAGGTTTACAGCAGCCCTGCATCAAGCAAGGCTACTGGCACCATTTTTCCAACAGCATTTGTTCACTTCATGTCACTGTGGCCCATTTTGGTAATTCTTGTAATATTTCAAAATTTTTCATTGTAATTATGTTTGTTATGTGATCTGTGATCTTTCCTGTTACTATTACAAAAACTTATGACTTGCTGAAGGTTCAGATGATAGTTAGCATTTTTTAGCAATTAAGTATCTTAATTTAGTGCTTCTCTGGTGGCTCAGTGGTAAAGAATCCACATGCGGTGCAGGAGATGCCGGTTTGATCTCTGGGTCAGGAAGATCCCCTGAAGAAGAGAATGGCAACCCACTCCAGTATTCTTGCCTGGGAAATTCTATGGACAGGGGAACCTGGCAGGCTACAGTCCATGGGGTCACAAAAAAGTCAGACATGACTGAGAGACTGAACACACACACACAGAGAAAAAAAGGAAATCACCCCCAAAATGTAATTAAAATGTAGAAATGGAAACAAGAATAAAAATATAAGAATATTCAAGAAAAAAAAAGAATATTAAAGGATTAATTTAGGAGATCCGTGACAGCGATTAAAAAATAACAATTTTTTAATTAAGGAATGTGTTTCTTTTTAGTCATAATGCTGTTGCACACTAACAGGCTGCAATCTAGTGTTAACGTAACTTTTATATGCACTGGGAAACAGAATTTCATGTGACTCGCTTTATTGCAATATTCGCTTTATTGCTGCAGTCTGGAACCAAATCAATAGTATCTTCAACCTTTGCATGTAATTAGATCATCCCTACTGTTGTTGCTGTCCAGTCACTCAGTCGTGTCCGACTGTCTGCAACCCCATGGACTGCACCATGCCAGGCCTCCCTGTCCTTCACTATCTCCCGGAGTTTGCTCAAGCTCATGTCCAGTGAGTCGGTGATGTCATCTAACTATCTCATCCTCTATCATCATCCCCTTCTCCTCCTGCCTTCAATCTTCCCCAGCATCAAGGTTCCTATTGTTAGAAGTCTAAATTACCCAGCCAGTAAGAAACAGAGCCATATGCCCAGAACCAGCATGCCATGATGTCACCTAGTTATAGAGAATAGCAGAGAGGAAGTTCTATTCAGAAGCTTTGGCAGGCTTGGGAAAATGAAACTGCAGACCAGTGTCCAGACATAGAAACCTTGTCTTCGGCATCCTCTATCCTGGACTGTGAGGGTAACAATCCAGTGACCTAAGCTCCAACAAGAGGCCACACCATGACTTGCTCTATGCTGAAATAACAGCACCTAAGAGACTTCTCACAGACTCGATGGACATGAGTTTGAGCAAGCTTCGGGAGTTGGTGATGGACAGGGAAGCTTGGTGTGCTGCAGTCCATGGGGTTACAAAGGGTCGGATACGACTGAGCGACTGAATTGACTGAAGAGACTTCTAGCTCTTGTTCAGTGCAACCCTACCCAGAGAAAGGTAACCTTGCCCCCTTGTAATAGTCGCCAGAAAGTTCACACTTCAATAAAACTACAGGGATGGTCCCCACCTTGTATGGATGAGAGTTTCAACTCTTCTTCCAACCAGTCTGTCTGGGGAGACTGTTTGGATTTGTTTTGGTTACCAGCACTAGTAACAGGTCAAAACACTGACTTGATTGACCTCATTCAGTTGCCTAAGAGCCTCTTGACTTGTTATCTCATTATCTCCATACAATCTTTCCTTCTGTGCAGGTAAATGGACATGTAGGAGATGTTTCATTCTTTCTCTAGGCTTCTGCTGGGGCCCTTTCTCCCTGCTAATCTCTGTCTTTAGAAACTTCCCTGGTCTTCCCTAATGGTCCAGTAGCTAAGACTCCACACTCCCGATTCAGGGCACCAGGGTTCCATCCCTCGTCAGAGAACTAGATCCCACGTGCCACAATTAAAGATCCCGTGAAGCCAAATAAATACATTTTTTTTAGGGAAAAAATAAAAGGCAAAAAAAATCTCCCTGACTTTTCACACCCAGCTCTGGTCACACCTTCATTCTATCTTGGCATTTGGCAAACAGGCTATTATTTTTTGTTCACGAGTTTTTAAAATTGCTTCTTTTGCATGTTTTATTTCTCTTAAGTCAGAAGCTTCTCAAGGGCAAGGATCTTATCTTTTATTTACTTGGTTTCCCACCCCTGACACATAGCATTCTCTTCACACATGACAGATTGCCTGGCCACCTTTTATTTCCTCTGGCCCAGCCTCCAAAATAACGAAAAACATCACACAAGCAAATAGGGGAAAGGTCTGGGCTTTCCAGTCTATAGAAAAATAGATAATTCTCTCTGGGCATTTCGTGTGAGTTTCTTGATTGCTAATCAGATTTCACTTAAGCATTAGTGGCTTTCAAAAACAAACAGAATTAAGACTTACTGAAGACCTCTGTGCCAGGTTCTCACACACATTATTTCAGTTATTCTCACAACAGCCATAAAGAGCAATAAATGTTTTTCTCATTTTGGAGATGAGAAAAATGACTCTGAGATATTTAAGTTATTTTCCCAAGGCCTTCTGGATTCAAAGCCCAATCTAATTCCAAACCCTATCGTCTTCTACTCAACTGCACAGCCCCCAGCTACGCCCCAGGGCTGACTTGCCCGACCTGCTCATTCCTCTTCATTGACAGGCTTATCTGTAAGTTGCATAACATCGACTCCGAGGGAGAATGATAATGGCCTCCTGATAAAAGGGAGTAGGGAAGACGAAAAAGTTTTTCTGAGACTCCACTGTGTGCCAAGCCATATGCTAGCTGCTTCTTTTTCTTCTTTGATAATCTTGTTGTTCAGTTGCTCAGTTGTGTCCAACTCTTTGCGACACCATGGACTGTAGGCTACCAGGCTCCTCTGTCTATGAAATTTTCCAAACAAGAAAACTGGAGTGGATTGCCATTTCCTACTCGAGGGGATCTTCCTGAGCCAGAGATCGAACCTGCATCTCCTGCATTGGCAGATGGATTCTTTATCGCTGAGCCACCAGGGAAGCCTCTTTGGTGTCTTAGCTGTTCATTTTTTCAAAATGCTATTTGATGAAGTTTTTTAGTTTAATATCGTTGAATCCATCAGTCTTTTCCATTATGATTTAAACTTTTTGTATCTTGTTTGAGAATTCCTTCTTTACTTTCATGATCATAAGATATTCCTACAATTTCAAGTTTGTTTTTTTTTAACAGAGAAGATTCAACTTTGACTCTTTCATGCTAGATCTGTTTCTTTGGCCGCTTTTGTTGTTATATTCACACAAAACGGCCTGCTGCAGAGAATCCTGCCCCTTTGCCTGACTGTTAAGCTAACATGCTTTCATTCAGAACCCTGGCCACCTATAGATGGCAGGAAGGAAGGAATGAACATATTTCCCCTGCCTGAGGCTTGCCATTCTAGAAGTACTTGCTAGAGTAAATGGATTTTTTACTTTGTTTTCTTACCTCCCCCCATCTCTGATACATGAAAGAACCTGGCATCTGGACCCTGAAGTGAAGTGAAGTGAAGTGAAGTCAGTCGTATCCGACTCTCTGCAACCCCATGGACTGTAGCCTACCAGGCTCCTTGGTCCATAGCATTTTCCAGGCAAGAGTACTGGAGTGGCTTGCCATTTCCTTCTCCAGAGGATCTTCCCCACCCAGGGATCGAACCCGGATCTTCCGCATTGTAGGCAGACACTTTACTGTCTGAGCTGATTATTTTGAGACATTACTCTGCCATCTTCTCAGTCAGTTGGCTTTCCAAATAAAGTCGTATTCCTTGCCTCAACACCTCATCCTTGGATTTACTGGCCTCTCTGGGGCAAGCGCTGCCAGCTTAGACTCGGTAATACGTTTCCATGTATCCCCTCCCCTTTGCACTGCCTTCCCATTCAGATCACCACAAAGCGAAAACATGGAATGCTTCACATGTTCAAAGTTCAAGGTTGAAATTTGCATGTCATCCTTGTGCAGAGGCCACGCTAATCTTCTCTGTATCATTCCAGTCTTAGTATATGTGCTGCCAAAATGAGCACTATGCCAGCCCCAGCTTCTTTATACACATTTACCCTTCCTAGTCACCTCATTGTGCAAATAAGAAAACCCAAGCTCAGGAAGTCACATGACTTGCCTTGATTACCCCCACAAGTGTGTGTTAAGGTCCAGGGGGTTAGGACCATCTAACCCAAAGCACAGACATGGAACTTCCAGGAAAACAGTGATGCTCTACTAAAGTAATGGGCTCTGGGACTTCGCTAGGGGTCTGGTGGTTAAGAATCCACTTGCCAATGCAGGCAATATAGGTTCAATCCCTGGTCTGGGAGGGCACATCCCACATGCCTCGAGGCAACTAAGCCCATGCATCACAATTGCTGAGACCGCGCCCTAGAGCCCGTGGTCCACAATGAGAGACACCATTGCAACGAGAAGCCTGCACACCGCAGTGAGGAGTAACCCCTACTCGCCGCAACTCCAGAAAGTCCACGCAAAGCAACGAAGACCCATCACAGCCAAAAACAAATAAATACATTTTAAAAATAATAATTATAAGAAAAAATAAAGTAGTAGGCTCTGTTTTCAGAATTTAGGACTGAGATTTTGGCAGGTTGTCAGGCCCAATCAGTAACGTGGTATTCCATGTAAGTGGAATAAAACTCTGAAAGCCACAGACTGGTGACATTGATGATGTCAGGCACTTATTATGATAATGTGGCTCTCTGAAGACCACAAGAGGAAATGCATGCGGTCCCAAGCCAAAACCACACAGCCAGCCATCTTCCAGGGGCTGACTGCCCATGAGTGTGCTGCCCATACATCTGTATGGTGGCAAGAGACCCCAGAAACCACCAGTCCCACTGGATAAGTTTAAACAGCTATCCACAGGCCATCTCTTGGGGAGAAATCTCTTCCGAACCATCCTTTGGACATGGAGTTCACTGGATCAACATTGCACACAATGGAATAACACAAATCATTTTAAAATCAGAGATATAGCGAATACTTATTGCATTCTCTGCTTAGCAGTCATTCATTTCCTTCCTGAAACACCCCAGGTTTCCTCTGAGCCCCGCCCTTCCCTGCTGTCAGTAAGCTGACTCTCCCAAGGACGCCAGGGGCAGGCAGGTGACCAGGCCCGGCGAATCAGAGCGTTGTGTTCTCTTCTGGATCACAGTTATATGTCCAGATGAGCCTGCAACCTATGATATCCAATGAGACTTTTGCTTGTGCTGTAGGTAGGAGACCCTCTCTTTCCTTCTGGGTTTTCACCTGGCAGGATGTTGACTTAGAATTGAGAGCAGCCAGTTTTCCTCTGTGCAGAGCTAGAGAATGAAGTCACCACAGAGGAGGGGCTTCCCTGGTGGTCCATTAGTTAAGACTCCATGATCCCAATGCAGGGGACTCGATCCCTGGTCTGGGAACTAGGATCACACATGCCTCAAGGCAACTATATATATATAGTAGAGCTAAACCATATATGTACATATTCATATATATATAGCTCTACTATTAAAAAAAAAAATCACCACAGAGGAAAGCAGAGATACTGCTGTGGACTGAATGGTTGCACTCCTGTGCCAAACTCGTATATTGAAATCCTAACCCCAGTGTGACGGTATCAGTTAATGGGGCCTTTGGGAGACGTTTAGGAGCCCTCATCAATGGGTAAGGCTCAATGCCTTTATGAAAGAGACTCCAGAGAGCTCTTTTGCTCCTTTTGCCGTGTGAGGACACGGTGAGAAGACAACCATCTATGAAGCAGGAAGCCAGCTCGCATCAGACACTGACCTGCCAGCACCTTGATCTCAGACTTCTAAGCCTCCAGAACTGAGAGAACTGAATGTCTGCTGTTTAAGCCACCCAGGTGGACTTCCCTGGTAGTGCAGATAAGAATCCACCTGCCAATACCGGGGACATTGGTTCGATCCCCGGTCCAGGAAGATTCCACGTGCCGTGGAGCAACTAAGCCCGTGTGCCACAACCTCTGAGCCTGTGTGCTCCAGCTAACTGAAGCCTGAGTGCCTAGAGGAGCCTGCACTCCACAGCAAGAGGAGCCACCAAGATGAGAAGCCTGAGCACCGAAACAAGCTTACCACAACTAGAGAAAAGCCCATGAGCAACAGTGAATACCCACCACAACCAAAAATAAACTAAACAAAATAAGCCACCCAGTCTATGGCATCAATATTTCTGTTATAGCAGCTCGAACAGAGTAAGACAGATACAAATGAAGAAGGTCCTAATGACCTTGCTTTGCGGTTGCACCCTACGGGTTGCGTCCTAACGACATTGTTTGACCCTTAAAGCTGACCTTGACTTTTCAATTTCCTGAGCTAATAAATTCCCACTTTTTTGCTTAAGTCAGTTTGAATATATTTTTGTATTACTCGCAAGAGAAAAAGTCCTGACACAATGTCTTTTAAAAACAGAAGTCCCTCTCAGGGGAAAAAAAGTCCCTCTCCCTTGAGTTTTGGGGGCCTCAGAGTTAATGACAGTGTGATAGAACTGAATCTTTTTCATATCTTTGCTTAACTGTCTCCTCAGTAAGGCCTTTCCTGACTAGTCATTTCGATTATGACTTCATCCAACCCAGTAACCTTGTCCCCCTCCCTGTTCTGTTTTTAAGTTTTCACCATGCAATACACTACTTATTTTACTTGTTTTCTTTGTTGTCTGTCTTCCATAACTAGAATGTAAGTCATAAAAGTGGATTCTTTTTAGTCTATTTTATTCATTAAAGTCTCCCTTGGGCTTCCCTGGTGGCTCAGATGGTAAAGAATTCTCCTGCAGTACAAGAGACCTGCATTCCATCCCTGGGTCGGGAAGATCCCCTGGAGAAGGGCATGGCAACCCACTCCACTGGAGAATCCTATGGAGAGAGGAGCCTGGGGGCTACAGTCCATGGGGTTGCAAAGAGTCGGACACAGTTGAGCAACTAACACACTAGACTCAGACAGACCTGGGTTCAAATCTGGACTCCCCAGTGAATGGTTCCTTGCTCTACATAAGTTTTGATGAGATTCAGTTTCTCACATATAAAGTAGGGTGGGGGTAATAATCGATACTCTGAGGATTATTGTGAGATCAGATGAGATGATAAAATCCTTGCTGACATACTGTAGGCTCCCATTATAGGTTACCTACACATAGGGCAACCGACCAGAATGAGAAAGAGAAATCACTAAAATGATACATCAAAAGATCCTGCTCATCCTTTGTGAATCCATGATGACTGAGGAACAACCAAGGGTATGTATTTGACTTAGTATCACAACCAAGAGCTTTGTCCACTGTTAGCATGTCTACCTGGTTTTAGAGCGACTGATCCAAGAAAGAAGGCTTTGGATGGTGTGGGAATTCCTATGGGTCACAAATGATAAATTGCTGTCTCCTGGCAAAAGATGATGTGACTTGTATTATCTGCTTATGTATTTAATGCTGTGGATTGAATGTTTGTGTCCACCCTGAAATTCCTGTATTGAAGCCCTCTCCCCACAATGTGACGGTGTTTGGAGATGGAGCCTTTGGGAGGTGATTAGGGTTAGATGAGGTAATAAAGGTGGTGTCCAGGCTTCTCTAGTGACCCATTGGTAAAGAATCCACCTGCCAGTGCAGAAGACACCGGTTCAATTCCTGGTCTGGAAAGATCCCACATGCTGTGGGGCAACGAAGCCCGCGAGCTACAACTGCTGAGCCTGCACGCTTGAGCCCACACTCAGCGACAAGAGAAGCCACCGCAGTGAGAAGCCTGGGCAGCACGACTACAAGTAGGCCCTGCACACGTAACTGGAGGAAGCCGGAGCACAGCAAGGAAGACCCAATGCCATCAAAAATAACAAATAAAGTACATTTTATAAAAAAATAATAAATGGCTTCAGTCTTAATAAAAGGCTGAAGCAGACGCTCCAATACTTTGGCCACTTGATGCGAAGAGCCAACTCATTGGAAAAGACCTTGATGCTGGGAAAGATTGAGGGCTGGAGGAGGAAGGGATGACAGAGGATGAGATGGTTGGACAGCATCACCAACTCAATGGACATGAGTTTGAGCAAACTCCAAGAGATGGTGAAGGACAGGGAAGCCAGGTGAGCTGCAGTCCACGGGGTCACAAAGAGTCAGACACAACTTAATAACTGAACAACAACAAAGGAGGGCTTGCCCTTTATCTCTCTCTCCCCCACTTCCCCATCAAATGAGGACGCAGAATGAGGTGACCATCTGCAGGTCAGGAAGAAAGACCTCCCAAACACCTGACTGTGCTGATACCCTGATCTCAAGCTTCTAGCTGGCAGAACTGTGAGAAAATAGATATCTGTTGCTTAAGCCACCCAGTCTATGACATTTGTTATGGCAGCCCGAGCGGACAAAGACACTTGGGTACTCTTCCTTTCTTGTTGCATACACAAAAAAATGAGAACCTGTGTAATTAAAAGTAAAGTGAGAATAAAAAATGCCAGGGGCAAGGAAAGTGCACATTAGCAAAGAAAGTGTAGAGAAAGGGGAGGAGCATGTAGTTCATTGGGTAATAGAGAGTTCTAGCACTGAGATTTACATTTCTATGAGCTTCCAGTTGGCCAAAGAAAAGACATAGAGGGAGACATTGTAAGGGTCAGCAAAGGGCAGTTTCCCATTGGCTTAATCTCTAGGGGGTTAGAAACTTCTAGAGTTCAAGAGCAGCATCAATTATTTAGCAGTATATAAGGTTTGGCTACTTGACTCCATCATTATATGATTGGGGCCTTAACAAGCTCAGGTGAGTAGATTCAAATGAACATGTTGAACTTTAAGCATTGCCAAGGGAGCTCCCTGGCAGTCCGGTGGTTAAGACTCAGTGCTTTCACTTCCGAGGCCCAGGTTTGATTCCTGGTCAGGGAACTAAGATCCTGACCAGAATGTGATGTGGCATAACCAGAAAAAAAAATGAAGAAAAACAATTGTTGAGAAGTTATCCAGTAGGCTGAGGCTTCCCTGGTGGCTCAGATGATAAAGAATCCACCTGCAATGCAGGAGACCCAGGTTTAATTCCTGGGTCTGAAAGATCCCCTGTAGAAGGGAATGGCTACCCACTCCAGTATTCTTGTCTGGAGAACCCCACGGACAGAGGAGCCTGGGGTTGGGGGTGGGGGGGTGGGGTGGGGAGGGGGCTACGGTCCATGGGGTGGCAAAGAGTTGGACACAACTGAGTGACTATTACTTTCACTTTTTCTATCCAATAGGCTGCCTGCTTTGGCTTATCACATTTAATGAAGTTTCTCTTTTGGTAGCAACTTCTTTATTATTTTTTATAAGTTCAAAAAAAATTTATTTGGCTGCACCAGATCTAAGTTGTAGCACGTGGCATCCTCAATCTTGTGGGATCTAGTTCCCCAACCCCCTGGAACCCAAACCCCCTACATTGAGATCGTGGCGTCCTAGCCACTGGACCGTCAAGGAAGCCCAGGAAACTTTTTAAAAATAGACTCCTCTTTGTCCTATGATAATGAATGTGAGTTTTTTAAAGAACAGTTCTCACCATGGAGCCCTTTAGATCCTATCCTAGTTACTCCATGAACCTTTCTGCAACTCACTCTCCTCGTAGGAATAAGCAATCCCAGCTCAGGAAGGTTAAGTAATTTGCCTGCAGGCTTCCAGCTAATACGTAAAATAATGGGAACCCAACAGCTTCTGCTCTTTTCATTCCATCAATGTTCCTCACGCTTTATTCCTGTATGTGTCTTCTTCACTATCTTTGTCTTACCCTCTAACATGCATGATTGTTTAACATTTTTCAGCAAATTAACTCTCTGTATTATAAGTTTAATTTTTCTTTAAGCAGTATTCATGAAATTATGAATTTGATGTGCTTGTTATGTGTATGTTATATTAACAATGTTATTGTGTGTGTGTATGCTCAGTCGCTTAGTTATGTCTGACTCTTTTCGACTCATGGACTGTAGCCCGCCAGGCTCCTCTGTCCATGGGATTCTCCACGCAAGAATACTGGAGTGGGTTGCCATTTCCTCCTCCAGGGGTCTTCGGATCCAGGGATTGAACCCATGTCTCTTTTGCAGATTTTTCATCACTGTTCCATCTGAGAAGCCCTATATTGACAATATTATTAATACACATTAATTATATAACCTATTAATTTTTAAATTTAAAGTCATGTGCATATGACCTAACATATTCCTCTAATGGTGTGCATATTCAACCTTTGGAAAACCTTACACAGTGTCCAGAAGTGGAAAAATGTGAACATTTCAATGAACAATACTGTGTGTTGTTGCTGTTCTGGGTTCTAGAGTAACAAGACCAATCTTTAAGCAAGGCTCATCCACTGTCTCTGAAAGCAAAAAAAGGCTGAGACCCCAGAATGTTTTGAATAGCTACAATGTTATCACAAGAGACGTGGTTAGACAAAGACTGCAGTGAGGGGATACAATCACTTAAATAGCTAGGTTTTTGCTCTTCTGTTCAAAATAAACATTTCTTAATAGTTACACTTCAAGCAATGCCATGAATAAAAATCAAACAAAAACCTTTGGACTTTGATAACTACAAGCAGACTAATAGCAAATCATATTTAAATAAGGCCTTCATAAGTGCATCATGATGAAACAGAAGCAATAAGGTTAATTAAGTCTTTATGTTCTATTATATACCTAGGGAACCCAGCCTCTTTAGATTAAACAATATTAAAGATAGAAGGGCATGTGGTAAGTTGCATTTATCCTCAGTGTATCAACGAAATACTCTTCTTGGATTTTCACTGGTTGCTTTTAAAGTTGGTTTGAGCAGTAATCCCAAGAAAGGAATCTTTTGATCTAACCAAATGAAGGAGTAACCCGTTAGCGCTCAAGCAAGAAAGACATAGGACTTCCCAGGTGGCACAGTGATAAAGAATCCACCTGCCAATGCAGGAGATACTAGAGACTTGGGTTCGATTCCTGGGTCAGGAAGATCCCCTGCAGGAGGGCATGGCAACCCACTCCAGTATTCTTGCTTGGGAAATCCCATGGACAGAGGAGCCTGGCAGGCTACAGTCCATGGGGTCACAAGGAGCTGGACATGACTGAGTGCACTCACACACAGAGGAAGGCATCATCTGTTCGTGCAGTCAACAGCTACTGCATGGTTGCCTAGTGAAGCTAGGTATTGCACTAGGCTCTAAGATACCCTAATAAGATATGGTCCCTGACCTTGGGGAGCGCATAGCCTAGTTGGAGAGACAAACAAATCAAACAGAATGATCATGCTGTGTTGTGTGGCTACAGGTATTGGGTTGGGCAAAAAGTTTGTTCGGGTCTTTACATAAGATGGTACGGAAAAACCTGAACAAACTTTTTGACCAACCCAATACTAGGGGGTCCCAGCAAAAAGGAATTATATACAGCCTGAAGGAGTCAAGACAGGCTTCACAGAGAAGAGAAAGGGGCAGAGCTAATTGCTTATGGATGAACTGGAATTAGCGATGAGGCAACTCCAGGGAGAAGGACTAAATCACATTTGGGAAAGCACCTTAGTGAAGGACTACAGGATGGAGTTGAGGACGTGTATGGTGAACAAGTCATTCAATACGGCTTGAATGAAGAAGGGGAGAAAAAGTTCAAGCTGGAGATGGACCAGGTGATGACAAGCCTAACTGACTAGTTTATCCCGAGAGCTATAGAGCCATTCGAATGGGGTAAGCAGAGGAGACTTGGGTTGCCTGATGGCGGCTGCCAAGACTCCTCTGTGAGGGCTGCTCATCTCCATTCTTGGGACTTTCCCTGGACGCATTTGGCAACAGGGCAGCAGCTGCAATTCCTGACGGCTGGAAAACAGGGTCTCTCTGGCATGTTATTCGGGCAAGTGTAATTACGGATAATGGGCCTCAATTTGCCATCAGGAATTTGCACAGTTGGCTCTGTCACTGGAATTTCAGTATTTCACGTTGTGCTTGTGTACCAGAGTTAGACAGCAGGAGAAGCAGAAGCGGCCGTGGTTTCTCAGCAGTTCCGTGCGTTGACTTTGGAAATGGTCCCGGGCCTTTGTGAAGCAGTGGTCCTTCCTTGAAGAGCAAGCCTTGCCCTGAGCAAACCCATCCCCCCAGAAAAGGTTTCCAGCCATGCTCCTCAAGCACCGGGTCTGGAAGCTGAGCAGACAGGACCTGCTGGTCCAGCGAGGCCGAGGTCCTCTCCTGGAGTCCGCAGCTGGTAAGGAGGACTACGTCCGCTAAGATCCTGGTCTGTAACCAGGCTGACACACAATTTAAAAAAACAAAAAAGATGCTTTGAATGTGAATATTTCAGCTCCACTTAGGGCAATTGCCTTGGAAACTCTTGCTTCATTACTGTTTTTCTTCTTTAGGCTGCCTTCTGGGGCAGGGTCAACCAATTTTGTTTTCTACTATTCCAATTTTGTGTTCTGTTCTTGTCCCAGAACTGGCCTTACTATCCATTCTACACATATTAATATAGTATTTGGCCATATATCAAGTCATGGTCTAAAGGCTTCATGTGTATTAAGTCATTTATTTCTCGTAACAAAAGTATGTGATAAATACAGATAAGGAAGTTATTATACCCATTTTACAGATGAGAAAATGAAGCCCATAGTAGGGGAAATCAGATTTGAACCAGGCAGTATTGTTCCAAAGTCTTACACCAAACTTCACTTGAATTTCATACATTCCAACCTGTGTTTTCTTAATATCTGAGATATTTTTTTAGTGAGCAACTTTTTTTTGGTGCTAGGTATTTTACATGTGTGACTTCCTCCAGACAACTGAAAAGGACAGATACAGCTAACTGAACTAAGCCATAGTGATTTAAGCAACTTGCTCGTGATTATGCTGACAGTAAGTGGGAAAGCCGCTGGCCTCTGAGCCAGACAGAGCTCCTTATCCCCCCATCTATTGCTTCATTCTCTCTTGTACTGATTGTTTGGGGTATTTTGACAACTTGAGTCTGCCCTAGGACCGAACCACCATGATGACCCTAGACACAGCCCAGGCCCCACTCAAGGGGAGGCTATGACAATCCACCACAATCTCAGAGAAAGGAAATAGAAACCTGCAGTTACTCTGTGAGGCCTCATTCTCACTGCTTTAAAGGGCCTTTTAATAAACACAGCTCTAACAATTATAGTCTCCATTTATGAAATGCTTTCTAATGTGCCAGGAGCGTTATATATGATACTCCTAAGCAGCATGACAATCCTACAAGGTCAATATTATTACTGCTATTTTACTGATGAGGAAACAGAGGCTTAAGGAAGTTAAATAATTTACCCACCATCACCCAATTATTCAGATATGCTGACTCCAATATCCAGACGTTTTCTCCTGTACTGGCTTCTTGCGAGCTAGATTCAGAATAAACCTTTCCAAGGGCTTACAGAAAATACAGAGGGTGAAAGAAAATAGATTTAGCACGGATTGGGGACATTTCTTCGTTTATTTGGCTTTGCCAGGTCTTAGTTGTGGCACGCGGGATCTCTGGTCGTGGCATGTGAACTCTTAGTTGCGGCGTATGGCATCTAGTTCCCTGGCCAGGGATTGAACCCGGGCCCCCTGCATAGAGAGCACGGAGTCTTAGTCACTGGACCACCAGGGAAAATCCTGGGGGATATTTCTTTTTTTCCTTCCTTCCTCTCTCCTATCCTCCCTTCTTGCTTTCCTTCCTCTTTTCAATTAAAAATGACACAGTGGTTAACAAAGCTAACAGAAGCCCTGGACTTGGCCTCCTGTCATCTTTAAAATCCAAGTTCCACCCATGCACAATTATGACCGCTGACAATAAAATCCCAACCCAGTGTGAATCAGCACAAAGAAAAAGCAAAAGAGGGCAGGGCTGGGGCTTGGTGCTTAGAGTTAGCCCCAAAGTTATGAGTCAGAGAAGTCTTAGGATAACCTCCTGCCAAATTAATCCCAGGCCAGGGCTTGCCAAGGTGCAGCTGCTCTCACAAACTCCAGAGGACCAAAGTGGACTGCCCTGGGGAGAAAGAGCAGTTCTACTGGGCTGGAGAGAGACCACTGGACAAGTCATAGAAATTGTTGTCATTGACTGAATCCCATTGGTGCTACTGTGGCAGAAGACGGTCCTACAGTCACATAGGTGGCGGTGTATCTGTTTAATTCTCCTCTGCACTGTACCCAGATACTCGGTAAAGGTGTGTATAATGCATTCAAAATGGAGGCACAGATTTGTTTGTATTACTAATAGTGTTTGCAATGTGGACGAACCAAAAATAAAATGTCAACACAATGCTTGCGTGCTATCCTAAAAACAATGGCATGGATTTGTGAAAGCAAAAGTCGCTCAGTCCTGTCCAACTCTTTGCGACCCCATGGACTATAGCCCTCCAGGCTCCTCTGTCCTTGGGGATTCTCCAGGCAAGAATACTGGAGTGGGTTGCCATGCCCTCCTCCAGGGGATCTTCCCAATGCAGGGATGGAATCCAGGTTTCCCACACTGTGGACAGATTCTTTACCAACTGAGCCACCAGGGAGGCCCAAGAATACTGGAGTGGGTAGCCTGTCCCTTCTTCAGGGGATCCTCCCAACCCAGGAATCAAACTGGGGTCTCCTGCATTGCAGGCTGATTATTTACCAATTGAGTTACCAGGGAAGCCCCCACTTGGGTTTATAGAGACCTAAACAAAATGAAAAAATGTTTGTCATAGTTTGTCCTTGGTCTGGGTTCTCCACATCACCTCCAGGTCCACCTCTCTCTCTGAATCTGAACTTTGTGAGTAAATTCTTGGGTCAGAAGGTGTCAGAATCACCTTGTGCTCCAACTTCAGACAGACCTAGGCTTTTATAGAGAGACTAATCTGCACTTCTTTCAAAACACAGAAACTAGGAAATTTTCTCATATCCTTCTAGAGAAAGAAGAGGGAATTATCCATCCATCCTTGTGGAAAGAGAAGAGGACTTTAGAATCATAAAGATCTGGAAGCAAACTCTGCTATTTACCATCTGCATAAGCATTGGGCA
Organism: Bos taurus; assembly: GCF_002263795.3. NCBI lineage: Eukaryota > Metazoa > Chordata > Mammalia > Artiodactyla > Bovidae > Bos > Bos taurus. The sequence goes on from NC_037348.1 coordinate 16,192,995, forward strand.
GTTTATTGATCTGTAACAATGAAGAAAATGAGACTTAACCTTGGAAAGTTGTTGAGAAGACTAAGTGAGAACGTACATGTTAAAATGCCCAGGATGATGGCTGGCTTGTAGTTAATTAGATCTTCATCACCCAGTCTCCTTGGCTGACCTGTGCTTCTTTCTGTATTCCCAAGTCCTTATGAGAGTCCTAGCACCATCTATTCTTTATGATACAGGAATCGTTGTTCAGAAATGCACCAAAGGCCACTCTAGGATTCTCTCTTGTATTCCAGAAACAAAAACGGGCAATTCAATTGTTCTTTTATTCCATAAAATGATGAAGCACATATTCTGGGTTAGGGACTGAACTAGGAGCTGGGGATGTATAAATGAGCTGTGGACCTTGGTTTAGAGGGGGAAAACAGACGAATCAGACTATACTTGGGATATCAATAAGGACAAAAGTAGAGTTTGTGCATATCCCAGAAAGAGTATTTAAATGGGATTCTCAGGAACTGCTTGAGGGTGTGTGTATGTGTGTGTGTCTGTTGAGAAGTTAGGCATGAAGGAGAGGGGGGCAGGTGGGAACCTAAAAGGGCAAGCAGGAGCAGACCAGGTGAGGTAGGCAGGTGGGATTGGCTCTGCAGGTAGAGAGAACAATGCCAAGGCAGAGTGTGAAACTACCTTGGATTCTGATGATCAAGGGGACCAGAGCATATTAGGGGGTGGGGCCCGGACAGGGGGCGGGGTCAGGGCAGTGCCTGGAGAGTTGGGCAGAGGTCAGATTGCAAAGGGCCTGGGGAGCTATGCTATGCAGTTTTTGGCTTTTAACAGGACATGTACAGTGAGTCCTTGAAGCATTCCAAGTAGAAGGGTAACATGATCACATTTGCTTTTCTAAATTGCCATAACAGGGACTTCCCTGATGGTTCATTGGTTAAGAATCTGTCTTCCATTGCAAGGGACCTGGACTCCATTTCTTCCAAAGTAGGAACTAAGATCCCACATGCCATGAGGCAGCTAAGCCCCTGCGCAGCCACTAGGGAAACCCATACACTGCAACTTCTGAGCCTGAGTGCTCTAGAGCCGCAGCTAGAAAGAAGCCTTGTGCCACAACAAACACCCAGCACAACCAGAAAAAGTTGCCATGACAACTTATGCCCACATATTTAACTTGTTTTTAGGAACTTATGACATTACCTACCCCACTACCCTTCCCAGGCTTCCCAGGTTGCTCAGTGAGTAATGAACCCACCAGCAATACAAGAGACACAGGAGATGCAGGCCAGATTCCTGGGTCGGGAAGATCCCCTAGAGAAGGGCACGGCAACTCACTCCAGTATTCTTGCCTGGAGAATCCTGTGGACAGTGGAGACTGGAGGGCTACAGTCCATAGGATCGCAAAGACTGAATCAACTGAGCAAAAAAAAAAAAAAATCCCACTACCCTTATCCCATGGAAAGAGAAAATTATATCTTCAAAAATTAAAATTTTCAAAGAACCACATGCTAGGTGGGATTTTGGTTTTGTGTTGAGGGTGCTGTTGGGGGTGGAAAAGACTGGGTTTGAATAGGAATATTGACTTTATGCAGCTTCCCAGGTGGTGTTAGTGGTAAAGAATCTACCTTCCAATGCAGGAAACACGGCTTGGATTTCTGGGTCAGGAAGATCCCCTGGAGGAGGAAATGGCAACCCACTCCTATATTCTTGCCTGGAGAACCCCATGGACAGAGGAGCCTAGCGGGCTACAGTCCATGTGGTCACAAAGAGTCAGACACAACTGAAGTGACTTAGCATGCACACATCACATCCCTTCCCGGACTAGTGATGAATCTGTGTCTCGGGTACAAGAGGCGGATTCTTCACCACTGAGCCACCAGGGAAGCCCCGAGTCCATGGTTCTTATAAAATGAACAGGAGTTTTGAGATTTTTACCAAATCTGGAGACAATGATATTTACTCTAACAAATGAATTCTCAGAGGCCTCTCCAGAGTGAAAAAGCAGGAGGGCTGTAACCCAACCCTGAAATTTATTAGCAGAATCAGTTTACGACTGTCAAGTCTCACTCTTAAGGCACCCCAGTGCTTGCCTATTTCTGGCCCTAACTAACTGAAGCTGTTAGCTTCTCACTTTCAAAAGCATTTAGCTCATTCAATTAAAAAAAGATTATGATTATGAGAAGTCTAATCATAATCTGAAAATCTGATGACTTCATTTTTTTTGGTAAATCCACAACATTCGTGATGACTTGTTTTTAATCATTGTCACTTCTCTTGATCAAATCAACTATCAGGGTTTTGGCGTTTCAAGGGCAGTTTATCCTACCAATCAGGACCCATTATCTGAGGCTCTGTCTCTGTAACTTCAGTACAACACGCCCACATATCATAAAAATCCCAACCTCAACAGCAGGCAAGATCTGGAAAGCAGACTTAGAAAGTGGATGAAAAAAGAAAGCACAAACTTTCTGTGTTGCAATCCTATATTGCCCTCATTCACTGGAAGGCTTTTCTAATGTCACATTTGTCTTGGCAGATGAAGTGTCACATACTAAGCAGATGATAAGTGGCATAACTCAATGGAAGCATTTGGGAGAGCAAGTCAGGAACAAATAAGTAGCTGGAATGTGTAACCACCAGCTCAGACAGGCAAGGTCCCGATTTGGCCACCCGGCTGAAGTTAGACGGGTTGGAGCTTACTCTCTATTTTTTAAAATTGTATTTATTTATTTTTGTCTGTGCTGGGTCTTCATTGCTGCACTGGCTTTTCTCTAGTTGTGGAGAGCGGGGGTACTCTCTGGCTTCAGTACGAGGGCTTCTCATTGCGGTGGCTTCTCTTGTTACAGAGCATGGGGTCTCGCGAGTGCCGGCTTCAATAGCTGCAGCTCCCAGGCTCTAGAGCACAGGCTCAGTCGTTGCGGTGCACAGACAAGTGGACCCTTTACCACTGAGCCACCAGAGAAGCCTAGGTTTGAGATTACTTTTAAAATCAGTCTCCCCAGGAGTGCGCGCATGTGCACGCACATGTGTGTGTGTGTTACACAGCTGTTGTCTTTCTGTCACTGAATACTTAAAGTAGAAAATCAGGAGGTAATGTCATACTTAAAATGAAGAGAGAAACTAAGATCTTCAAGAGAAAAACAAAAGGAGGAAAGCAGATTTCCAAACTGACCTGATATGCACTTCAGGAGACCGGCTAAAATTACTCCAGCTACAGTGTCTTGTGTCCACAGGCTTTGTCCCTAATGTATGCTGAGGCCAAGGCCTCTGCAAGCAGCGTTTCTAGTCACAGCTCAGCTAGGAATTATACACCCTCCGGGGTCTGCAGGTCAAGATTTAAGCGCATGAACAAAGGACCTCTTCAAACTAACGTGACAGAGACCCATCCCGTCCGAACTGAAGCCAGAAAGGGGAAAGAAAACAAAATTAAATGGTTCTTTCATAAATTTCATTCAAGTTTCACAAGCTGAGACACAGATGTGAAATTTAAAAAACATTCTCCGATGCCTTCATTCTGGATGAGTAGGTTTCTCCATTTAGGCACTTTTGGCATTTGCGAGGCACTTGCTTTGTGTGAGGGTCAACGAGTGTGGGGACAGGAGAGAGAGAAGAGGGCGGTGGAGGGCCAGCTTTTGGCCTGTACCTGGTTCCAAGGTTTCCTAGGTTCCCCAGATCTTGGTTTAAGTGCTCCATTTAACTGTGAGAGCAGCTCCCAACTTAAAATGAGACCCAGGACTATCTTCCGGTGTGTCAGTTACTAATCTGACTCTTCCCTAATTGGGAGCTTCACAAAGGTGGTGTTCTTGAGCTAATTCTTAAGACTTATCCAGGCAGTGATGCAGTGGAAGAGTTTTGGGGTCGAGGCAGCTGTAGCAACAAGGGTGGGAAGGAAAAAACCAGAGGAAATGTTCTGGACATGTGAAGATAAAGGACTGAAAGGACTTGGCATCAGTCTGGATGTTCGGGGCAGGGCAGAGGGAGATGTTGGAGGTGACTTGCAGGTTTAAGTCTAGTGGTGACGTTTATTGAAGAATGGAATAATAGGAAAAGGGATGAATTTGGAATGGGAGGTGGTTGTGACAGATATCTGTTGATTTTGCCTTCCCAGCATCTATCTCACATCCTTCTATCCATGGTACTTCAATCTTCCTTCAAGCAAACGCCCATCCTGTATCCTCTATTTATGTGGTTCAGGTGTAACTGACGCCATCTTCAGTTCAGTGGGTAGACGCATGACCCAGGCCTGACTAATCAGAACTTCATCTCCCAGGCATCAGGACTCTATACTTTTATATAAAATTGCTAATAGACGCTAATGTAATGGTGGGATGGTGGAACTTTGAGCTGTGTTCTCATAGTGATTTATAAGATTAAGAAATCACCAAAAATAGGTGGATGGTGTGATTACAGGGGAGCTAGGAGAAGGCAATGGCAACCCACTCCAGTACTCTTGCCTGGAAAATCCCATGGACGGAGAAGCCTGGTAGGCTGCCGTCTATGGGGTCGCACAGAGTTGGATATGACTGAAGCGACTTAGCAGCAGCAGCAGCAGCAGCAGGTCTACTTCAGTGACCTGTTTGCAGTACTATGCTGCCAGTGCTATTGATTCGGGGATGGGCATGTGATCAAAGCTGAGCCAATGGAAGATAGTCCTGAGACTTTTGATCAAAGTGTTGGGAGCTCTCATCTCAGTGGGGGTCCAAAGCTCATGAAATGGGGGCCTGGAGCTTCTGGTAGTTACATTGTTACTATAAGAGAAGAACTTTCTGAGAAAGAAACCAAGATAGAAGAGAGCAGAGCCCGGAGAAGGATGGTGAAAGACAAACAAGGTGATGGGGAGGACAGATGTCTGCTAATGTCATCACTGAATCACTTGGAATCAGACTTGTTTGGAGTCTGTCACTGGATTTAATTCTCCTTTTTCTTTTTTTCCTTGAACCAGTGAACCAAAAAAGTCTTAATGAATATAAAGATGTTATTTTTTCCTCTTTTTTTTATTTTTAAAATTATGAATGCAATATAACACATTTACTGGAGACTTGGAAATTACAGAACAAATGTACATAGAGTTCCACTTTATAGTACAATTATTTTTTAAGTAGGTAAATTAAGAGTTTTAGCTGAAGTTTCAATATCAAACTCTCAAAGATTAATATAATAAATATACATAAAAGTAGAAGAATACAGTAGACTTGAAAAGCACCATGAACCAATTCAACAGAGTTAAGATTTATACAATTTTCACACAACAGTAGGATACAAATTTTATTCAAGTTCCCATAGACTGTAAACTAGGAGACATTGGAACATATTCAGGGACATAAAACAAGGCACCAAACTTCACGGTCTAAAGGTATTGAACTCGTACAGAGTCTGCTCTCTTATCACTGTGGAAGTATGTTAGAAATCAACGTAAAGATGCCATTTTAAAATGTTTATTTATTTTATTTTTGGCTGTACTCTTTCTTTGTTACTGTGTGCAGCCTTTCTCTGGTTGCGTTGCATGGGCTTCTCACTGCAGCGGCTTCTCTTGTGGAGCTCTAAGCCTGTGGGTTTCAGCAGTTGCAGCTCTTAGGCTCAGTAGTTGTGGCAAACGGGTTCAGTTTCTCCACAGCACGTGGAATCTTCCTGGACCAGGGATCGAACCTGGTCTTCTGCATTGGCCGGTGGATTCTTAACTATTGGACCACCAGGCAAGTCCTGAAGAAGCGATTTTTGGACAGATCTATTTTAGGTTCTGGGAATCACCCAGACAGTTCAAAAAACAGAGTAAAACTAGTGCCGTGGACACTTTTCTGGAGCCTGAAGACAGGGTTTTAAGAGTCGTTCATATGGTTAAAAACAAAAAAGCAGTAGTAAGAGCTAAGTGTCACATTTTTGCTTAGTGCCAGGTATTGTTCTAAGGGGCCTTGTATTTATTCTTTCATTTCACCTCACAGAAACTATGTGAGTAAAAAGCTGTTATTTGTATTTTACTGAGGAGGACATTAGTACACACACTGGGAAGGGACGTTAAGTAGCTTGCTGTGGTGGCCAGACTCCAAGACTACTCTCATGAAACCTGCCTCTCCTTATTCATGCCATTACTCCCTTCTCCCTTCCCCCTAGCCCTTGAGCAAGTCACCTAGTGACTTGCTTCTATGAATAGAGAAAGACAGAAGTGATGGTGTGTGACTTGGAGACAGTCATTAAAATAGTATAGCTTCTATGCTCCTCTCTCTCATCACTCATCTCGAGGAAAGCCATGTTGTGATCAACCCCACGAAATGCCTCATGAGGTGAGAAACAGAAGTCCCTAGTCAATGGCCATCAGAGTGAGTTTGGAAGTGGATCTTCCATCCCCAGTCAAGTTTCCAGAGACTATAACTTCTACTGATAGCTTCACCTCTTGAGAAACTCTGAGCCAGAACCACTCAGCTAAGCCATTCTCAATTCCTGACCCTCAAAAACTGTGTAGATAGTAAGTCATTATTTGTTTTAAGCGGATGGGCTCATGGCTAATTTGCTACACAGTAGCAGATAATTAATACAGATTTTGGTACCAAGAATGGGGTGCTGATGTAATAAAAATCTAAGATGTCCACATTGTTTTGGAAATACAGCTTGAGTGGAAACTAGAAAAGCTGTAAGGATTTTGAGGAGGGTGTTAGTGAAAGCTTCAGTTCAGTTCATTTCAGTCGCTCAGTCGTGTCCGACTCTTTGCGACCCCATGAATCGCAGCACGCCAGGCCTCCCTGTCCATCACCAACTCCTGGAGTTCACTCAGACTCACATCCATTGAGTCAGTGATGCCATCCAGCCATCTCATCCTCTGTTGTCCGCTTTTCCTCCTGCCCCCAATCCCTCCCAGCATCAGAGTCTTTAAGGGCCACAAACACACAATTTGTAGAATTATGGACTTCGAAGAGCCCATCAGTAAAAGTGTAAATAAAAATGGAGAAAACCTTATTAGAAACTGTATAAAAGGGAGTCTTCATTATGCATAGCAGTGAGTTTAGTAATATCATTGTCTTCAGTGATGTGGGTGGTAGAAAATGTAACTGATTAACTGGGTGATCAAATTAAGGAGATTTCCAGCCAGTGTGTTGAAGGTGCCACCTGGTTTCCTCTAGCTGCTTATAATAAAATGCAAATGAGAGGGATACACCAATGGAAGGATTGTTAAACCAAAAAGGAACCGAAGGGTTTGACGAATCACATCGTGAGTAGATGCCAAATGATATCAGCATTTAAAAATGGCTTCCGAGAAAAGATCAAATCCAGAGTACTATTGGGAAAACCTGGTCCAGAGATAAAGCCCAAGGTGTGTCTGTAAAATGCTTTGTTAATACTTGGAAAGCTTAAAGGTTTTGCTCACAGTACTATTCAGGCAAACAAAAAGCCCTCTAAGATGTTAAGGGTGTGACTAACAGGTCCTCTCAATCAAAGAATAGGACTTCTTAGAAGTTTAAGGGTATTGTCTTTCCCTAGGATTTAAAAGTAGAGAAGAAATATATCAAAGAGATTTGTGAGTGTGGCTTTATTTTACTAGAGTGGACCCCCAACAAGATAGCAAAGGATGGGAAGCCTGGCATGCTGAAGTTCATAGGGCCGCAAAGAGTCAGACACAACTTAGTGACTGAACAGTAACAACAGCAATCAGCAGAAATACCATGAGATTGGACTAAAAAAGGTGAAAATTGTACAAAATGTAGAAAGGATCTTGGGCTCTTGAAATTCAACAAGACAGAACCAAACTGAGGAAACTACTTGGTTTCAGATACACGCTACATTTCATTAAAAAAGGAAAGATAACTCAGACCATGGAACCAAGAACTATGAGAAACATTCCTGGGCAGAGATAAGACTGAGTCCAAATCTAGGTATCCATAGTATTTTCCAAGATGGATTTCAGAATTGCTATGGGCCAATGATGACTTTGTGCCTCCTAATTTCTCCCTTTTTGAACAGGATGTCTGTAACCAATATCCTATACCTGTTATGCATTGGGTGTGTACTCTGGGGTGGGGGGAGGAAGATGACTTGTCTATTTCATAGAACTCACAAGTTTAAAGATTAAGAGCTACGCTCAAGGAACTATACTTAAGGTCTACACCTGAGAAGCCATATTCATACCCAGACTTCATTTAGGTTATGAAATTCTAGACTTTGATGTTACAATGGTCTAGAGACTTCTGAAGACCTTAGGATGTGATGAATATATTTTTCTCAGCCTTGGGATATAATGAGTACATTTTTTATGTGAGAAGAATGTGAATCAGTGGGAGATAAGAGAACAGACTCTAAAAGCTTCCAAAATGACTCCCAACGGAGCTCCTAATGGTCCCCATCTCCTGGAAATCAGTCCTTCGTATAATCTCCCTTTCTTAAATGTGGACTGGACTTAGCACCTTGCTTCTTTTATTTATGTATTTATAGCTGCTCAGGGTCCTCACTGCTGTGTGCAGGCTTTCTCTAGTTATGGGTGAGCAGGGGCCACTCTCTAGTTGCGGTGAGCAGGCTTCTCACTGCAGTGGCTACTCTTGCTTCAGAGCACAGGCTCTAGGGTGCTTGGACTTCACTAGTTGCAGCGTGAGGGCTTAGTTGCCCCGCAGCATGTGGAATCTTCCTGGAGCAGGGACTGAACCTATGTCCCCTGCATTGGCAGACAGATTCGTAACCATGAACCACCAGGGAAGTCCCAGCAAGTTGCTTCAGATGAATATAAGGAGGAAGGTATGTTGGTGCGTGACTTGGAGACTATGTAATAATAAGCACTGTTGCTTCTACTATCTGTCTCTTTCTCTCTGTGTGTCTCTCCTGTTTTCTCTGTTTCTCATAATTCACTCTGTAGGAAGTCATACAGTCAGCATTCCTATGGAGAGGACCAGGTGGCCAGGAACTGAAACCTATGGCCAACAGCCAGGAGACTAAACTTGGAAGGAGATTGTCCAGCCCTAGTCCAGAGACTGTGGCCCCAGCAGCCAGCTTTACTGCAACCTCAAGAAAGGCCTGGAACCAGAACCACCCATCTTAGCACTTACAGAAAATGGCACCCCACTCCAGTACTCTTGCCTGGAAAATCCCATGGACGGAGGAGCCTGGTAGGCTGCAGTCCATGTGGTCGCTAGGAGTCAGACACGACTGAGCGACTTCACTTTCACCTTTCACTTTCATGCATTGGAGAAGGAAATGGCAACCCCCTCCAGTGTTCTTGCCTGGAGAATCCCAGGGACGGGGGAGACTAGTGGGCTGCCATCTATGGGGTCGCACAGAGTTGGACACGACTGACGCGACTTAGCAGCAGCAGCAGCAACCCTCAGAAACTGTGCAGGTAAAGAATGTTTTGCTATTTTATAGCAAATCTTGGGATCATTCGTTACACAACAATAAGCAATATACTTGCCAAAGGCATAAACTCTCTGATTTCATATAAATGAATATTAGGGAAGGCAAATCTAAATTGTCTGGGACCATAGGTGGTGGTGGGGCTTGACAAGATGGGTCACATGAGAACTCTTGAGGATCATAAAAAATGTTCTATTTTTTTTGTTTATGAGGGCAGTTACACACCTTGTCACACTAGCTGAATTGTACACTTAAAATGGGTGTTATTTATTAAATGTTTATTTTCCATAAATAAAATTGACTTTAAGAAAAGAAGGTTGTTAATGAGGAAATGGAATCAGTGACTATAGGTGAAAAAATATAATGGGGAAGGAAAGAAGATGGGACAATGTCTTAAGAATGTATTTGTGTTGGGATTTATCTTTTAAGGTAATAAAAACTTGAATAAGTTCGAAGGCAGAGGATAAGGACTAAAGGTGTAAAACAAAAAGTTTAAATTATAAAATAAAGTTCTAGATGGGACAAATATAGCTTATATTAAGTAGGATTTGGGGGCGGGGGGTGGATAGTGAAAAACTTCCTGGAAAAGGAAGAGTTAGAAGCTTTGACAGGGACTTGGGTTCAGGTAAAGAACTCTAATATAGTTTTTGTGCAAATTGACACTGGAAGTCAATTATTTTTGGATTGTCTTCTAAGGTGTTAAGTCTTATTCTGTAAGCAACTGGGAGCGATTATAGTCTTTTGATAGGGGAAGCAACAGGTTAGAGCTGTGCTTTAGGCAAACCACTCTGTAGCAGAGAGATATATGGACTAGATGGGAGATACCAGGGCCAAGGAAACCCATTACAAGACTATTGAAACCATTCAGTCACAAGTTGGCAGCTGATCACGAGAGAAGCAGAAAAGAAAACTTGGCTTTTTGATTTGTAAAAGAGATGCATGTGTGTTAAGTTGTGTCAGACTCTTTGTGGCCCTATGGACTATAGCCTGCTAGGCTCCTCTGTCCATGGGATTCTCCAGGCAAGAATACTAGAGTGTGTTGCCATGCCCTCTTCCAGGGAATCTTCCTGACCCAGCAATCCAACCCGTCTCTTACATCTCTTGTATTGGCAGATGATCTGGGAAGCCCTGTAAAAGAGATAGAGGAATATGAAAAGGCAGAATTTTGGAAATGATTAGATGGAATTGAGGGAAGGGAAAAGCAGAAAACGGAGCAGTTGAGGAAGAGAAGGAGACTTCACTTTTGGAATAAAGTCTGAGGTTCAATAGACTGTCCAAGTGAAATGGTGTTTGCAGTGGGTGGGACTGCAAGTAGAAATCTCACAGCAATAATTGGATTAGGCTAGAGGTGAGATTTAGGAAGCATCCGTTTTCCTTTATTGATGAAAGAATCAAGACTCTGAAATGGATAACAGTGTGGGTGTATCAGTCATCTTGGGCTACTATAACAAAATACTGTAGACTGGAGAAGGAAATGGCAACCCACTCCAATATTCTTGCCTGGGAAATTCCATGGACAGAAGAGCCTGGTGGGCTTCGGTCCCTGGAGTGACAAAGAGTCGGACACGACTGAGTGACTAACACTGATGATAGACTGAGTACCTTAAACAGGAGACATTTATTTCTCACAATTCTGGAGGCTGGGAAGTCCAAAATCATGGTGCTAGAAAGTTCAAAATTTGTTTGCTGGTGAGGGCCCTCATCCTGGCTTGCAGATGGCTGCACATCTCTGTATCCTCATAGTGGACAGAGGAGGCTCTGGTGTCTTTTCTTCTCACAAGGGCACTAATTCCATCATGGGGGCTCCACCCTCATGACTCTTTATATTTAATTATCTCCCAAAGGAGATATCCCCTTTATCTGATATCTTAATGTTACTTCCTCTATCTTCAACATGTGATTTTTAGGAGGCTCAAACATTTGGTTGACAACAATGGATAAATCATAAATAATGCTTCAGACTTAACCACGTGGCTCAGTGATAAAGAAAGAAAGGGAAAGGGAAGTCATTCAGTTGTGTCAGATTCTTTGCAACCCCCTGGACTGTAGCCTTCCAGGCTCCTCAGTCCATGGAATTTTCCAGGCAAGAGTACTGGAGTGGGTTGCCATTTCCTTCTCCAGGGGATCTTCCTGACCCAGGGGTTGAACCTGGGTGTCCCGCATCACAGGCAGATGCTACTGCTTGCTAATTTAGGAGACACAGGAAATGCGGGTTTAGTCTGTCAGGAAGATTCTCTGGAGTAGGGGATGGCAACCCACTCTAGTACTCTTGCCTGGGAAATCCCATGGACAGAGCAGCCTGGAGGCCACAGTCATGGGGTCACAAAAGAGTCAGACATGACTAAACATGCCCATATACTGTTCTTTCTGGAAGATGAATTGAATGAATTCCAGGGATCGTTTCTCAAAATGTTTCCTTAATGCAATATGAGATATTAATGCATTTTCCAAGAGAAATTGGTTTCATGATGAAAGAAGTTTGAGTATTAAAAAAAAACTAAACAGATTTTTAAAGGCAGTTCTTCTCAGAGTCTTCATACGTAATGGTACTATGCACAGTGAATTCTCAAGAGGACAGGACTACAGAATATAAACCATTTCTCATATTAGCTTAAATAGACAGTGGTTTTTCTTAGGAAGAGTTCCAGAAACTAATGTTTTAAGGACAGCATTGTAAAAAGAAACTAGTTTAATTATATGAATATAACATCACCTATGTAGTATTCTTATAAAAACAAATAAACCACCCTCTTCTACCAAGGAGGGATCAAATCCATTTATGCAAGAAACTACAAACAACGTAGACTCCTGAAATAAGTCAATATCATGGAAGACAAAAAGAAAAAAAAAGGGAGGGGGGAAATGTTTCTAAATTATGTGAGTCTGTGCTTAGTTGCTCAGTCGTGTCCAACTCTTTTCAACCCCATGGACTATAGCCTGCCAGGCTCCTCTTGTCCATGGGGATTCTCCAGGCAAGAATAGTGGTGCGGGTTGCCATGCTCTCCTCCAGGGGATCTGCCCAACCCAGGGATCGAACCCAGGTCTTCCACATTGCAGGTGGATTTTTTACCATCTGAGCTATCAGGGAAGTTCTGATATGAAAGTCTAAAGAGCTACTGTTAATAAATGCAATGAATGAGCTTTGTTCAGATCACTTAGGGGACAAATAAGCCCAGCTGTAAAGATCCTTATTGGAACAACCGGTAAAGTTTGAAAATACACTGTCATTAGATAATACAAAGTAGAGGAAAAATAAGATTCTGACTCAGTTACATTCTATTCCCCAGGTCTTTCCCAAAGTACTTTGGTACCTGGGAATCTATAGTGTAAGACCTGCAAACATGACAGTCATAAGTGGTATGTGCCACGTGCTCAGTCGTGTCCAACTCTTCTGTGACCATATGGGCTGTAGCCCACCAGGTTCCTCTGTCCATGGGATTCCCAGGCAAGAACACTGGAATGGGTTGCCATGGTCTCCTCCAGGGCATCTTCCTGACCCAGGGATCAAACTCGCATCTCCTATGTCTCCCGTACTGCTGGTGAATTCTTTATCCACTGATGCATCGGGGAAGCCCAAGTAGTATGTTAGTTCCACGTAAAAAAATAAAGAAAGAAAAGGAACTTCCCTGAAGACCCAGTGATTAAGCCTCTGCACTTCAAATGCAGGAGGTGTGAGTTCAATCCCTGGTCAGGGACTAAGATCCCACATGCCCCTTGATTGAAAAAAAAAAGAAGAAGAAAAAGAAAAAAACTCTTTTAAGCTGTACTGACACTGTAGTTATTGGGAACACTTGTGTGTGCAAATAAAGACTTCTTTAAAAACCCCATACAAGTTAGGGAACAATATTGTATTAAAGATAAAAATCTTTTAAAAATCTGCCCAAGAAAACCTAAGTTTTTGCAAGATCGTAAATCAACTATGCTCCAATAAAAATCCGTCCCCCCCCCAAAAAAAACCCCCAGTTTAGGTCTCTCATGAATTGCTGGCGTCCTTTTTCATTAAATAGTGTTTAAGGCTCAAAAAAAAAAAAAAAAAAAAAAAAAAACCCTTGGTGTTTCTTTAACTCCAGCTTCACAAACCTACCATTATAAATAATTGGGGATAATTATGAGAGCAGCTGAATAAACTGGAAAAGCCCAGGCACAAAGAAAAAAACCATAGGATGAAATGTGCAGTGCTGGAGTCAGCCCATAAATCTCTCTGCAATCAGAATAACAGTTCCCCGTCTTCTCCAAACTGGAACGTATGTTTAAAGCAAACACCAAAGCCAACCTAACCAGATCAAAATTATGCTACCCCCCAAAGTGAGTCTGGTTTCCTTTTACAGTTATAGGGAGAGAATCTCTGGGCCCTCAGATTAAATTCCCCTGACTCCAAACTGAGAAATATGGCAATAGCTTTTGTTGGAGGGCAGAATGTCCCTTAATCCTAAAGCTTTGGGGGCTCCCTTTTCTTCCATCAACCCAGCAGCCCCCCAACTCTTCTCCCCTGGGAAACACAATGACTTCAGAAGCTTACTTTGATATCGTGAGCAGACTTTAGCAAACCTGTTGCTGGAAGGGTCATATGGAGAAAAGCAGGGGTTCCAGAAATTAAATAAATTGTCTATCACTAAATGGTACATCTGGCCGATATTAATTAAAGACTGGGAAGCCCTTTGGGGCAAGAGAGTAGGTGGCTGCCACATATATTGAGAGAGAGATCAATACATGACAATATGTACTTTTTGTTGGAAATTACCATTAAGATTGTGACAGAGTCCAGATTTCCTGAATTTCTCTAAATAGCACTTTTTTTTTTTTTTTTCGCGTGATCAGGTCTACTCCTAGAGTCTTTGCTTATCGTCTGTAAAAAAAGAAGTGAAGGAGGGAATTAAAGCTGGCAGAGCACTTGCATGGCACCAGGCAATGTGCTAAGGGGTATGCGGAGACTGTTTTCATGTATTGGCCATTGTGTGGCTAGTGGGTGTGGGTGATCGCTTTACAAAGAATTTGAGTGTCCAGGATCTGAAGCCAGCCCTGGGATGCTTCTAAAGTTCTGGTCTTTCTGTCTAACACAAGAACTTAAATCAGGACTTAAATCAGCACGCTAACACCTTCAGCGAAAGAGGCGTAGTGAAGACATTACGGCCTTTGTTGTTCAGCTGCTCAGTCGTGTCCGACTCTTTGTGACCCCGAGGGCTGCAGCACGCCAGGCTTTGCTGTCCATCACCATCCCCCGGTGTTTGCTCAAACTCATGTCCATTGAGTCAGTGATGCCATCCAATGTCAGGGTCTTAAATGAGTCAGCTCCTTGCATCAGCTAGCCAAAGTACTGGAGCTTCAGTTTCAGCATCAGTCGTTCCAATGAATATTCAGGGTTGATTTCCTTTAGGGTTGACTGGTTTCATCTCCTTGTTGTCCAAGGGACTCTCAAGAGTCTTCTCGAACACCACAGTTAAAAAGCATTGATTTTTTGGCGATCAGATTTCTTTATGGTCCAATTCTCACATCCATCCATGACTACTGGAAAAACCATAGCTCTGACTATACAGACCTTTGTTGTATTATGGCCCAGGCACATGTTATGGTTGGAGCAAATGCCCAGAGGGACACTCTATCAGAATCAGTCAACCTGAGCTGTGTTGTCCAGCACAGTAGCCACAGCCACATGTGGGGTTTTGAACATTTGAAATGAGGCTAGCCTGAACTGAGATGTGTTGTAAGTATAAAACACATATTGTTTTCTTTTGAAGACTCAGTATGATTTAAAAAAAGAATACCTCGGACTTCCCTGGTGGTGTGTACATGCGTGCTCAGTCAGGTTCAACTCTTTGTGACCCCCATGGACTGCAGCCCACCAGACTCCTTTGTCCATGGGATTCTCCAGGCAAGAATACTGAAGCGGGTTGCCATTTCCTCCTCCAGGGGATCTTCCTGACCCAGGGATCGAAATGGTGTCTCCTACATCTACTGCATTGGCTGGCGGATTCTTTACCACTAGCCACCTGGGAAGCCCTCCTTGATGGTGCAGTGGATAAGAATACACCTCCCAACACAGGGACACAGGTTCAATTCCTGGTCTAGAAGATCCCACATACCTCAGAGCAACTATTAATAAGCCCGTGCACCACAACTATTGAACCTGTGCTCTCGAGCCCAGGCGGGATCCACAACTAGTGAGCCCACGAGCAGCGACTACTGAAGCCCACGTGCCTGGAGCCTGTGCTTTTCAACAAGAGAAGCCACTGCGATGAGAAGCCCTTGTACAGCAATGAAGACTCAACGCAGCCAAAAATAAACAAACTAAAAAGGAATACTTCTTCTCAGCCATAAGAAGGAACGAAATAGAGCCATTTGCAGAGATGTGAATTAACTTGCTGCTACTGCTAAGTCGCTTCAGTCGTGTCCGACTCTGGCGACCCCATAGACCGCAGCCCACCAGGCTCCCCCGTCCCTGGGATTCTCCAGGCGAGAACACTGGAGTGGGTTGCCATTTCCTTCTCCAATGCAGGAAAGTGAAAAGTCAAAGTGAAGTTGCTCAGTTGTGTCCCACTCTTAGCAACCCCATGGACTGCAGCCTACCAGGCTCCTCTGTCCATGGGATTTTCCAGGCAAGAGTACTGGAGTGGGTCGCCATTGCCTTCTCCATGAATTAACTTAGAGACTGTCAAACAGAGTGAAGTAAGTCAGAAAGAGAAAAACAATTATTTTATAATATTGCTTATATATGGAATCTAGAAAAAGGGTACAGATGAACTTATTTGCAAAGCAGAAATAAAGACACAGATGTAGTGTCTGTGTCTACTTATGGATACCAAGGGGGAAAGGGTGTGGGATGAATTGGGAGATTGAAATTGACACACATACAATACTAGTATAAATTAGGTAACTAATTAGAACTTACTGTATAGCACAGGGACCTCTACTTAATACTCTGTGGTGATCTAAATGGGAAGGAATTCCAAAAAAGAGGGGATATGTATACATATAGCTGATTCACTTTGCTGTACAGCAGTAACTATCACAACATTATAAAGCAACTATACTTCAAAGAAAAATTTAAAAACAAACCAAAAATTAACCCTTTCTAGTTGAAAATTGAAAAAAAAGAATATCTAATTAATAAATTTTCGTCTGTATCACATGTTGAAATGACCATGTTTACATTTGTTTAAATATAATACCACTAAAATTGATTTCATCTGTTTCTTTTTAAATGTGGCTACTAGAAAATTTTAAATCACAAATGTGGCTCACCATATATTTCTACTGGACAGGTTTGGGCTTGATATTGAGAAAGAAAATTTCTCTCAACCACCCAAGAAGTGAAAAAGTGTTAGACTGCAATACCTGCCGCCTGGAGCCCAGTTTCTCTTCGAGATTCTCCTGTTCCCCACCCTCATCGTCATCCCTCACTTAAATTCAGTTTAAACACATGGTATGAAGGTGATCTTCCGAGATAAAAATCTGTTCTCATCCCGGTTCCATGGCTTAAAATCCTTCGGAGTTTTTGCCCTGGCCTTTCAGGCCATACTCCTTAGCAAAGCAGTGTAACCTGGCCTTGGCTGACTTCTTCCAGCTTCACTTTTTACCCCTTATTGCTCTAGTTTCCTGTGTGTGTTGTGTTTCTGATACCTCTTCCTTTTCCTGGGAAATGTCCTCTCTGCTTGCCACACATACCCAAACCTCCTGCACTAGCTATATCAACCACTGTCCTTTAACTGGTGGATTGTCCTCCAAGACCTAGTTTTACAGTCGCTCCTGTTGGTGCCTCCCCTGAACTTTCACCCTCTTAAGTGTTCTTCTCTAAGCCCTGTAACACCCTACATCTGCTTTTGTGGAGGGTGTTCTGATTTCCTGCTGGGACGATCGTCTGCCTCCCTCATTTGACTCAGTTCCTTAAAGCCAGGAACCTTGTTCTTCATCTCGAATCCCAGGACCAAGCCTAAGCCTGGTACCCAGTGAACATTCAATAGCTACTTGTAAGTGAATTGAGAAGCAGGTCAGAGAACTGACCAGGGATCATCCACTCCCAAATGGTGTATCAATTAGAACTCTTGTGGATGCAAGTGACAGAAACCTCCACTCTGACTGGTTTGATTGTCTTACAGGATTGAAAAGCCTGTGTGTTGTTCTAGCTTCAGGAATTGCTGGATTCGGTTGTCCAATCAGTGTCACTGAGATGTTGGGTTTTTTTTTTTTTTTCCAATTTCTCTACCTCTCCACTGTGCTGGTTTTCCGTGAAGAGATTCTGTCCTTAGGGCAACGAGATGGCTGATAAGCTTATCTTCCAGTTTCCAGTTGAGAAAAACAATGTTAGCCACCTTGATAGTTTGAACAGAGGGTAGAATTTGCTCCTGCTGCCCCTAATTGGCCTGTCTGGGGGTCATGTGCCCAAGTCTGAACTAATAATTGTTGACCTGTGGATGAGAAACATTGATTGGCTCAGGTTGAATCATATGATGAAGCAATGGAATTGAGACTGTGGTGCCGGTGACTTCACCCCAAGCAACAGACTGAAAGCAAAAGCTCCTAAGGGCAACAGCAGGGTACTCTTTGTATTCAAAGGGAGTAAAGAGACCGCTGCAATAAAAGAAGAGCCCCGAGGCAAGTTGGTTCCAGAGTGCCTCCTTTTGCACAAGTAGACGTTTTCGGGACCACGGATCTCAAGAGAAATTCATCTTTTTACAACGGCACTGATTTTGTTTTTTTCCCTTGCTTTTGCATTTTCAAGGGACCCTGTAAAATGGGGGTTATTCTTGTTAGATGTACAGGTATCATGTGCTGAGCTGTGCTCATTCGTTTCAGTCGTGTTCAACTCTTTGTGACCCTATGGACTGGCCCACCAGGCTCTGTCCGTGGGATTCTCCAGGCAAGAATACTGGAGCGGGTTGCCGTGCCCTTCTCCAGGGGAATCTTCTCTACCCAGGGACTGAATCTGAGTCTCCTGCATTGCAGGTGGATTCTTGACTGCTGAGCCATCAGGAAAGTGAAGTCGTTCAGTCGTGTCCAACTCTTTGCGACCCCATGGACTGTAGCCCACCAGGCTCCTCTGTCCATGGGATTCTCCAGGCAAGAATACTGGAGTGGGTTGCCATTTCCTTCTCCAGGGGAATCTTCCCAACCCAGGGATCGAACCCAGGTCTCCCGGATTGTAGGCAGATACTTTAACCTCTGAGCCACCAGGGAAGCCTTGTGTAAATCAACTGGAGAGCTATGTAAGTTGACTAGAGAGACAGGTTAGAGATAGTTGAGAGACACAAAATCCTACTGCTGCTTGATAAGACCCTGGTATCTTTCCTGGCTTGAAAACTTACTCAGGAAAGTGAGAGAATGACTGAACTCCAAATCTCTTTCTGGTGAAATGGGGCACACTGAATGGAGACATTTGGTGTCCCTCGGAAGAACAAGTCTTTAGTATCAGGGACTGTCAGTTCCAGGGCACCTCACAGTAACTCCTTCTGTACAAATTCATTCATGCAAAACTTCTGAGTGCCTAACTATTCCCATTGGCAGTCTGTTAGGTAGGAGAGAGAGAGAGGTAAACAAAACAGATTTTAGGGAGCTCACATTAGAGAGAGCCAATAGAAACACAAATAAGATACTTTCACACTGAGATAAATGCTATGAGTAAGTTTGGGAGATATGAATGAGAGGGACTAAGAGTGAGTTATTTTAGATAGATGTTTTCTCTGAGGTGGGATGAGAGCTGGTGCCTGGAGGATGAGAAAACGCCAACCATGCAAATCACTATTTAGGACTTCCCAAGAAGATGGAGAGTGTAGCTGGGAAATGTGAAGTAGCGCCTTGCTCCTCAAGGGGAGATCCCAGACCAGCAGCATCAGAATCACCTGGGAGCTTATTAGACATGCTGAATCCCAGAACCCGCCCCAGCCCTACTGAGTCAGAATCCACATTTAATGAAGTGGCCCAGATGATTCGTAGGCATGGTAAACTTTGAAAAATGCTGGACTCTTGATCTTTTCTGCAGCTCACTAGGAAGGTATAAAACCTGCTGAGGCAGGGAGTAGGGAATACTGCTGTCAGCAGCCACTAGAAACGGGAACATTTGCTGCTGCTGCTTCTGTAACAGACCAGCCGGGCTGCTGGAGAAGATCATGAGGTTTTCACGTGTTAGAGTCCTAGAGGTTTTCTAGGTTAGTTCCCTTGCTTTACAGGAGACTGAGGTTCTTGGAGAAGGCGTGACCTGCCCAAGGTGGGCGCCTCTGGGCAGGATCTAGGATCTAGGAGTTTCCTTTCTCTGGGCTACCTTTCAAATATTGACAGGACAGATTAGAGTGAGAATGGAGGAGGGGATGATAAGGTGATTGGGAAATACTTTCACATGCAGCACTGGAAAACAGCTGGCCTTGGTGTTTCATTCTGTGAGGCAGAACTAAAAAAATATACATGAGAACCAGGTTCATTTACAGGGAAGCAAATTTCAGCTCAAGGCTAGGAACCTTTCTAAGATTTAGAGCCAAACAATTGAAAGTGCCTCATACAGGCAGTCAGTTAGTTCAGTCTCTCAGTCACGTCCGACCCTTTGCTACCCCATGGACTGCAGCACATCAGCCTTCCCTGTCCATCATCAACTCCTGGAGCTTGCTCAAACTCATGTCCATTGAGCCGGTGATGCCATCCAACCAACTCATCCTCTGTTGTCCCCTTCTCTTCCTGCCTTCCAATCTTTCCCAGCATCAGGGTCTTTTCCAATGAGTCAGTTCTTCCCATCAGGTGGCCAAAGTATTGGAGCTTCAGCTTCAGCATCAGTCCTTCCAATGAATATTTAAGGTTGACTTCCTTTAGGATTAACTGGTTGGATCTCTTTGCATTCCAAGGGACTCTCAAGAATCTTCTCCAACACCACAGTTCAAAAGCATCAGTTCTTCGGCACTCAGCTTTCTTTATGGTCCAACTCTCATATCCATACATGACTACTGGAAAAACTATATCCTTGACTAGATGGACCTTTGTTGGCAAAGTAATGTCTCTGCTTTTTAATATACTATCTTGGTTGGTCATAGCTTTTTTCCACGGAGCAAGCGTCTTTTAATCTCATGGCTACAGTCACCATCTGCAGTGATTTTGGAGCCCAAAAAAATAAATGGTGTTTATTTATTACTGCCTGTATGGGAGACCGGAGAAGGCAATGGCACCCCACTCCAGTACTCTTGCCTGGAAAATCCCATGGACGGAGGAGCCTCGTAGGCTGCAGTCCATGGGGTCGCTAGGAGTCGGACACGACTGAGTGACTTCACTTTCACTTTCCACTTTCATACATTGGAGAAGGAAATGGCACCCCACTCCCGTGTTCTTGCCTGGAGAATCCCAGAGACGGGGGAGCCTGGTGGGCTGCCGTCTATGGGGTTGCACAGAGTTGGACCCACACCTTGTGCCGTCAGGTGTTTTAATGGTGTTTAAAAAAATAAAGTCTCTCACTGTTTCCCCTGTTTCCCCATCTATTTGCCATGAAATGATGGGACCGGACATGCCATGATCTTAATTTTTTGAATGTTGAGTTTTAAGCCAGCTTTTTCGCACTCCTCTTTCACTTTCATCAAGAGGCTCTTTAGTTGTTCTCTTTCTGCCATAAGGGTGGTGTCATCTGCGTATCTGAGGTTACTGATATTTCTCCCAGCCATCTTGATTCTAGCTTGTGCTTCATCTAGCCCAGCACTTCGCATGATGTACTCTGCATAGAAGTTAAATAAGCAGGGTGACAATATACAGACTTGACAGTACTCCTTTCACAATTTGGAACCAGTCTGTTGTTCATGTGGGGTTCTACTGTTGCTTCTTGACCTGCATTCTTGATTTCGCAGGA
The DNA here is from genome assembly GCF_002263795.3 of Bos taurus. NCBI lineage: Eukaryota > Metazoa > Chordata > Mammalia > Artiodactyla > Bovidae > Bos > Bos taurus. The sequence goes on from NC_037348.1 coordinate 16,214,110, forward strand.
GGCGTTTTCCTTCCCAGGGATTTGGGGTGGGGAAGGCTTGTCTGGGGCGAGGGCTGGTGAGAAGCCGACTGGCTGGCCTCAGATTGCTGGGGCCTATGGACAGGACCGCGCAGGGTGTGGGGCCGGAGGCGGTTGGGGCCCATTCCTGAACGCCCCCGCCGAGACTGGAGAAGAAAGAGCCCGGAGCTGCAGCGATAACCGGCCAGAGGCTCTGTCTCCCATACAGGCAATAAGTATCCACAAAACCCCCTCTCTGGTAGGAGCTTGACTGGATCAGGGTTTCACAAAAGATAGTTGTTTGCATCTTCACATTTTTGTGGGCCATATCATTTGTAAGTATTTTAAATTGACATAAAAATATGAATATGTGTAAAGTACACTAATCTTCATTGTACACTGGATGAATTTTCACCGTAAGTCTATACCTTTGTTATCTACCATCCAGATCAAAATACCAAACGTGCCCAGCACCTGCCCTACACTTTTCAGCCAATAATGCTTCTCTCTCTAGATAACCACTGTTCTTGCTTTGATTACAATCAATTTGCACATTTCTGAACTTATATGAAGTTCATATAAAGTGTGTCCATTTTTTACTTAAAGTTTTTCTCTAAGTAGATTCATTTTTACAACTTATCTAAGAAACAACATCAATGAAATCGTTTGATGTGATAGATGTTTCCCCCCAATATACACTAAAACACACAACTTGCAAAATGAGCTTCTTCGTGTACCAAGAGACCACATTTTGCTTCTCAAAAGCCGCCAGATGATTTTTTAGGTCCTTGCAACTTGAAGATTTGAGGTGAAAAGCCCAAAGTTTATGGAATACCCTGTCACAATCCCAATGCCATCATAGGCCAGCGATTCATCTAACTAAAACACTTGTTGAATACCTAGCAGCGACTCTCAAGGCACTGCACTCCACTCTCTGGAAAAGACCCCACTTTCTGATTTCCAGGGGAGAGAAAGAGAAAAGTAAATCATTTCAGGGTGTGTTATGGTAAGTGCTGCAGCTCAGGTGAGCACCCTGACACAGAGGAAGGGCGGTTTCCGGAGTCAGGGAGCAGAGGAGAGGGTGGGTGAGCATATCAGTCGGCACCTCTACCAGCCACCCGACTTTGATCACTTGGCCGCAGCGCAGCAGCTGCGGTCAACCTCAGCCTTCCTTAGCAACCTGAGGGGCCGCACAGGCGCCTTCCTATTAGCCGGGAGGGGTTTGATGGGCAGCTCTGCCGCGCAACCCCGGAGCGCGGCTCCTGGCGCCGCGCTCACTCACCGGCGGGCTCGGAGGCATTACCGCCCCCCGGGTGCCCCGCCCACCTCCCGAGCGGCGCGCGGCGCATGCGCAGGCGGTTTGGGGGCTGTGTGCAGGGCTATCGCCGAGCCGGAGCAGCTGCGGAGAGGCTCCTGGGCTCCGCCGAGGTCGCCGCTCCCGCTCCTCGCTTCGGCCGCCGCAGTTTCCAAGCAGCCGCTGGGGGAGCGGCAGCTTATTGTCTTTCTCCGCGGCCAAGGTGCGGAGCTGCTCCAGCTCGGCCCGCGGGGGAGCCCCGGGAGCCGCACGGTGAGAGCGCGACTGAACTCGGCGGAGTTGGGGGAAGTTTTGCGGTTAGAGGAGGGGTCGCGGCGGGGAGCGTGGGCCGCTCCGGGCTGGGGCGCGGGGCTACCCGGGCGCGGCCTGGGATGCATGGGCGCCGGGGATCGTTCCCCGGCTCTCCGCGCCTCCGCCCGGGCCTCCCCATCACGCATTGTCTGCCCTCGCCGCTCCCGCAGCCCAACCCCGGGGCCGCCTCCGCTCCCGGGCTGGGGGGGCGCGGCCGATCCCGCCCGGCTGCGATGCCCCACCTCCCGTGAGGCATCACCGCGGGGCCCGGACCCCCGGTCTTCCCCGGGTCGGCTCCTCCGGGAACGGGGGCCGCAGTCGCTCCCCCGCGGGAACTGCGGCTGCTCCGCTGGTCCCACCGGTCGGGGAGCCGGCGAACAAGTGCCGTGGACGCGAGGGAGCGGCTCTCGGGGGCCGCGGCGAGCGGTAAACACGCCGGGCCTGGCCGGCCTCGCGGGGGCGCCCTGGGCGCTTGCTCCCGGGGGCGCGGCCGGGGCGCCCGCGAGGGGTCGGAGACGTGCAGCCCGGGGGGAACCCGCCTTGGGACAGTCGCCTGAGCTCCGCTCTCGTCGAGTTCAAGTGCAGCCAAACTTTGAAACCAAACAGTACTTTTTTTTTGGGTAAATACCACTTACTGAACCCCTCTCCCTTCCCCACTCTCCCCCCCCCCCGCCCCCAAAGTCAACCAGTAGGTTAAACTTTTAAAATAAATATGGGGGAAGTCCTCAAGAGTTTTTCTATCAGAAGAAAGGATAGGGTTGTTTTTTTTCTTTCTTTTTGGTAATAGTGCTTAGAGCAAAATGACTCCATAGCATTTAGTTTTCTAGATCTTACCTGTGAACTCAGGAGTTCACAGATGTAAGTTGGATTGAGCAATATTTGGTGTTCAGTCTTAGCTTTAACACTCCTCAGTGAAGTTATTTTGAGAGTTTGTTGCCGCAGGCATACGGAACTAAAGTAAAAAACAGTGCCTTTTTTTCTCGTTCAGCAACCCCCTCCCCCGTTTTAGTTAGTTTCATAAGTAGCTTTTTCTATTTTTTTTTTTTTAATCGTTGGCTCGCCCAGATCAGGATAAACGATGGAAAAATCACTTGGAAGAATCATTTTCTGCAAGTTTGTAAAGGAGCTGTGATAAATCATTGTTACAGTCCCATAGCCTTCCGTGGTCTCTTGGGAATTTGCAGATGGCAAGCCCTGTCGTCAAGCTTTGGGTGCTTCGTTCTGCTGAATTCAGTTCATTTGGCTTATGAAGTCAGAATGATTCTGTTTAAATCCCCACGGTGGATCCAGCATAAATGTCTGTTAGATTGCATGGTGGAAGAAAATGACCAGAATGTGTTTCTATCAATTGTTTGTATTCCTTTGCCGTCTAGTAAATTAACAAGAAAACTTCGAACCAAACACCGTGCAGGTCAGTTTGCGTTTCAGTTGGTTTCTCCTGCTGAGTGACCGATGTGAGGTGTGCCCTGGGTTTTTCTGGTTTCCTTGGCCTCATTTTGCAACTGTGTTCACCTGACAAAGCTAAAGAAAAATGTCCTGATGGCATAAGCTTGGATTTTTGAAGTACAGCCACAAGTTTGGTTTTAGGAGTCATAATCCGTGCCCTTTGGGTTTTCCTTCCCAAAGTTGTGCAGGTTTAGGTGGCTTGTGTGTAGGGGTGGGGTGGGGGCTGGGAGGAGGGGTTAACAGAGGTTGGAAGGAGTTGTCAGGGAGGGACAAAATGTAAACAAACACTGCTTAGAACCTTAGGTGACAAGCAGATCTGTTCCTCTGCCTCTCTGATAGCATGTTATACATACCTTTGTTTTAGGGTTTCTTGCACTTCATTATTTTTGCCTGACGACTGGCAACTGCATATGTGGTATATATATATATATATATGGACTCCTCTTCCAGCCTGTTAACTCCGGAGGGCTGTGATGAGTCTCAGCTGTGTGCCTCCTTGCCCAGAAGGAGTCTTAACACAGCGCAGGTGCTCAGGAGGTGTTGGTATTGGGTGAAGTGGCTTGGTTGGTGCTTCACCCGAACATGGGACCCAGGGAACCACTGAACCTGGGGACTCGTTAACGGTGGCAGCTTACTCGCAGGCCTGTAATGCGATTTACTGTACTTCATACAAGGATGTCTGACCTAAAGAATCGAGGTTTAAATCGTGTGCTGTGGATTTTGTAAACTGGTTTCTGATTGGGAAAATTTCTCCCTTTTTTGTTAAAATGACTAAGACTGCCAGACACATCCATTCACTCCCCTGCCTGTTGATACCTCTGTTGTGACTTGGGGAGGTAGCACAGTGTCGAAGAATGCACATTCTTTGGAATTAGGTAAACTTGAATTCAAATCCCCACCCTTCCGTTGACAAGGTGGGTAGCCTTGAGCAGGCAGGTCCCTTATCCACTCTGAGCTTCGGCTTCCTACCGTGTAAGGTATAGTAACATACTTTAGAGCATTCTTAGAAATAAATGAAGCTGTGTGATGATCTTCATAGTATGCCTGTTATCTGGTAGCTGTACTGACAGTGATTTGGGTACTTTTTTGTATGGTTTAAACCATGTTTAAAAGTCTGATGCATCTGAGCATAGTGGTTTAGCTGTTTTTCATAGAGGGAACGCTTCTCAGGGCACTCAAAACCGGTGCTATGGGACAACCCAGAGGGATGGGATGGGGTGGGGAGGGAGGTGGGGGGAGGTTCACCGTGGGGGACACATGTACACCCGTGGCTGATTCATCTTGATGTGTGGCAAAAGCCACAATTCAATTAAGATAAATTTTTTAAAAAGAAGAAATACATCGTGGCTGTTGTGGAATAATATTTGGTATTCCTACTGATACTAGTATATATAATTATTTGTTATGTTCTGCTTTGTTAACTCTGTAAGTAAAAGTACTGCCCCTAGTATAACAATTAAAAAAAAAAGAGGGAATGCTTCTGGGAATTGAGTCTTAAATGCAGTTTTTTAGAAGGTGAAGTTGAACTGAACGTTAATAGAATTAGCAGTTTTATTTTTATCTTCTAAATCAGTTGTTAATCTTTGAGTGGGCCTGGCAGTTTGGCTCAGTAGGACAGAACTCTGCATTTATAGTGTTTAGGAAATGGTCAGAAATGGGTTGTTTTCAAGACTTGGAGTAGGGTATCTGAGTTAGTTAGTTCCAGCTCTTCTTCCTTATTTTACCTTAATTTTGAAAAATAGTTGATACGGATTATGACTACATTTCTCACACTTGCTTAAGATGGAACTGGCCTGTGGGTTAACAGGTGGTATTACTTCCTCTTCAAAAACACTTTTGAAGGTGCCACCATCTGTGGGAGGAAGCAGTGCTTTAAATCAGTTATACCAGCGTATTTTGAAAATTCACAATACCAAGTGGAATAGATACATTCTAGAAATATTAACCTGTCATGGCATTTCTGTATATTGAATCTTATCTTTCCATTTTTTAATAAAATAAAGGCAAAAAGTTAATCCTGAAGGATTACAGTAAACCTTTAAATATTATATTTGACCAGACTCACAGATTGAGGGGAAAAACCAAAGCTGACAAAGCTAGATGAACCCACTTGGACTTTTGATAATCCCCTTTTAAAGTTAATGTTGCAGTGCGCTTGAATACACAGGGTTATTACTGATGGGGACAAGCATCCGTTTGGAAGCTGTGCTCCCGTCACTGTCAGTCTGTCTTAACCGCTGTCTGTGGGGAGAGAGGAGGAAGCTCTTGGTGGAAAGAAGTTGGCTTCCTTCACGTGTCTTCGCATCTGTGGTTCTGTAGCCCAATGGGGACAGATTGAGTAGAAGATGGGTAGGTAACCCATTTTGGTCCGTCCTTGCTCAAAGAAGGCCCCAGTAGACCTGATACCGAGATACGATGATTGTTACGAATGTTTGTGTAGGACAGTGGTGTGTTTTCCTTTTACTTATTCAGAGCTGTGTTCAGAGCCCTGGAAAGGTGGATATCAGTGTGCGTGATGTGGCTTTTGGGGTGGGGAGAAGGGAACAGTGTGAGGGATTTACCATTTATGTCACTCAGTAAGCTCTCCTATTAGTAATCAGTCCTTTTGAATTTTTGCTTATGATCCTATCGTAAGCCTGTGTTTGGCCACAGAAATCGTCTTTACCACTTCAAAAGGCTAATTATTCCTGAATGGTTAGGAATTAAGTATGTTGCATTGTAATGAGTTAGTCTTTTAGACAACTGAAGATGTCAAGCAAGAGAAAAGTACCTTGGAGTTATGCAATGTAGTGTTCCATCAGCCCCAGGTAATTGCTGGTGATGTCTGCTGAAAGCGTGTGATACAGGACCGCATGGCTGACTTCCTGAGCTTCACCAATTATTGGCAGTGCGTCCTTGAGGAGGCCACTTCGTGTGTCTCAGACTTAGCATCCTTACTTATAAAATAAGGACAAATTCGATATTGTCATCTAATCTCCTGCCCTCTACTGTCAATGAGAAACTCCGGAGAGAAAACACTATACAAGTGCTTTGTCATGTTGTAGTTTTGTTGGTTGGCTACTGGTTTGGATAAAATTCAAATCTTAGTATAAAATGGGAAAACATCTAATGAAGTTTGTTGATTTTTTTTCTTTGTAAATATTATACCATTTCTTTTGCCATTCTTACTTAGGAAAATGGATACTGCTCACTTTTGCCTCTTTACAGATTTCCTTTTACAGCGTATTTGTTATGGGATATTTTTCTAAATTCAGTGCTTGCTGGGAGACCCACATTACTCTGAAATCACAGGAACTGACATTGGATCCCAGTACTTGAAGTCAGGTGAAACCACAATAAACAGTGAACAAAGAATGTCAGAGTGTTTCAGAAGGGTACAAAAGAAGCTAGCCTAGTCACTGTCTGATCTTCACTGACTCATTTTCTTAAAAAAAGGTTTACTCCAGTCAGGGAATGTGCCTCTTATGTGTCAGATGTTATACAGTGTGTCTTACATTTTATATATGGCTGAGTTGTGTGGCATGTAGGATATTAGTTTCCGGACCAGGGATTAAACCCTACATTGGGAGTGTGAACTCTTAACCACTGGACCACCAGGAAAGTCCTACATTTATTTCATTTTTGAAACAAATCAATGAGGCAGGATTATTGATTCGTTTTAGGAGGGCTTCCCTGGTGGCTCAGATGGTAAAGAATCTGCCTCAATGCAGAAGACCCAGGTTCGATCCTTGGATTGGGCAGATCCCCTGGAGAAGGAAATGGCAACCCACTCCAGTATTCTTGCCTGGAGAATTCCATGGACAGAGGAGCCTGGCGGGCTACAGTCCATGGGGTCGTAAAGAGTCAGACATGACTGAGTGAGTAACACTTTCAGGAGGAGGAAACACCCAAGAAAATGATTTGACAGTGGTCACATAGTTTTAAATTTTGGTGTTAAAATTTGAATATCTGAAGTCACTTTATTCTGGCTGCAAAGGGCATGCTTTTCATATCACTAATATCACCTGAAAAGAGTACAGTTTGTAAACAAATCAGGTTTATTGAGTTGTTGTTTATATGATAAAATGCACCCATTTTAAGTGTATAGAGTTTGACACGTTTTGACGAATATATTCATGCATGTAACTTAACAGCACAATAAAGGTATAGAATGTTGCCATCAATCCAGAAAGTTCATTGTATTCTCCAGAGAGTTCTGGCTTCGCCCCTCCCTCTGCTGCCTAGCTCACCATAGGCAACCACTGCTCTGCTCTCTGCCACCAGTTTTGTTTACAGACTATGGCCCACAGACCAGATCTGCCCTACTGGTTTTTTTTTTTTTTTATTAAGCTTTATTGGGACACAGCAGTGTTGCTTTGTTTCCATATTGTGTGTGGTTGCTTTGGTGCTACAGTGACAGCAGTTACAAGACACCCTGTGATCCACAAAGCTGAAAATATTTACTAATCTCCCAGAAAAAGTTTGCTAAGCCTTGTTCTATGTAACTAATTATAATGATGACATTTGAACAATTCTGTAGTATTCAGTGCATATTCAACTTTTCCTGTTTGTCCTCCAAATAGCTTTTTGTAGTTAATTAAAAAAATCAGGATATTATTCCATTGCGTGTGTGTGTGTGTGTGTGTATGTGGGCACACGCACATTCGGACATAGTTCTGTAAATAGTGTCGCTGTGAAAATTGGGGTGCATGTGTCTTTTTGAATTAGAGTTTTAAACTTTTCAAGTTAGTTGTCTTCTTATCATCCTGAAAGTAAAAAGACTTCGCTCTGTATTTTTCTCCTAGAATTTTTATAGTTCAAAATTTTACAGTTTAGGTTTATGAATCACTTGAGTTAATTTTTCTCATGGTGCAAAGTGTGGATTGAGATTGATTTTTTTTTTTTTTGGCATGTGGGTGTGTAGTTTTTCCAGCAGTGTTTCTTGAAAAGACATCTTTCTCCACAGAATTGCCTTTGTACGTTTGCTGAAAGCCAGTTGATCATGTATGTGTGGGTCTGTTCCTGGATTCTGTCGTATTGGTCTGTCTTTCATTATTCTTTCACCACACTGTTGATTACTGTATCTATATAGTGAGTCCTAAAATCAGGTAGTATGAGTTCTCTAATTGAGTTATTTTTCAGAATTATCTTTGATTATTCTAGTTGCTTTGCCTTTCCAAGTACGTTCTATTTACTTATTTTTATTTATTTTTTGGCTGCACTTCAAAGCTTGTGGGACCCTAGTTCCCTGACCAGGGATTGAATCTGGTCCCTTGACAGTGAAAGCGTGGAGTCCTAACCATTGAATCTCCAGGGAATTCCCCCCAAGTATATTTTAGAATCAGCTTGTTGAGAAGAATCCTGTCAGGATTTTTGATTGGCCCTGTATTGAATCTGTAAATCACTTAGGGTAGAATTGACAGCTTAGTCATATTGAGCCATGAACACATGGTTTATGATGTTCTATTTATTTTGACTTTTTTTTGTTGTTGTTAGTGTTTTGTAGATTTTAGTAATTGGATCTTGCATGTTTTTAAAATAAGATTAATATGTATTTCATATTTTCTGGTGGTGTTGTGAATGATGCTTTTAAAATGTCAGTTTCCTGTTGTTGATTGCTAGTCTGTAGAAATAGGATTGACTTTTTTTATGTGACCCTTTGTCTTACAAACTTGCTAAACTTACCTGGGCTCTTGTTCATAGACAGTAATGTCATTGGCAATACGGGGAGTTTGATTTCTTTGCAGTCGATATGCCTTTTATTTGTTTTTCTTTATTGAACTGGCTAGGACCTCCTGTGTGATGATGAATAGGAGTTTTGAAAGTGGACCTTTTCCTGATGTTAAGGGGAGAACATTCGTGTTTTCCCATTAACATGATGTTCTTTATAGTTTTTGTTTTTGTAGTTGTAAAGGTGTTCTTTATCAGGTTGATAAAGTTCTGTTTCTAGTTTGCTGAGTTTTTATCACGAATGGGTACTGAATATTGTCACAGGCTTCTTCTGCATCTGTCGAGGTGATCATATATTTTTTCTTCTTTAATCAGTAGATATGGTGAATTACACTGCTTTTTTAGTGTTGAACTAGCCTTGTATTCTTTTGATAATCCTCAGTCATGATGTATTTTTAGATATTGTTGAATTCAGTTTGCTGCTGTGAATCTTTTTTATTTTCTTTTTTGTCTATTAATGTTCCTTTAAAAAGTTCTTGGTCATATGTGTAATACTCATGTCATAGTTGATAAAGTCTTAGCTCATTAATTCCATTATTTGTTTCTATAGGCCTTTTCTTTTTTCATTTTTGGGTCACATCTTGGTAATTTCTTGTTAAATCCTAGAAATGGTGAATTTTAATTTGTTGGTTGCTGTCGACTGGTCCAAGTGAGATCAACCCTGCTGCTGCTGCTGCTAAGTCACTTCAGTCGTGTCCGACTCTGTGCGACCCCATAGACGGCAGCCCACCAGGCTCCCCCGTCCCTGGGATTCTCCAGGCAGGAACACTGGAGTGGGTTGCCATTTCCTTCTCCAATGCATGCAAGTGAAAGTGAAGTCGCTCAGTCGTGTCCGACTCCCAGCGACCCCATGGACTGCAGCCTACCAGGCTCCTCTGTCCATGGGATTTTCCAGGCAAGAGTATTGGAGTGGGGTGCCATTGCCTTCTCCGTAGATCAACCCTAGCTGTATCCTTTTACTCTAAGACTTGTTTCGCCCCATTATTAAGGCATGAAGCCACCATAGTTTTCATTGAAGAATGGTATGTTCTCTGTTCTCGCTGGTCTGAGTCTCTGCCAGCCCTGTGTGAGCTCTGGGGTTATGTAGCATATAGTCCTTGGGTCATTCTTTGCCTGCCCTTGTAGATTTACAGTATGCACACACAGCTTGTTATTCGTTATTAGACTCAGGCAGGCCTCTGTGCTGAATTCTGGAGATCCTTCTTCATGCAACTCTCTCCTTTCTAGTACTCTGGTTTTTAGCTTCCTGAGCCTTCTCATGCTCTTGGACTTCCTACTTGACAAGCCTGCCTTGCTCTGCTTGGGCTCCTCAAAGCACATGGTCCAGGATGTGCCTCCAGGCTGAGAAGGCTGGTGCATGTGTGGAGTTCCCCTCTTCCCAGTCCTGTGCTGCTGGTGGTCCAGTGACTAAAAGACGTTGCCATTTTGCCGTCCATTTTTTTGGTTGTTGGTGGGGGTGCGAGCAGGAAGGAGTCTGGATCCAGGTACTCCATCACGGTTGGAAATTGAAATCCTTTGAAAGAGTATAATTTATTGATGATGCTTAAAATCTCCTTACAGGAGTCTCCAAGTCTTTGTGGGTGTAAATATCAAAGAAATATTTGTTAAATGTCTATGTAGCTAGCCTTTACTCTGTAGGGAATACAGAAGAAGTCATGTCCATCTGTTTGCGACCCCATGGAATGTAGCCTGCCAGGCTCCTCTGTCCATGGGATTTCCCAGGCAAGAATATTGGAGTGGGTTGCCATTCCCTTCTCCAGGGGAATCTTCCCGACGTAGGGATCAAAGCTGGATCTCTTGCTTGGCAGGCGGATTCTTTACTACCTCTATAGAATATACGTGAGATTAATCAAAGATGTGAAATGCTCTAGTGATGAGCAGAAAAGTGGTGTGATAACTTTCGTATAACGATTCGTTCTTTTACATCTTTGTTTCTTAACCTGTATTTATATTTCCTTCTATGGCACAGGATGGAGTGAGTCAGTGGGTACAGAGTATTGGCTCTTTCAGATGTGTTTGGCGACTTATTTGCTCTGTGGCTTTAGATAAATTGTCTCTGAAAATCAGCATTCTCTTTTGTAAAATAGGCACGTGACATACCTTGTTGGGTTGTTTATTAATTTATTCAGCACATGTGAGGGGATTTCAGTGACAAAAGGCAGTTGCTTCCATCAAGGGGCTGACATCTTAGCAAGAGAAGCAGAACATAAACAGGTAGAAGGCCGGTCGTGATAATTGAAGGAAGAAGATGAAGAGCATTCAAAACATTGGGGGAGGATGTCAAACTTTCTGAGATGAGGTTTCTGAGAGAGACCCGAGCGAAGTGACGAGAGCAGACCTGAAGGGCTCTGGATGTTCCGAGTGGAAGGGGCAGCAGGGGCAAAGGACTTGAGGGGAGAGTATGAACAGGGAGGCGGAGGATGGGGCCAGAGAGAAGAGCGATACATATGCAGGTATACACATATATATACATAAAATATACATGCACGTAGTTGTTGCTGCTGTGGAGTCGCTGAGTCGTGTCTGATTGTTCCCCATGGACTCTCCAGACTCCTCTGGCCCTGGAATTCTCCAGGCAAGAATACTGGAGTGGTTTGCCATTTTCTTCTCCAGGGGATCTTTCTGACCCAGGGATTAAGCTTTGTCTGTTTCCCTGGCAGGCGGGGTTAAGCAAGATCTGTTCAGTCGCTCAGTCGTGTCGGACTCTTTGCGACCCCATGAATCGCAGCACGCCAGGCCTCCCTGTCCACACCCAAATTCATGTCCATCGAGTTGGTGATGCCATCCAGCCATCTCATCCTCTGTCGTCCCCTTCTCCTCCTGCCCCCAATCCCTCCCAGCATCAGAGTCTTTTCCAGTGAGTCAGCTCTTGGCATGAGGTGGCCAAAGTATTGGAATTTCAGCTTTAGCATCAGTCCTTCGAAAGAACACCCAGGACTGATCTCCTTTAGAATGGACTGGTTGGATCTCCTTGCAGTGCAAGGGACTCTCAAGAGTCTTCTCCAACACCACAGTTCAGAAGCATCAATTCTTTGGTACTTAGCTTTCTTCACAGTCCAACTCTCACATCCATACATGACCACGGGAAAAACCATAGCCTTGACTAGATGCACCTTTGTTGGCAAAGTAATGTCTCTGCTTTTGAATATGCTATCTAGGTTGGTCATAACTTTCCTTCCAAGCAGTAAGCATCTTTTAATTTCATGGCTGCAATCACCATCTACAGTGAGTTTGGAGCACCCCTCAAAAATAATAAAGTGTGACACTATTTCCACTGTTTCCCCATCTATTTCCCATGAAGTGATGGGACCAGATGCCATAATCTTAGTTTGCTGAATGTTGAGCTTTAAGCCAACTTTTTCACACGCCTCTTTCACTTTCATCAAGAGGCTCTTTAGTTCCTCTTCACTTTCTGCCATAAGGGTGGTGTCATCTGCATATCTGAGGTTATTGATATTTCTCCCGGCAGTTTTGATTCCAGCTTGTTCTTCATCCAGCCCAGTGTTTCTCATGATGTACTCTGCATATAAGTTAAATAAGCAGGGTGACAATATACAGCCTTGATGTACTCCTTTTCCTATTTGGAACCAGCCTGTTGTTCCATGTCCAGTTCTAACTTGCTTCCTGACCTGCATACAAATTTCTCAAGAGGCAGGTCAGGTGATCCGGTATTCCTATCTCTTTCAGAATTTTCCACAGTTTATTTTCCACCCTGTCCAACACCAACTCCTGGAGCTTGCTCAAGCTCATATCCATCGAGTTGGCGGTACCATCCAACCATCTCATCCTCTGTCATCTCCTCTCCTCCTGCCCTCAGTCTTTCCCAGCATCAGGGTCTTTCCCAGTGAGTCAGTTCTTCGTATCAGGTGGCCAAAGTATTGGAGTTTCAGTTTCAGCATCAGTCCTTGAATATTCAGGACTGATTTCCTTTAGGATCGACTGGTTGGATCTCCTTGTAGTCCAAGGAACTCTCAAGAGTCTTCTCCAACACCACAGTTCAAAAGCATCTGTTCTTGGTGCTCAGCTTTCTTTATAGTCCAACTTTCACATCCATTCATGACCACTGGAAAAACCATAGCCTTGACTAGATGGACCTTTGTTGGCAAAGTAATGTGTCTGCTTTTTAATATGCTATCTAGGTTAGTCATAGCTTTTCTTCCAAGGAGTAAACATCTTTTAATTTGATGGCTGTAGTCACCATCTGCAGTGATTTTGGAGCCCCAAAAAATAGTCTGTCACTGTTTCCATTGTTTCTCCATCTATTTGCCATGAAGTGATGGAACTGGATGCCATGGTCTTCCTGTTTTGAATGTTGAGTTTTAAGCCAGCTTTTTCACTCTCTTTCACTTTTATCAAGAGGCTCTTTAGTTGTCCTTCGCTTTCTGCCATAAGAGTGGTGGTATCTGCATATCTAGGGTTATTGATATTTCTCCCGGCAGTCTTGATTCTAGCTTGTACTTCATCCAGCCTGACACTTCGCTGATGTACTCTGCATATAAGTTAAATAAGCAGGGTGACATATACATCCTTGATGTACTCCTTTTCCCTGTTGTTGTTGTTCCATGTCCAGTTCTAACTGTTGCTTCTTGACCTCCATACAGATTTCTCAGGAGGCAGGTAAGGTGTCTGGTATTCCCACCTTTTGAAGAATTTTCCACAGTTGTGATCCACACAGTCAAAGGCTTTGACATAGTCAATAAAACAGAAGTAGATGTTTTTCTGGAACTCTCTTGCTTTTTCAGTGATCCAAGGGATGTTGGCAATTTGATCTCTGGCTCCTCTGCCTTTTATAAATCTAGCTTGAACATCTGGAAGTTCACGGGTTCACATACTGTTGAAGCCTGGCTTGGAGAATTTTGAGCATTACTTTGCTAGTGTGTCAGATGAATGCAATTGTGCAGTAGTTTGAATGTTCTTTGGCATTGCCTTTCTTTGGGATTGGAATGAAAACTGACCTTTTCCAGTCCTGTGGCCACTGCTGAGTTTTCCAAATTTGCTGGCATATTGAGTGCAGCACTTTCACAACATCATCTTCCAGGATTTGAAATAGCTCAACTGGAATTCCATCACCTCCACTAGCTCTGTTTGTAATGATGCTTCCTAAGGCCCACTTGACTTGCATTCCAGGATGTCTGGCTTCTAGGTGAGTGATCACAGCATTGTGGTTATCCGGGTCATGAAGATCTTTCTTGTATAGTTCTTCTGTGTATCCTTGCCACCTTTTCTTAGTATCTTCTGCCTCTGTTAGGTCCGTACCACTTCTGTCCTTTATTGTGCCCATCTATCAGTGATCTTTAAATGTGATGCAGGGGTGTATCAGGGCTTCCCTGATGGCTCAGATGGTAAAGAACCTGCCTGCAATGAGGGAGACCAGGGTTCTATCCCTAGATTGGGAAGATCCCCAAGAGGAGCGCATGGCAACCCACTCCAGTACTCTTGCCTGAAGAATCCCCATGGATAGAGGAGCCTGTTGGACTACAGTCCATGGATTTGCAAAGAGTCGGACATTTCTGAGCGACTAAGCAAACACACACACACACAGACACACACACAGGGGTTGTGTGTGTAATTTTTACACACAAAGTAGTTTGGAAGGAATTTATCACAGAGTGTTAACTGTAGTTTTGTTTGTAGAGTGAGATGACAGTAGAATTTTTTTTTTTTTACCTCCTAAATGCTTTGCTATATCTGTATCTATCTCTGTATATGTTTTAATTTTTCATTTTCAAGTAGAGGTGATGCTTGGGAGCGTCTGCCCGCTTGGTGAGTCTCTGGGCTGATGCAGTTTCTTTGTTTGTGGTTGTTCACACTTCGTCCTCCACAGATGGGTCTTTGACTGTGGTCTGTTGTCTTGAAAATTTGAGCCGTTGATCTCCAGCGGGGACGTCAGGGGAGAGTATGGGTGGTTTTGATAGAAGAGTTCACAGCAGCTTCTGTGAAAATTGTTAGCACATGTTCTCCCCACCAAGCTAGTTGTGGCACCAGTTGTTCAAAGGGGATGTTGTGTTGTGTAGTGTTCGTATCGTGGTGGGCAGGTCACTTCAGGTGAATTGACTCAAGCTTGAATGTTTTTCCCTTAAATCTGAATGATAACTTTCAGTACCAGCTTAGATCGTTAGAAGCATTCCTTTTCCCAGGTGATAACAGTGCCAAAGGTGGAGTTTTTGCAGATTTGACATTTTCTGTCGTTGATGAATCACCTCTGAAAATACAGCAGTAGAGTTTGAAATATGTCTGTAAATCAGTCCACGTACCTGGTGTTGCCCGTTGAGTTCTGCCCTGTTTAAGGTAGTCGCGTTTCTGGAGTTGGAGAAGAGACCCATTGTGGCATTGTGCGGGAATCATTTCTTTTACTTTTATGATCTGTCTGGAGGACAGCGGGTTTTTTTTTTTTTTTTTTTAATCTTGCGTTCTTTGTGCGGAGAGGCTGGGCTCTTTGTATTCACAAAGGAACTCTGCTTGTGGCTTTGTCGTTTGGGAGTTATTTAGGAGGAAGACGGGACAGCTCAAGTTTGAGAAGCAGAGTTCTAATTGTTCACTTGGTCACATGCAGCCTTGGGGCCTGGCCGAGGTGCTTTCTGCCTTTGAGGATTAAGAATGTATATGGGTCAGTGGACAGGAATGACCAAAAGTTTTTGCCTGGGTCCTCCTGCTAAACGAGTGCTGTGTGTGTGCTTAGAACATAAGCTAGTGTGTATTTAAAGGACTTTTTCATTCTAGAGAGATCTTTTGCTAAAGATCAGGCCATTTCCCAAGAAGTGTCTTCTAAAAAGTGAAGTCACTAAAGAGAAGAAGAAACTGGTACTGGGTGCCTGCATATATATTACTGTGTGTTGATTTACATTCTCTCAATTCTTGACGGTAATCCTGTAAGATAGGTTTTATCCTCCCTGCCTTTTTGATGAGAAAAGTATGGTTCAGAGCTTTGACTTTGCCCCTCTCAGGTTAATGGACTATAATTTTCATCCAGGGCTTTGTGACTATAAACATACTCTAGTTTTTATTATATATGGCATAAGTCACATTTTTTATTCATTCTGATATAATTATACCCAACACAGCCGGCTTAAAATTCCAGCTTGTTCTTGTTGTAAATAGAAATCATTGTGGTCTGCCTTTCAAGTTTTCCTAGAATTCCTAAAAGCTTGCTGGGCTTCCATGTTTATACCTTGAAAGTAGCAGAAACTTGCCTGGAGAATTGTATTTTACTTCAGATGCAGGGGCTTTGTGGATCAGCATTAATAATTAACATTTACATACTCTTTCACGACTTCAAAGTGTTTTACAAACAGTTAATTAGTTCATGTTTAACCTATATTGGAAGTTGAAAGACCAGTTTTTTAGGTTCATTTTTAGCACTCCTGAAATGTTAGGAACATAAGCCTTCAGTAAGAAAAATGTAGGTACGAACTGTGAAACATGAAACATCTCTCCCGAGTCCCTTAGTTTTGCGCCCAGCTTAGCTCACGCCAGGAGTGTTTTTTGGGGTGGTATGCACATCTTTTGCTTAATGCCAGGGGATGGAATTATGTGGACTGTTAAATACAGGGTGCAAAGATCTGGATGATTCTGTGAACTGTGGTGCAGCTTTCTTTCCTGCAGTCCCTTCGATGTGAATGGTCCTTAATTCCTGTGGGGTTTTGAAGTGATTGCGAAGTGACTGGCACAGAGACTCTGGCAAGTGAACAGAGTCGTAATGCGTGCTAATTTCTGGGAAAAATTCTTTTCCTTTTCACTCCTGGCTTAGGAGGTAATAACTCTGTAACTAAAGACCTTGCTAGTCTCCTCACTTGTCACACGATTCCTTCTCCTCCCCCAATAAAATGGCATTTAACCCGGCAAAGTTGTATAGCTGCAGAAAGATTGCAAAGGAAGATGATAGTCAGTTCAGCTGTGTTTCTGTCACCTAACTAGCTGTGTGACTTTGAGCTGGTTACTGCTCTTCTGCCCTTGAATTCTTTTGTTCTGTGAATAGTGTGTTGAAGTCACCTTTCATTGAGTCCTCGCAGGGTGGCTGGCAGGATGCTACAAAACATACGCCCTTGGACATGAAATGGAACAGGTGGCATTTTCACATCAGTGAAGATTCTTCAAAGTTGCAGTGTGACTTCGTTCTTCCTACTTCGGTTTAGATAATTAATTTTCTTAACTATTGTTGCCAATCACCCTGCTGTACTTTAAATATCTCCCTTCCACCGCCCTTTGTCTAATACAGAACAATAAATAGAACCCTTTGGTAAATATTGTGTCTGTGTTATTTCCTTAAGACAGGATGTGCAAGTTCCTTGTCATCATTGCTTTATAGCCCTGTCAGTCAGAGGAACCTGTTGATGAATCCTTGTTGAGCTGATCTTGCCCGAGAAACCTTAGTCTGTGATGACAGAAAGGAGAAGGATTCTGAGAGCTTGGCATGTATACGTAACAACGTTTTTATTATGGATGTGAATCTGTCCTTTTAATGAGGCTAGGTAGGAATGGCCCTGAATTTTTTAGTCTGTCAAATCATGTTTTTCAAATCTTTTTTTCCACTGCCCTTTTCCTTCACTGAAAACTTACAAGTGAGATGAGTTGGCCTTTGAACCTTTTTATAATGTTAAATACACCCAGGTTTAAGCTTTTCATCCTGTTTGACCTAAATTTTTGGTAACTTGGAAGGAATGTTTGTTATACAGCTGAACCTTACTGTGAACTTTGAGCAATTGAGATTGACTTAGAAATGTTGGAACCCACCATGTTGTTTTAGAGGATGCCTGCAGGGTAACACGTTAATTAATACTTTTTTGAAAAAGGAGTCTTTTGGGGCCAAGTTTTGTATAAATTGGGCTTCACCGGTGGCTCAGATGGTAAAGAAACCGCTTGTAATGCTGGAGACACAGATTCGATCCCTGAGTTGGAAAGATTCCCCTGAAGAAGGTACTGGCTGCCTGCTCCAGTATTCTTGCCTGGAGAATCCTGTGAACAGAGGAGCCTGGTGGGCTACAGTCCACAGGGTCTCAGAGAGGCAGACCCAACTGAACAACTAACACTTGTATAAATTAGACAAGATAGAAGTTTTGGAAACTTCAGATGGTTCTGCAAAAGACCCTGTTGCTGGGAAAGATTGAGGGCAGGAGGAGAAGGGGACGGCAGAGGATGAGATGGTTGGGTGACATCACCGACTCAATGGACATGAGTTTGGGTAAACTCTGGGAGCTGGTGATGGACAGGGAGGCCTGGTGTGCTGTGGTCTATGTGGTTGCAAAGAGTCAGACGTGACTGAGCGACTGAACTGAACTGATGGCAAGTATCATAAACTACAGAAATAAATGAAGTTTTCTAAGATACTACGCCAGCAACTAGGTGAAAAGAATGTTCTTCCTGTTTTTTGAGTATCTTGGATTGTACTGTTTTCAGTGCGTTCTTTAATTTTTATGTATTTTCTTTGCCCTCTGTTTTCCCTCTCCCAGTTAGTTCAATAGGATTCATTGTCACATTGCTCACTGACTAGGTGGGCACAAGGTAAACCCACGTATCTGTATTTCCTCCTCGATTATAAGGTCGGGGAGGACAGACTGTATCTGCTTTGTTCGTTGCTGTATTCCCAGTACGTGGCATTGTTCATGACACATAGCAGTTACTCCTCAGGACATTAACTATATATTAATAACGTGCTTATTATTGATATCCGGTTGGCCAAAAAGTTTGTTTGGTTTTTCTCATATGATGGTATGAAAACTGAATGAACATTTTGGCCAACCCAATATTAATAAAATCTATTTTTTGAGACTAAATGAACAGATTTCTTTTTTTTTTTTTTAATCCCAGCATCAACTGTAGTTTGATTATGGTGAGTTAAATTAGCCTTTTGGGGGGAAGCGGAGGGCACCGTGTTAAATGGAAGATTGACCAGCGTTGTGACCTGGCCTGGCAGTGGTGTTTGTTCAGCTCTTCCTTGTTTTCTCTGTCTGTTGTTTTATATTTTAACCTGTTCCGCAGCTTCGTCACTGTCATATTCGTGTGGCTCACACGTGGGTGTAGCTGTGGGTTGCCTGCCTAATTTTTTAAAAATGTGTTTAAAAATCATATTCACAATAGAACACAATTGATCCCTGCAGGCCCATTACTCAGATTCTGGAGAATTAGTGAAATTTTGCCATTCTCTGCCACATCCCTTTTAAAATTACATACTGTGATATAATCTGTATAGAATAAAACAATATGTTTACTCCAGTTGTTTTGAAAGTTCCTACCAGACTTATTTTCTTAACAGTGAATTTTACATCAGACTTTCACTCCAGTGTTTAATGCTTGTAAACCATGAAATGTCTCTTAAGTCATGGCATGGTATGTTTCCAGGATACAGATCAGACGACTTTAACTCAAAGCTAGTGAATGCTGAGTAGGATTTTTTTTTTTCCCTTTCAATAGAATCATTTCAGAAATAGGATCATAAACCTTCTATTAAGCACTTTTGTGTGCAATCTGAGGTTTCTGTGAAATTAGACATGGAAAATTAAACAGAGCTGCACAAGTTACTGATCTTTGCAGTTTCTGAGTTCTCCCTTAGGTTTTTTTCCCCCTTCTTTGGATGACTGTTTCTCAAATACTAGTACAAGAATGTTACAATCTATACAAAATTATTGTTGGATTCATATCAGTAGCTTTTCACCACCCCCCGTAGAATTTAATGGTTCTTTTTTTCTTTTGAGAATCTATTTTTTCTTCCTAAAATGCATTCCTATTTATTTTGATTTTTTTGTGAAGGAAATATTTTTCAGGTAATTGAATATCTTCATAAATTTAGTACTTCCTTAAGAATTCATTTGGCAGTGTACATAAAGGTAGTGTTGATTTTAGAGTTGCTTCCTAATTCAGATTGTCATCTTAGAAGCTTTCATTTGAAGCCCGAGAACAATTGATCCACTGTTTTTCATGGCCCCTGTTTGTATACATTCTGTCCTTAAGCTCCTGAATTCTCTGAAATACCACCCCCCTGCCTCTACCCCCCCCCCACCCCCAGGTGCTATTTGGGTGCTTTGCCAAAAGCACTTGTGGCTGGCTGTCTAGAGATTTACCACTTTAATAGTTGCCTCTCTAGGATACGTGCCTGTAAACGGAGAATTTTCTTTCCTGAGTCTGAATAAAAGTAATGATTTACCTGTGAGATACCTCAGGACCCAAACAACCAAAGGAAACTCGGAGGAAAAATTGTATCTGTCCTGTCCCTTCAGTCTTGATGCCTGTGGAAATGTACAGGGCCCTGTTGCGGAAGACAACAGCTATCATTTAGTGGGAGCCTCTTGAACTGGATATCTTAACGTTTATCAGTTCTCACCTCTGCAGGGTGTTCGTATGATTTTGCCAGAGAAGGAGATTGAGGTCCAAGGAGGGTAATAAATAAATTAATTGTATTAATAGGTGTACTTAATCAGCAGACATTTAGGGTAACTTACTAGGTGCTGGGGGTCCAGGGGTGATCAGAAATAAAGACAACGTTCCTGTTCTTAAAGTGCTCTTGATTTTGTTTCTTAATTAACGTGTGATAGCAACAGTAGTAGTAACAGCTGCCGTCATTTGTTACAGCTTTCCCTGTGCCAGGCTTAGTCCTCTGTGTTCCTTACAGCCTTATTTCATTTTAATCCCCAGAGCTCTAAGAGGTGGGGTCAGCTACGCACAGTTAATGGATGAGAAGACTTGAGGCTCAGAGGGGCTGGAGAACTTGCTCAGGGTCTCACAGCATGTGGAAGAATTAGGACTTGAATGCTGGTCTCTGACTTCAGGGCCCAAGCTCTTCATGCATCAAGAACATTGCTACCAAGAGTTGAAATAAGTAATTATGTGAAAGGAACATCCACTGTGAGCTCTGATTTTGGCAGAACTTTGTGTAACTTTGACTTTGCCAGTAGATTTATTTTTAAAGTTCAGTTTCTGGTATATAATCTCTTATTCTAGAAGTCATCAGAGTTTGCATGATTCATGAGAGAGATTTTTTGTTTTATTTTTACTAACAGCAGTAATGTACAGTCCCTGCAGAAATTAAGGAATTATCCATAAACAAAAAAGTACACATAAGAATAAATGACACTGCCTGGAAAATATTTTGGGTACAACTGGTGTTTTTCTTCCCAAACTAAATTTGTAGAAGGTGTATGTGCATTTATGTATACCATATGTGATTGCATTTTATATGCTCTTAAGTATAAACAGATTATTAAGTATATTTCACAACTATACTTTTACACAATGTCAAGTGAATATAATGGCTATACAGTATTTCATTGTATGGATTTAGGTTTATCCTCTGATCACTCATTGCCTTTTTAATTTTTTTTTCCATTTTTTGACCATGTCACACCTCTCATGGGATCTTAATTCCCTGATCAGGGACTGAATCCATGTCTTTGGCAGTGAGAGCCTGGAGCCCTAACCAGTGGATCATGAGGGAGTGCCCTCATTACTTTCTTAGGAGTGGTGTTTCTTTTCTCTCCCCTCTGTCCCTCCCTTCCCCCTTTATCCTGTTGTAAACACTGCTGTGATGAACAGCCATGTACATAATCTTTGTATTCTTGTTTACTTATTTCTCACAGAAGTGGAATTGCTAGAGCAAAGACTGTATGTTTCAACAGCTTTTAATAAATATTGTTGTCTACAGAAAGCTCATTATCATTTACACTCCCACTGGCAGAGAATGAGTGCCTGTTTACCCTTTACTTCTCATCCTTTCTTTTTTGCCTGCGCTGTGTGACTTGCAGGAGGTTAGTTTCCCCAAGCAGGGATGGAACCCAGAGATTGAAAGCTTGGAATCCTAACCACTAGGCCACGAGAAAACGAACTCTCCATAATCTTAAAGCTGTTGTTGTTGTTTTAATCCAGTGTTTAAAAGGAAGTTTTAAATGCCATGGTAAAATTACTAGTAGAAGTACTGAACTACGGGCAACCAATTATAAGTAAAAGAACTCTATTTCTGAAAGAATAGAAAGAAGCTCGTGAAACATACTCCCTACTCTCTTAAGCACTGAGAGTTAATCTAAGTTGGTTCTCAGTATTAAAAGGCCCATAAGGGAACTTTCAAATAAAGTCTCTGATGGTCATGTTCTTCGGCAGCACCTTAATTAGCAGTCCTAATTAACTCCAGGAATGAGGTGCAGACGTGTTTCAGATAAGATTTGTAGAGATGATATAGAGTTAGGTAACCTTCTGCATACTTCACAGAGAAGCCGCGGGTGACAGAGGGTGAGATGGTTGGGTGGCATCATTGACTCAGTGGCCATGAGTTTGAGCAAACTTTGGGAGATGGTGAAGGACAGGGAAGCTTTCTTGTTCAGGCACTCAGTGGTGTCCAACTCTTGGCAATGCCAGGCTTCTCTGTCCTTCACCATCTCCCGGAGTTTGCTCAGACTCATGGTGTGCTGCAGTCCTCGGAGCTGCAGAGTCTGACGTGACTGAGCGACTGAACAACAACTACACAGTGATCCATGAGAGGATCTGTGGCCACTCTGGTGCACATCCAAATGCATATAAAAAGCTTTAAAAATCAATATTGTGTCTAACAATGGACATGCAGAATTTGCATATGTGCTCCAAATCACAGTCATGTGTTGACATTGTGGTTTAACCAAGAAAATAAAAATCAAATTAAAAATTGGTCCATTCTCTTGACGTACTAATATGGCCACATAGTTTTCTGTGAGACAGATGAGTTAACTGGTCTCACCTATGATAACAGTGATTTTTAATAAGGTAACATTTGTCAGAATTTTCAGTACTATAGGTAGGAAGAATCAGTTGCATAGCAAGTTATAAGTCAGGTAGATTGTGTAAGTTGGTCTCGGGCACTGTTGATACATCAAAGTGTGTCAGTTCTGTTGGGCATTCTTAGCAGTATTATGTGGTTGATCTTTAGCCTAGTCCTGGTTATAGAGAAAGATTTGCTGGTTGACTTAGTAGATAAATCATCCCTAGAAGAGTTGATTTATGAAAGCTCTATAACAGTGTTGCCTGGAACCTGTAGATTGTTATTCAGTTGCGGGAGAACAGCTGTGATCTTCTTGGAAACACCCAGTTTTTTATGTAGTATAGCTGATTCTTGAACTGTTCAGATTTCATCCTTATGTCTGGGTGTTTTGGTTTCATAGGAACCCTGTTAAGTGGAGTTTTGAGGACATCTTCTCCGCTGACCTGGATTTTCTGAGGGCTACTGCTTTGGAAATCTTGCGGGGTCAGAAGAGTTTTCACCTTCTTCTTTTCCCTGTTACAATCACATTGCTTGGACTTGAGTCTTAAAAAGTGTGCCATCCTGCATTCACTGTTTTCTCCCCCTTGGCAACTTGAGTCATTTTAATCCTAGCTTTTTCTTGACACACTGCCCTTTGGGAGATAAAAAGGGGAGTGACAACATTTAGCAGATCAGGCGAGGACTAGGATCTCAGCCTGTAACATTTCAGAGGATTCGCCCCTGGAGCCTGGGTTACTTTTTCTTTCTTGGCCTGTGGTTTGGGGCGTTAACCTAAAAGGCCTGGTAATACAGCAGTGCTAGGAGTTACGTGTTTCTCTGCAGTTGTTCTGGGACACATGGCAAGGTTACTGGGAACAAAGTAGTGAGAGAATAGACATGATATAAATAAACTGATTTACCAAACAGAAACAGACTCAGAGAACAAGCTTACGGTTGCCGGGAGGAAGGGGTAGTTAGGGAGTTTGGGGTAGACACGCACACACTGCTGTATTTAAAATGGATAACCAGCAGGGACCGCTGTCTAGCACAGGGAACTCTACTCAATGTTATGTGGCAGCCTGGATGGGAGGGGCATTTGGGGGAAGAATGCATTCAGGTATATGTGTGGCTGAGTCCCTTTGCTGTCCACCTGAAACTATTACAACATTGTCGATCGGCTGTACTCCAATACAAAATAAATAAATTTTAAGATTAAAAAAGTATTAGCAGAATGTAATGTGAGAGTAATAGAGTAATATAAAATTAGTAAGAAAGTAAGGATGTCAGATATAAAATTTGAGAATCAAAACTGTTGGACTGTGATGTAGGTAAAGGTAAATTTTGATGCAGAGCATTCTGTAGCTGAGAAAAACTTGATTGTTAAGTGGACAGACAGGAGATTCGGGATTCAGTAGATTTGGGTTCCAGACTTAGTTTTTTTACTGACAGTCTGGGGCAAGTCACTTAGACATACCCTTCCTGTCCCCAGTTTCTGCCATTAAAAGTGAAGTGCATCCATTTTTGTTTTTTAGTTTATGGTCTTTTTTCAAAGATATTCTCAATCCCTCGGGATTCCTTAGAGTTACATCAGGGGTCCAAGTAGGGTTGGGGCGGCCATGAGAAAGAGACCAAATTGTTCCCCATAGAGTAACTCCACTTGAAAAAATTTTGTGGGTTTCTTCTGACAGTTCCTTTGAAGAAGGTCCCATTGCCAACATCAATTTGGAAACATCTAGACTGAAACATGTTGAAAATGCCGTTGGATGCTAAGAAGCAGTGTTTCTGAATACTCTTGCATAGTCTCTGTTCTTGGTGTGACTCTCAGAGGTAGGGAGATGCTGGTTCCGGTTCAGTTGTGAAGTCACTGTGCAGAACGGTGGATAAAAGTGTGCTCTTTGTCTCTGCTGTGATGCCCCCTTTATGTGAGAGGCTTCTCAACTACACAGTTAGAAATCCAAAGTGCTTTTTACCTCTCCTAGCTTGGAGAATCTTAATAAAATGGTAAAGAAAACCGTATTCCGTGCTTATCAAAACGTTTGTACTGCCTGCCGCTTCTTTGAGCATCTGCCTTATGGCGTTTCATGTAGGTTGTCTCCTTTAACCCTGGGGTGGCCCTCTGAAGCAGCTGGGGTTAACTGTGCTGTTGGTGTGGACCATCCAGCTTCACGGAGATCGTGTGGCTTGGCCAAGCTCCCGCAGTTAGCAACGGGGAGAGCTGGGGTTTGAAAGTAGGATTGCGCTTCTAAAATATGTGCACGCGTTGTTGTTAGCTTGCCTCTCCTACATTTAGAGTAGACTTATAGCCGAAGAAATTGTAGCACCGTGACTACTCATGGTTACTCATTAGTGAAATCAGGCAATATAAGTAGTTGGCAGCTTTCATTGTTTTTATTTGTTTTTGCCTCGCCATGTGACTTGTGGGATCTCAGCTCCCTGACCAGGGGTTGAACCTGGTCCATGGCAGTGAACGCTTTGAAGTCATGAGCACTAGATCTCTAGGAAGCTCCCTTGCTGTTCTTAACCTGCTTTGGATTATGCCAAGGACTCTTAATCAGAGGGCAGAAATGGTTTGATCAGACTGAATATATATATTCCTTATCCATTATCTCCTTCCAGATAAGGAATAAGTGAGACATTTATCAGATTAGAGCAGGATGAAATAGTCTGTATGAAAGCTTGGAAATGATTCCTGAAAGAATAATAGATGTGAAGACAAACAGACTTCTGCAGTAGGTGATGCTGAATTCTTCTATAGATTACATTAGTTCATAATCAGCGTGAGATTCATGATATCCATAAAGCTAGGGAAATTTGGTGATAACTTGATGCCTCGAGAACAAGTTTACTGTGATATTACTTAATTGCGAAGAAACTAGGCTTTTTTTTTTTTCCCCTTCAAAATGTAATAATTGATTACTGGGCATTGTAAAGACACCACCTGGTGATGCTGCTCACCAGGGTTTCTAGCTCTTCCTTACTCATGTGAGAAGATGGATCACCCAGTATCAAGTCCACCTGTGACCGGGTGTCCTGCTGCAAGCAGTGAAATTGAGCAGAAATGACACACGTCACTTTGGGACGAAAGCATTTAAAAGCCGCTGTGAAATCTTCTCTCTTTCCCTGCTGTTGGGATCCCGCCACGTGGCTAGTGCAGAGGGAATGCTGAGTTGAGAAGGACAGTCTCTGTGAATTTCCTGGGACCCGTGCCGATGAGCGAGAAATGAACTTTGAGTCCCGCCTGCACCACCGTCGGGCTGTCTGTGTACTGTAACCTGGCCGGTGCTGATGTTACTGCCTGTGGGTCACCGCATGCGTGTCAGTACTGACTGGTGTAGAGGACTGCCGAGGAGAGGCGCTGACCGAGAGCAGAGCCAGGTTTGTGCGGACGTAGGGGAACTCGGTGACACAGCAGCCAAGCTGCTCTTTCAGCTGTCACCCATTGTATGCTCTGTCAGTGTAATGCTTCCAGAAATACAGCTTCGGTGCTGTCACTGCCCTGCTTGAAAACATTAATAGCTCCTCAGTGCCCACAGAATAAAACCTCAGTCCGGCCCACCACACGCTTTGAACCTGTTCTCTTGCCGTGTTGAACTGGACATGCCTTTGCCCATTCATGCGTTTGAGACACCCTTGCTGGTCACTTTGCCTGCCTGTGCTGAGATCTCACTCTGGGAACACACAGAATGTTCCTTACCATCTCCGCATGTCCAGATTTGACTCGGCTTTTACATGCGCCTTGAAGGATACTTCCTGTTGAAACCCTGCTTCATTCTTAGTAGTGGTGTAGAGTTTCTCCTTCTGACTTCTCAAGCCTTTCAGGCGTGCCGCTGTCCCGTGTTGTGTTTTTCCGCTGCGTCTCATTCCCTCTCCTGGGGGTTATGGCACACCTTTCCCTAGCTCCTAGCATAGGGTAGGGACTCAGTGATATTTACCGAGTGAGTGGCTGTTAGAGGGTGATTGTGTTGAAAACTCAATGATTAATTTGCTTCTGTTTGACAAGTGGTGTTATTGTTCCTTACTTTGCCTTCTTTGCTTGCGCTTTCCGCCTCCTGGCTTCTGGGGTTAAGTAGTAGGACCTTATGTGGCAATGGCATTAAAAAAAGAAAAGCATATCTACAATGCTGTATCCTAGAACACACTGGACACTGAGTCTTCTTTGCCATTGTGTGAGGTCTGTCTTGTGTTTTCTTAAAGAGTTACCTTAGCACTTCTTGATGTGACATGTGGGATAATTCTAGGGCATAAGAATGTGTGGGTCAATGTTTTAACCAGCTCAAACTTTTTTGTCTTGATGTTTTGCTGTCTCTATTGACGATCTCCTGAAAAATATGTGCCACTGATTCAGAATTTTGAAATGGGTGGTGAAAAAGACCCAGATCCTCCTCTGGTTTGGCTGTTAGCTAACTGTGGTAGTTTTGGTCATGAACTTGGTATCCACAGAACAGGTGGGCTGGACAAGACTCTGTGATTCTTTTTCTGATTTTGCAGAGGACCAAGTACTTTGAATTCTGATCTGGTGTGGATGCAAGAATTGGAGACAGCATCCTGCTACAGTTGGGACAGGATGAGGGAGCCTGTGGATTTATGGATTTATTGAGTGCTTACTCTGTTCTGGATGCTGTCTGTTCACTGTTTTGTGAGGGAGTTTTTATTTCCATGTTTCAGTTAAGGAATTGGGGGCTCCAAGAAGCTGTGAGGATCCTTGTGTAGGCCACACAGCTGGTCAGAGCGGGATCCAGAACACTGGTCCAAATCAGTCTCACTCCAAAGCCAAGGCTCACTTACAAAGCCCGTTGTAAATTGCAGGCAGTTCTTGGTTTTGCTAACAGAGTGGCCTTTGGGGCAGAAAGAAGGAGGGTCTGGATGTGTCTTGAAGGACACACTGCATGTTGCATATGATAGTTGGTAGAATAATCTCAGAATACAAAGGAGAGTGACTGGATAAACTCTCTTTTCCTGGATCTTCTGTTACCCTGTGTACCTTGTTAGAGTGGAGTCATGGCCTTTGTTCTTGTGCTTTACGTCCTGAGAGAAGGAACTTGACTGAAGTCCCCACAACTTCGTGTGGGTTTTAAGTTTTGCTTGCTCCTCAGTAGTGTTTGCGACGTTGGGCTGCATACAAAGCCTTTTCGAAATGTAGTTTTTGTGTGTGTAAAATGGAGTAAACAATACCTGCTATAGCATGCTGCTGGATTCCGTCTGTAGTTGCAGCTGTTATTGGGGAAAAAAGTTTTCAGCACAAATCATGGTCCAGGATGATGGAAGATAAGAGAAGACCTACGCAGAAGGCACTGACTTTGGCCGTGTGCGTTCCTGTTAAGAAGTAAGTTATTTGTGTCTTCCTGTTTCAGGACACAAGGGTTTCCTAGTGCCATAGTAAGTTGCTTGCAACTTGTTTCATTGCGGAGTATTGTAAGTACAATTAAATGTAATAATCAACATCTCAGAGCAGAACTTAGACACTTTGAGGGGAAAGTATATGAGCATGAAACTAACTTTCTAGGGGTAAATTACCTGGGGATTCTGTTCAGCAGACATTTGAAGCATCCTGTTATGTGCCAGGCCCTGAAAGAACCAATGGAGAGTAAGACACAGTCTCATGTCACTAAAAGTGCATCTCTAGAGGGTAAGCATCTTGCTCACAAGACAAAAATTAATGTTATGCCAGTTGTAAGTAGTATTAGCACATTGAAGAAAATGAGCAAAATGAATGGAACCAGCCACTAGGAATGCAAAGATAATTTTTTTTCTTGACTGCGCTGCACAGCCTGTGGAAACTTGGTTCCCCAGCCAGGGGTGGAACCCACACCCCCTGCCTTAGAAGCCTCGAGTCGTAATCACTGGACCACCAGGGAAGGCCCGCAGATAATTTTTGAGTGAGATGGAAACTTATGGTATGAGAGTGATACCTAAAAAGCTCTAAGGGACACAGGTGAGGGGTGGGATATTTGGATTGGATCTTAAAGCGTGCATGTAGGAGTTGGCCAAGCGTGGGTTGAGGAGAGAAGGAATAGAACAGTGGCCCTGTGGGACAGCGTCGGGTCAGAGAAGCACAGCCGGCCCTATGCTTGCGCAGTGGGTGGCGTGTGTCATGTGGGTGGTTAAGGTAGAATGGGTGGAGTGTCTCCGTGTCACGCTAGGAATTGAGTTTGTCCTCCTGAAGCTAAAGGGAGGAGCCTCGGTTTTTATTTTGGATGATTCGTTCTGGGAGCAGTATGGGTAGTGACTTGGTGACAGGGGAGCGCTGCCCCCAGAAGAGGGGGAAGAGACAGTCAGCATTGTCTGTGGCAGCAGTGCTGAGGGGCTGGGTGGTGCAGAGAGGAGAGGGGCGTCAGCAGATCCACTGGGCGTTGTCCAGGTCGCGTGGATTAAGCTTGGTGAGTAGGTGGTGGGACGGAGTGGGTCCAGGGTGACTGGACGGTTGCAGCTCAGGCTGCGGGTGAATGACTGTGTACTGAGCGGCCTGATTCACCCTGGCATGGTGGGTATGGAGGAGCAGGTTTCCTAGAGGAGGTGACATTGGAGCCGAGCTTAGATTACCTCTTTCCTTGGTTTTTGTTCTTGCTTACACTCCTTTAGAGGTCATTTATTCATCCAGAAAACACTGTCAGTTCACTGTGTGCCAGTAATCTTTATTTTTTAAATTAAAGTAGTTTTGGTGAAATACACATTGCGTGAAATCTGCGATATTAACCATTTTTAGGTGTGCAGTTTGGTGGTGAGTGAAAGTCATGTCTGACCCTTTGTGACCCCGTGGACTACACAGTCCTTGGAATTCTCCAGGCCAGAATACTGGAGAGGGTAGCCTTTCCATTCTTCAGGGAATCTTCCCAACCCAGGAATTGAACCCAGGTCTCCCGCATTGCAGACGGATTCGTAAGTGCATTTACGTTGTTTTGTAACCATCGCCACCATCTGTTTTCTGAAATGAAACTGTACCTATTAAACAATAACTACTTGTTTTCTCCTAACCCCCAAGCCCCCACCATTCTACTTGCATCCTTTTAGTTTAGCTGTTCTGGGTACTTTATGGGAGAAGGCAATGGCACCCCACTCCAGTAGTCTTGCCTGGAAACTCCCATGGACGGAGGAGCCTGGTGGGCTGCAGTCCATGGGGTCGCTAGGAGTCCGACACAACTGAGTGACCTCACTTTCACTTTTCACTTTCATGCATTGGAGAAGGAAAGGGCAACCCACTCCAGTGTTCTTGCCTGGAGAATCCCAGGGACGGGGGAGCCTAGTGGGCTGCCGTCTATGGGGTCGCACAGAGTCGGACACAACTGAAGCGACTTAGCAGCAGCAGCAGCAGGTACTTTATATAAGTAGAATCATCATAGCGTTTGTCTTTTTTGTCACTGGCTTGTTTCACTTAGCATCAGGTCCTCAAAGTCCACTTGTGTCTCAGAATATCCTTCTGAGGCCGAATAGTATTCAGTGTATGGATGTACCACGTTTTCTTTCTTCATTCATCCACCAGTAGACTGTTCAACCAATAGAGTTGCTTCTGCCCGTTAGCTGTTGTGAATAATACTGCTGTGGACATGGGCATGCAAATATCTCTTGAAGTTCCTGCTTTCAGTTCTTGGAGTGTATACACCTATAAGTGGAATTGCTGGATTATATGGTAGTTCTATTTTTAATTTTTTCAGGAACCACCATACATTTTTCCCATGGTGGTCAACACTGTCTCACATTCCCATCAGCAGCGCCCAAGAATTCCGATTTCTCCACGTCCTCTTGTTTTCCCCCCCTCAGTAGTAGTCATTCTAATGGGTGTGAGGTGGTATCTCATTGTAGTTTTGATTTACAT
Source organism: Bos taurus (assembly GCF_002263795.3). Classification (NCBI taxonomy): domain Eukaryota; kingdom Metazoa; phylum Chordata; class Mammalia; order Artiodactyla; family Bovidae; genus Bos; species Bos taurus. Next base: position 16,244,371 of record NC_037348.1, read on the forward strand.
TTCTCAAATAATAATATTCAACATCTTTTCATGTATTTATTGGCCATTTATTTATCTTTCTTGGAGAAATATTCCAAGTTCTCTGCCCATTTTAAAAAATTGGGTTCTTTAAATTTTTGTAATTGAGTTGAAGGAGTTCTTTATATATGCTGTATATTAACCCCTTATTGACTGCAGCCATGAAATGAAAAGACGCTTGCTCCTTGGAAGAAAAGCTATGATCAACCTAGACAGCATATTAAAAAGCAGAGACATTACTTTGCCAACAAAGGTCCGTCTAGTCAAAGCTATGGTTTTTCCAGTAGTGATGTATGAATGTGAGAGTTGGACTATAAAGAAAGCTGAGTGCCAAAGAATTGATGCTTTTGAACTGTGGTGTTGAAGACTCTTTAACAGTCCCTTGGACTGCAAGGAGATCCAACCAGTCCATCCTAAAGGAAATCAGTCCTGAATATTCATTGGAAGGACTGATGCTGAAGCTGAAACTCCAATACTTTGGTCACCTGATGTGAAGAACCGACTCCTTGGAAAAGACCTTGATGCTGGGAAAGATTGAAGGTGGGAGGAGAAGGGGATGACAGAGGATGAGATGGTTGGATGGCATCACCGACGTGAGTTTGAGTAAGCTCCGGGAGTTAGTGATGGACAGGAAAGCCTGGCGTGCTGCAGTCCATGGGGTTGCAAAAAGTCGTACATGACTGAGCGACTGAACTGAAACCCCTTATTGAATATGTGATTTATAAATGTTTTCTTCTAGTCTGTTCTTGTGTTTGTGGCCTTTGATGCAGCCAGTATTCTTTTGGGTTTAGTCACTCTGTTGTGTCTGACTGTTTGTGACCCCATGGACTGTAGCCCACCAGGCTCCTTTGTCCATGGGATTCTCCAGGCAAGAATACTGGAGTGGGTTGCCATTTCCTCCTCCAGAGGAATCTTCCCAACCCAGGGATCCAACCCACATCTCCTGCATCACCTGCATTATTGGCAGGTTCTTTACTGCTGAGCTGCTGGGGAGGCCCGGCATTGCACAAGCAGCGTTGGATAAGACTGCTGGTGTGCCAGCCTGAGCCTTGGCGGGGGTGCTCAGGTGAGTTTGAGTAGTCATGGTAACTGGAAAGTTGTGTGCTCTGAGTGAAAAATAATGTCGGTTTTACTTAACGTTCTCCATGAAGCAGGAAATTTTCACTTTTATCAAATCTCAGCCTTTATAGTACCTTTCTCTCCCCGCCCCCACCAGTGCTGCGTGGCGTGTGGGATCCTAGTTCCCTGACCAAGGAATCAGACTTGTGCAGGTCAAGCCTGGAGTCCCAGCCACTGTGCCACCAGGGAAGTCCATATGGTACCCCATAGATAAAGGATTCATTCAGAGTGAAAGACCGATGACTTTAATAGAGGGCTTACCACTAACCTATGAGGAACTACCTACCATTGTCAAGTTTTAGTATAATATCAAAGGAAAATACTCACAATTATTTGAAAAGGCTAAAAAACTCTTTTCCTAGCTGTGGATCTGAAGCTGAATTTTTTTTCATATACTTCAGTCAGAACTTCATATGTTACGTCGTTTGAATGCAGAAGCAGACATGAGAATCTAGTAGTTATCTTAAGCCAGATGTTAAAGAGATATAAAATATATGCGAAAATATAAAACAAGCCACTTTTTCATGAAACTTATGTTTTGGGGAAATACAGTTATTTTTCATAAAAGCAGGTTATTTTAACATTTCATGATTTCGTTCTGTATAGTGAGTTTGTTCTGTATAAAGTTTGAGAACACTGACTGTAGGTTACAGGTGGGAATTAGCTTCTGAGGGGAATCTTTAGATCCCGGCGTATCTGGAAATCCGTACAGGAGCCACACACAAGAAGAGAGAAATAGTTTCTGTTTTATTGTGCCGAGTTTCTGGGCACTTAACATGTGTCTGGCCCTGTGCCAAAGTACCTATATTAATTACTTCCTCTAATCTTTATCTTGCAGTGCATATATTTCCCCAGTTTTACAAATCAGGAAGCAGAGGCACAGAAAGACAGAGAGGTTAAGTCATTGGCTCACACTTATTCAGGAGGTTAAGTAGCAGAGCCAGGCTTTGGGGCTCGCTCAAGTCTGATTCAAAAGCCTGAGCTCTTTGCGATTCTCTACCACCGCACAGAAAGCTGTGTGTCATGAATCAGCACCATAAACATGCTGCGGATCAGTTATTGGAATAAAAGTGCATTATCTTTTTTGGGGGGGCTGTGCTGTGGCAGGCAGGATCATCTTAGTTCCCCGACCAGGGGTCAGACGAGTGACCCCCTGCAGTGGAAGTTCAGAGTCTTAACCACTGGACAGCCAGGGATGTCCTGAAGAGTGCATAATCTGGAGATGGCTCATGGAGGGCTCCGGCTTGGCTAAAGGTCCTGCCTATGGTTGGTTTTTTTGGTTTGTTTTTGAACCCAGGCTGTAGTCTGCTGCTGTTTCATGGAACCAGATCCTTAGAAGGTGAGCAGAATTTCACAGCAGACCCTGCCTGGAAGGCTGTAGGCTTTGTGTCTTTGTTTTATTTTGCAGATTGGTTTATTTTTGGCTGTGCTGGGTCTTCGCTGCTGCACATGGGCTTTATCCAGGTGCTGCGAGGAGGGGGCTCCTCTCTGGTAGTGGCTCCCGGGCTCTAAGCACAGGCTCAGTAGTTGTGGCTCACAGGCTTAGCTGTTCTGTGTCATGGGGGATCGTCCCAGACCGGGGATCGAACCCGAGTCTCCTGCACTGCCTGGCTGATGTTTCACCGCTGAGCCACCAGGGAAGCCCGGCTTTATGTCTCATAGGTAGTAGTCGTTAGTATGTGGTATAGCTCAAGGTGGGGGAGACTCAGGGCGGCTGTAGTTCAGAGACCCTCGCTTGGGCTAGTTGCTGCTCCTGGTTTCACTCAGGGGTACAGGAAACTTTGGTTTGGTTTGGTTTAGTCACTAAGTCGTGTCTGACTCTTGTGGCCCCATGGACTTTAGCCCACCAAGCTCCTCTGTCCATGGGATTTTCCAGGCAAGAATACTGGAGTGGATTGCCATTTCCTTCTCCAGAGGGTCTTCCTGACCCAGGGATCGAACCCAGGTCTTCTGCATTGCAGGCAGATTCTTTACCGACTGAGCTATGAGGGAAGCCGCCAGGAAACTTTAGGTCATCAAAGTGTCGTTTTGGATCAGAGGTTGGTTTCCCCGCTGGCAGAAGAGGAAACGGGAATGGGGTTGAAGGCGGTAAATCAAGGATAGTGCTGTGTGTCTGATTCCGGGCTCTTGGGTGTTACTTGCTGAGAGCATCGGGTGACCTCAAGACAATCAAGTGTGAAAGCAGATTGACAAAAGGGGGAGCCAGCGCACCCAGGCACCTCGCACAGGAGCTGCATTGTTGTGGTTTCCATTCCGGATGTGTGCGGCCCGCTCGTTGGGGATCACCCGCAGATCCCTTGTTTCTGCCTGGTGGGACGGTTTGCTGCCGGAGAGGGCGTCACCAGCGCTTGCACTCTCACCTCGGTGTCCCAGATGCTCGAGCAACTGGGCATGCTACTGTTCAGATACTTCAACATTGTCTTTGTAAACTTGTTCTGAAATTAATTAGAGGAATAGTTTTATTTATGCTCCACATTGTAACGCTTTATTAAAGAGTGTGTATATTTTACTTTGTGCCTGTGTGCTCAGTCTCTCAGTTGTGTCCAACTCTTTGCTACCCCGTGGACTGTAGCCCACCAGGCTCCTCTGTGCGTGGGATTTCCCCGGCAAGAATACTGGAGTGGGTTTCCATTTCCTTCTCCAGGGATCTTCCCTACACAGGGATCGAACCCAGGTCTCTTGCGTTGGCAGACGGATTCCCTGAGCCACCAGGGAAGCCCCATATTTTTTATACTCTATTATAATTAGTAAGCTCTCATTGTTTTCTTTCTTTTTAACCCCCTCCAAGGAAATGGAAATGAGTATCTGTTTTAGCCCAAAAAGTCCGGAAAGGAGGTGTGTACTTCTTTTTTCGTATTTTGGTCTTGACCAACTCTAGCTTTATACCCAGGTTTCTTATACTGTGCCTTCAAGCCAGTCTTACTTTTGCTCAGCATTGCTGTGGCCACATGTAATTGGAACTTGTCTTTTGGACTTTTGTATTATGTAAATAGGCTTTTACAGGGGCAAATTTAAACTGTTGCGAAGATTGCCTATTCATTTCTAAAACTGTATTTTGTGGTGGAATTGAATTGCTAATTGTGTTGAAGGAGTTTTAAAATGAGGGGAAGACAAAACAAGAACTTATGAATAGTTGCACAGTTTAAAAAAAAAATGAAGAGGAGGAAAAGGAACATTGTGCTTTTTCTCCTCTGAACTGGTCAATAGCTATTTATTCCAATGATCATTAACAGAAAAGATTCCCAGACATAATGAAAATGAGTTTTAGTGAGATGTAGCTGATTATATATAGAACGAAGATGGAAAATGTGCTATAAATACAAACGATACAGCTTCAGAGTGTTCCTTTATTTAGTAATTTGGGAAGAGTTAGGGAGCTCCAGAGTTGGATAAGCAAGTTGGTGGACTCCGTGTTTCGTTAACTCTTATGTCAGAATGCCTTTTCTTCATGTAGATGGGTTTCTAAGATGAATGGTTAATTTGTTCTTGGTTCTTTTCAATTACTGTCTTTGAGCAAATGACAAATTGAAAAGATGTCCTAACTCTGAGACTCTTGGCATCTGTTTGAATCTTTTTCTTCATCCTTCCCATTGTATTTGCGAAGTATATGACTGGATGAGACTTGCATGGCCTGGGAGGAGGGTTAGTTTTCTGTTTTCTAAAGTTGATGCCAGGCTTTGTGTTACATAGGTTTTCAGCTTTTTGATGAAGGGAAAAACCTACTTGGGAGAAAGGCTATATTATGTGAGCTTTCTTGGTTGAGTTCTCTGGAATTGGGATGTTTCGTGTGTTAATTTAGTTTCAGATTTGGGGTGGTAGGGAACTTACTCTAGAAGTCTGATCATTTTTTTCTTTGCTTAGTCTTCTGTGAAATTTCAGAGAGCAATGACTTTTTAAAGTGAGATATGCATAGATGGAAGATTAGCTCCGAAAATGTGACAGGAAGTTTCTGAGAGAACTGGTGCTTTGACTAAGCTTGGAATTTGTGGCTCGAGATAGTTATAAACAGAAAGATGTTGAGTCGGTATGGTAAAGGGCAGTAGAAAGATTTGAACAAAGGTGGAGACATAATAGAACAGCTGTATCTGCTTTGAGAAGGCAAGTAGAGATGACTTTGAACAACACTGATTGGAACTACATGTGGATTTTTTCAGTAGTAAATATTATAGTATTACATGGTCCACAGACATCGAACCGTGGATACCGAGGAACATATATGGTGGGCCGACTATAAGTTCTGTGTGGATTTTCAGCTTAGCTCAGGATCAGCGCCCCTAACCCATGCTTTGTTCAAGGGTCAGCTGTTGCAGTCTGAAACCTCGAGAGTGTTAAAGAAGAATAGGATGAGATTATCCTTTTATAAACTCAGGAGTTCACTGGACTGCCAGATACTTAAGAGATACTATTCTGAACAACTATTTGTTGTGCAGTTTATATTTAGCTCTGTGATATGTGCTTGGGGAAAGAGTCACAAAAGAAATATATGTTAAAATTACCTCAGTAATTTTGGAGGGGTACTTTGTAAGCAGCCTGATTAGCTTTGGGTTTAAGCCTCACTTGTGGGTAGCCAGGGACTGTGGCAGACTGGTGCCTTTTTATTCATTCTGTTAGTCTCCCCTCTCCCTGCTATTAGTTCACTTGGGAAATCATCCATCTCCTTAATGTAAAATCACACCTTATACCCCTCGCTGCGAGTACCATAGTCACGGCTGGTAGCCACAATAATTCAGGACCTTCAGTGGTCAGTGAGTGTGCCCGAGGTTCTTAATTTCTTCTACGGCTGACTAGTTTTCAGTGGGGAAAAGGAAATCTGAGAGCATTTGGGTAATTGGCTGTGACCTGCAAGACATATGAAGTATCACATCACATCATGATAGATTATGGGAACTCTGGTGTCTGTTGGAAAGCTAGAGATAGCGTCAAGGTCATTCTCCAGAAAACTGACCCATCTGAGGACCAGTGTGTTCGCTCTAGTCCGTTCTCACCAAGACCACAGTTTCCTTGTCTCTTCCTCTTCTTCCTTCTCCACTTAAATTTTAGGCATTCTACACACAGGCTTCCTTAACAGTTTACTGGAACAGGGAAGATGACCTGTCCTCCTAGGGTTATATACTTACTAGAATTGGCATTTGTTATCTGTGGTGGGGTTTGATATGTTGGTATCGTAGAGATGTGTTAGATTTCAGTATGAGATATGGGATTTTATTCACCAAACGGTCTTGCTTCCTTTCTTCCCAGAAGATTTTATTAATGCTTAGCTTGAACAACTTAACTTGATTTTTGTAATAATTTTTTCTTACAAGCTTGCTCATTTACTAACAGCAGGTCACTTTTTCTTGCTGTTTTTTTGTTTTTTTTTTTAATGCTGAGTTGGTCCTAGAGTAGTATTAGAAATACTCATGTTCATTCTAGGTAGGGGTGAGGTCTTTCCTCCTCCTAAATAGATACCAAGTAAGTTCCGGTAGTTTTGGACTTTGCAATTTTAGAAACCTCATTTTGTGTGAGATTTTGACTGCTTTTTTTTGTCTTAAAATTGTTGTGTATGAAAATGAATCTTTCTGATATGTTTTGATAAAATTGGAACAGCATTCAAACAACAGACCTTTAGGTATTTATGTAAAAATAAACCAGAAATCACAGAAATATGGTTTTGGAGCATTGGTCAATGTTGCTGAGTTAATCAGTATGGTTGAGGGGTATTTTTCAGACACAGAAATATTGAAATGCAATGACAGGTCACACAGTGTTAAAAGAGCGGTCCTTTGTTAACCCATTGACAGGCTTTTTGTGATGCTTATTTGAGCGCAGTGGTGTCAGAGGCAGGATGTGTTACGTATGTTTGTTTGCTTGCTGCCGTTCACTGCCTTTCTCCTGTGTTCTAGCCGTTATGTCCTAAGTACCCACTCACCCTCAGCCATGACCAGTGAAGAGGATGACATTATTGTAATTTCATAGAAGGAGGAATTAAACCCAAATATTGGTCAGATGTTCAGATTGCACAAAACCAAGGGAGTTATTGATCTTGGGAATTAAACCTAAATCTGTCTGGCTCCAACTTAGCACTGTCTGATAGAAGTACAAAGTGAGCCTCATGGAATTTAAAACTGTAGTAGCAAAAAACAAGTGATGTTAATTTTAATATTTAACTCAAAATACACAAAAATATGATTTCAACATATAATTAATATGGAAATTGAGATATTGTACCTTTTTTTGGCACCGAGTCTGAAAGTCAATGCGTATTTGACACACACAGCACATCTCAGTTTGGACTGCCCCCCCTCCTTTTTTTTAATGGGGACCATTTTTAAAGTCTTTATTAAATCTGTTACAATATTGCCTCTGTTTTTCTGTTTCGGTTTCTCGGTCCTTGGCCCTGAGGCAGGTGGCATCTTAGCTCCCCCCCAGGGATCGAGCCTGCAGCCCCTGCACTGAAGGGTGAGGTCTTAACCACTGGCCCACCAGGGGAGACTAACTGCCTGGTGTGGCTGGTGCCCCTGGACTGGATGGTGCAGTCCTAGCGCTTGTGATGTTGCTGCTGTTCTGGTTCAGCGTCAGCCCAAGCTGTGCATGTTTTTGATGTCAGCTTAGAGCTACAGTCGTAGCATTGACTACTCAAGCGTATTTCTGGAGGTTTTCAGGAATTCAGTCACATACTTGTCCTTAATAATAAAGACCACAAGTGGCTAAGAACGCTTTTAACCACAAAAGGGGAACAGCTGAAATAGTGTACATGGGTTTAAGGTAGATAATTAAATTCAGCAGTCTACTTTCAGTGTCTACTGGGTGTCAGGCATTGTTACATGTTTAGAGATTAAAATAAGAAAATAGACTCTTACTCAAGAATCTCACTCCCAAGAGTTTAATTAGAACAGTTGTTTCCAGAAAGAAAGAAAAAATTTCCCCATCTGATTGGTATTGATGGGAAGAGTCCAACTGTGTATCTCTGTGTGCATTTTAAGAAAGTATTACCTTGAACTGAAAGGGTTAAATTGCGAGCCCCAGAACAAGTTTAAAAAATGCTGTTCTCCTTCTGATAGTCTGTGGCTTGCCATTATGTTGCCACATTTCTGTTCCTGATAAATTGAACTGTGGTCATGCTGATTAACTTGGTGTGCATTTCCCCCTAAGCTTTTCATACAAGTATCGTCTTGAGTGTGATTGTATGTCAGTACTGAGCTGGATATCATCATGTGGAGGGTTGTTTGGTTGCCAGGTAGATGGAAGTAGAGGTGCTTCATCATTTACATTTCAAGAGTTGGTTGCATTCTGGTTTACTTGAGTTGGGGAGGAGAGTAATGTTTTTCCAAATTCACTCTTTTTTCTGGTGAGGGGAAAGGGGAAATGAAGAGAAACGATGAATTAATCAGCACTTATTTGTTGTAGCAAAAAGTCAAAAGCTCTTAATGATGATATACGTCTTTCGTCCGTGGTAAACACGCACGTGTGTCATGCTTCGCTTGCTAAAGGCCACTGCCGCCAGGTGCATAGGGCGCTGAGAAGGTCACTTCATGTTCCCTCTGGGGTTATAAAGTGCAGTGGGTGGGAGAAAGAAGACATACCGTTTATATTGCCATGTCACTTCTGGATGCCCCGGGGTGTCTGGCCCTCGAAACAGCGTCTTTACAGGGCAGTGGTAGCTTCAGTGCGCAGACTGTTGTCACTTCATTTTTATGATGATCTGCAGAACAGCTTCTTGGAAAGTCTCAGTTTAGTCCAGTCTAACCCTTCCTGCTTGAAGGAATGGATGTGGAGACCATTGCCCAGCTAGTCAGTTGACCATCTGCTGAGACAGTAAAGGCCAGTACAAGTTGGAAGTCGATACTTAAAACGCATGCGGTGACTGGGATGTGGAGGGGGGAATACCTCACTTTACCAGAGTACGCCGCCAGGAAATGCTGCTGAGGGTAAAAATGAAGGGCTAACGAGTCCACTCTGTTACGTAAAAGGAGAAGTTACCTGAACAGCATGGAATTGTAGGAAGAGAAGCTGAAACATAGAATAATTTTTCTTTTCACTCCTTTCTTTTTTTTTCTTTAAGGGACTACACCTAAAAAATGAGATTTCACACTTAATAGGGTTATGACTCATTGCTAGTTTTTCACAGATTAGGAATCTTGAAATATATGGAAGTCTGCAAGCCATTTCCATTCTCATTAAACAAAGGTGCAGATGGACAGTGACTCAGAAATCCTGACGATAATGATTTTGACTCTGTTTATTTGGTTTCTTAAGTTTTTAAAAAACGGTAGCTGAAAAATATATAGCACAGCAGTCTCATAAAGTAAACAAGTCTTTTGGGAGATCCCTAGGTGTCAGAGCCTGACGCACATAGAATTGAGGTCAGTTAAGGGAGAAGGTTGCTTTAGGTTGCCTTAGAGCTCTTGTAGTGTGCTGGAGACTCTTAAAGGGTGGGCAGAGCTAAACCTAAAAATAGATGGAGGCTTATCTGCACATTTGAACTTTGGGAGCAGCTGGAGCGGGTCTCCCTACCCCTCCCAGCCGAGTAATTCTCACTCTCCGTTAGCAGCTTCTTTGAGAAGTCTTCACGGGCTCTGAGGGCATTTTTGAGAAAGGTGTGAAAGGGGCTTGGGCTGGGGCGCAGAAAGTGGATTGAGTAGCATGGAACGTGGGATGCTTTCTGCCACTGTCAAATAAGAGCAAGATTTGATGGGAGAAGTTGCAAGAGAGTAGCTGATGTTTTGATGGCGGAGAGTGTGTGTGTGTGTTCACGTTCACATTCTTTTTTTCTTTTCCCTTTGCCTCTCTCTCTTCCAGTCTAATGCTCATTTTTGTATAGACTTTGACAATGTAATGGACGAGACAAAGACTCCCCTCTCAAGTGAGGTGCATGGAGGGTCCTGGAGGGAACTTCTTCGTTGGTAGGTTTATTAATACTGTTTTTAAACCTTTGAATCAGAGCTCGTTTCTCAAGTTACGGCTTTTCAGTTTGGATGCACTGTTCAACAGCTGCATGTTGACTAAGGGCCTCTTTGTTCTAGTAACGCCACTGCCACTGCTCTGTGAGTGAGGTCTGCCCTCCCCTCACCCCCTTTTCATATCCACCTCCCAGAACACCCTGCCTGGCACTAAAATAGGAGCTCCTCCAGCACACATCAGTGTTCCTGAGGCCTTTGTTACACTGCAGCTGAAGGACTGGCGTGAGTAACACACGTGATGGTGGGCCCGACCATTGCTTCTCTCCGCAGATGGTTTACCCAGTCATTTGAATGATTACTATATACCAACCAGTGTGTGTGGTCCTGGGGATCTTCATTTTGGGGACCTGTTCTCACCCTCAGGGTGTTTGTATTTTAGTAGGAGAGGCTAGACTAGTCACCCAATGACTAGAGTATGGAGGTGCTATGTTGCGGTTTGAAAGTGTGCTTTGGAGAGTATAGAGGGGGGCCACTTTGACCCAGTTTTTCCATGCACTGAGAGCATTGGTGATGGTTTCCTGAAGGTGATGTTTCTTCTCTCTTGTCCTGAAGGAGGGGGAGGGTTAGCTGGGGGAGGGTTGGGTTGGGGTGGGGCAGGAGAGGCTTGGAGGCGAGGAGGCCTGTCCCTTGCGGAGCAGAAGTGCTGTATTGCTCTCAGGCTGCCTACCAGTTTGACTCCTGTGTAAGGAGTAATGGCTTCGTTTGGCTTTCACTCGTCTTGTAATGTGAACAAAGTTCTTCCCAGTGGCACAGGTTTAAGAAAGAATAAGTTCTTTATCAGTCTCCAAGCTGAGTTGTGCTATTACTGTGAAATATACATCGAATTTCAAGGCTTAGGAAATAAAATAGGTAAAATGTACCATTTATTGTTTTATGCGCTATACATGTTGAAATGTTAATATTTTGAATATATGGAGTTAAATAAAATGAATTATTAAAATTAATAATTAATAAGTTCTTTTATCAATCCTGCTTAACCTAGTCAAACCAAATCAGTCATTGCATCCTTCCCATTATATTCCTGTACATGATTTTAAATTAAGGAGAAAACCCATTTCCGCTATCTTATGGGTTAGAAGTTGTGTTATTGTACACTTATATTGGCAGCAAGTCCACTGCAGGAATGTGGGTGCTCTGTAGTCAAAAGGATAACTGAAAAATGCTTAGTGTCATATTTTCCTATATGATATTGATACCTTATTAATTCTAATACAGTGCATAGCCAGTGTACAAGTGAGCTACTTGAATATTGTACAATGTTGTATGTTCGGGTTTATTGTATTTTTATTGAAATTGCCTTTATGTTACTTATAATGAAAAGCCTGATTACAAGCAGTAATTTGGGGAGCATGTTTAAATTATAAAAGATAAAAACTTTCAGTTCTTGGGAAGTAATTTGTGGAGTATCAGACAGTATTTTGTTCATTTAAAAAAAGTCCTCTAGAGACTTTAGCCCTTGGAAGACTTGTCATCTTCATTTCAGGACAAAGCCTCTTTCAAAGTATTAATATTAACTGGGAGGATAGATATGTTTTTGGGGGTGAGAGATAGTTTTGGTTTTTAAAAATAGCCCCAAAGATATTTAGAAACAAGATTCAATAATAAATTGCATAAGAACGGTTTTGTGCAAAGAAAGAAAATAAGAGACGTATCTATAAATATCTAATGCTATTTGAAGATTGTTGTAAAGGAGAAGATCCAAAAATGCTTTGAACAATGGCCAGTGCTGGTGGAATAAGAACTGTTGCTTCCAAAAGGACTTTGAATGGGACGATCCATGGTTCATTGTTCTGTTTCCAGTTTTGAGTGCTTGGTGTACTAAATGGCTAATTTGGAAAGAAAGTGTGGTGGTTCTCTCGAAGGCCTCCCTTTTCAGTTAGAATTCTTTGTTATCAAAATCTTTTAATATTCTGTATTGGTTTACTGAGCAATATTAATGGGTAGTTTCCTTAACTAATGGAAATGTAAGGTTTCACTGCTGTGTGGGGCCTTGATAATTATTAAGCCAAGTGCTAATTAAAGCAGAGGAGCAGTGTTCAGTGATCATTAAGATGAGAACTTAATCATCTTACAGTGAATGAATGAGCCTTTACTGTTGGGGGCCTCTGACATTATCATCAAGGATCGTATGAGACTAGGTAAAAATCTAAGAGTTAAGTTTTTGTTTAGGCAGTTTCACTTGTATGTATTAAGTTAACATAGTCTATGAATTTTTTTTAGCGTTAACTAACAGTTGTACATATTGCATTGGCAGGCGGATTCTTTACCTGCTGAACCACATTTTGTCATTTAAAGTCCTAAGAGGAGAGACTTCTAGCCACAATTCTATCCCCACCCCTAACGGTTTTTTAAAGGGCGGTGCCCTGCAGGAGATTTTGGCTTTCTTCTCTGCCAGACCCTCTCCTTCATCACCATCTCTGAGGAGTTTTCTTTTTGGTAATTCTTGTGGACATCTCTTGTGTACATCGTTACTTTGAGTAGAGATTTAGACTGCATGTTTGAATTCCTGTTTCAGCACGATCTTCTGGTTTACATTAAAACCTTGTTCTTCATGCTTTAATAGTAGAGAATCCTGGTCATCAGAAATGGTAGGATTTGTTTTTCTTCCTTCTCCCAGTATAGGATGTTTGGAGAAGGTTATTCTATCCTGAACTAAAAGCCAGTTAGGGTGGTTTTAGACAGGGGCATGAGAGGCACGCAAAGATAATGACTCCTTTAGGCAAAAATCTGTAGCTGTTTGCGTTTTTTTGTTTGTTTGTTTTTATTCCTTTGAAAATCCTAGTGAAGTAAAATTGCTTTTAAAGTAAAGCGTTTGGCATAAATGTTTGGTAAATGCTAAAATATAGTTTTAAAACTTGAAGACATCACCGAAACCGTTTTGTCCAGTTTGTTCACTTCATTGATGAGAGAACTAAGGGTCAAAGGAGTGAAGAGAGACTGAAACAGCCTGCCAGATCTGATAAGACTAATTATATAGAAGTATGTGTAAAGATCTGCATTTGGGTCCAGAAAACCAGTTGTGCAGGTATAGATGGAGGAGGTCTTGATTTAATTAGAGTATTAATTGACTATAATAGGCATATTTTAGTCATGAGTGACATGGCCATCAGAACCTCTGAATTCACCTTGAGTTGAAATAGTCATCTTGAATTGCAATAGTAAAAGCATGTCCCAAAAAAGACTTTGGTGGTGTGTTAGAGAGAAGACCGCTCCTGAAGACTCAGGCTATTCAGGTACTTAGCTCTGGGTTATCTGCTTTCAGAGAAACATCGACAGATGAGTTGTCTGACTGTCCAGTTGATACTCCTGAGCGCTGCCTGAAACCAGGCGCCCCAGGCAGCTCCCCAGGCGATTGACTTCGGGTGGGGTTCTGGCCACCCGAACAAGGCTGGCTTCTTTCTTGTTTTACTTAACAAGATTCTCTAGCCTTGTCTACTGCCTTAGGATCACAGTAACGCCTTTTACTTTTCTCCAGGATTGCTTAGGACCTGGTACCCTGATTTAAAGCTGTGACGGATAGAAGATTGTTTAGCAGTGTCTTGTGGAGTCAGGCCCTGGACCTCAGTGAAGATGAGGCCTCTTTGCTTTTTTGGGGGGTGATGGCTGGGGCGCACGTTTTAAATGGTCACTGTGGGTTTGTAGTTCTGCTGTTAAGGTTTTATTTCCAGAAAGGACTTTAGAGATTCCTGGACATTACCATTACCTTTTAGCTTCCCCGGGGCTATGCATGTATCAGAGATGGTAGCTGAGGACAGCACTGAGGAATGACACAGCTACAGGAGTCAGAACACGACAGACACCCAGAGGGCACATTCACATGATGCCGAAATGACCACACAGCCCTTTTCTGCAAGATAATCATCGTCTTTTATTATCTGACCTTACGAATTTCCACCTGAGGAGGAAGGGAGCTAATCTGCATTGAGCATCTGGATACGAAGCCAGATGCTTTACAACTATCTCTTTATCTTCTAATAATGGTCTTACCCCATTTACAGGGTAGGATAAAGAAACTGGCTCATGAACAGAGTCACGCCAAGTAGGTACTGGAATTCATTTGTGTCTTGACTCAAAAGATCTTCAGTTCAGTTCAGTTACTCAGCTGTGTCTGACTTTTTGCAACCCCATGGATTGCAGCACAGCAGGCTTCCCTGTCCATCACCAACTCCTGGAGCTTGCTCAAACTCATGTCCATCAAGTTGGTGATGCCATCCAACCAACTCATCCTTTGTTGACCCATTCTCCTGCCCTCAATCTTTCCCGGCATTAGGGTCTTTTCCATTGAGTCAGTTTTTCACATCAGGTGGCCAAAGTATTGGAGTTTCAGCTTCGGCATCAGTCTTTCCAATGAATATTCAGGACTGATTTCCTTTAGGATGGACTGGTTGGATCTCCTTGCAGTCCAAGGGACTCTCAAGAGTCTTCTCCAACACCACAGTTCCAAAGCATCAATTCTTTGGCGCTCAGCTTTCTTTATAGTCCAACTCTCACATCCGTGCATTACTATTGGAAAAACCATAGCCTTGACTAGAGGGACCTTTGTTGGCAAAGTAATGTTTCTGCTTTTTAATATTGAGTCCCGTTTATTTTATGAGCAAGGAAGACAAATTAGTATATTTTTCTTATTTAGAATGGCCTAACAACCACCATTCTTTTCTATCCAGTTTTTTTCCTTTTATACTTCTTAGGCCCTTTATCCATGTTTTCCCTTTTTCCCTGGTGAATTTTCTTGAATTTTTAATGTTTTTGAGTTTCTAATTTAGAATTTTCCCGGATTATCTTCCCGCTTCCTGTCTCCCTTATAAGACGAATGGTCCATCTGGGAGTTGTTTTTCAGGCCAGGGAAGAGGGAAGCTTGGGAGGTAATTCCCTAAACTGCTTCTTAATATTTTGTTTTTATTGGCCTAATTTCCTTTATTGACTGAGCATCTGGTATGGACATGATGTGGCCCGACATGCCCTCTGGAGATTTAGGATTTAGTTTGGGAGCTAACAGGCTTACTGGTGGCTCAGTGGTAAAGATTCTGCCTGCTAATGCAGGAGACATGGGTTCGATACCTAGGTTGGGAAGATCCCCTGGAGAAGGACATGGCAACCCACTACAGTATTCTTGTCTGGGAAATCCCATGGACAGAGGAGCCTGGTGGGCTGTAATCCAGGGGGTAGCAAAGAGTCAGGTGTGACTTGCCGACTGAGCACATACGCACGCATTGGGAGCTAATGTGGTAAGTGAAGGCACTTGGTTGATTGTCTAACAGCCAAACAACCCAAAACCAAACAATTGTTTAGAAGGGGAAGGGGCATAACTTAATATAGATATTACAGAGAGGCCGTGGTTCTCAATCCTGACTTAGGATCAGAATATTGGGGAAGATTTTAATTCACTAGGTATGGTGTAGGGCAGGAATCGGTGCTTCTGATATGCACAGTGATTTATGCCATTGAGGAGAATCTCTTGTATCACTAAATTCTCAGAAACAGGTTTGTCTTTCTCCTCTGAATAAACTTTTGCATTTTCCTCTAGCCTGTACTTTAAGTTGAATCCGGGTGAATTTTGGCTTATTCCACTTGTCTAGTTTGTAGATCTGTGAATGTGATCTGTGGCTCACTTAACAGAATTTCCAGAGTAGGGTAGAGGTACATTCCGTCTTTTAAGGAGTTAAATGTAGAATGTAGTGAGGTAGACTTCGTTTATTTGTATATCTTTTGGAATTAAATTCATCTGTTTAATAGCAAAGCATCATCATATTCTGTAAAGTCTCATTAATTTGGACTCTTAATTTAAATTTGTATTTTGGAGACAGACGGCACCACTGTTTACTGAGTGTGCTGATTGCATGTTTTAATATTGTAGCAGGTCAAATAGAACCTCTTTTTGATAATTTATTGCTTCCCAATTTCCATTTATCTGCATTAAAGTAGTAAAGCTTTCTAAATTTAGTCAAAACTATTAAGGAGCTTATCTTTCCAAAGCAGTTTGAAACTGGTTGAAGTTGTGAACTGTTTTCTGTACAGAAATGTGCTGACACTTTCTCTTTAATTGTAGAGAGATGCTGTGTATGACTCAGTCTTTCCAATCAGGGGAGATAAGTGATATGTACGTTAGTGGCTATTGGTGGGTTTGTTTCTTAAAAGCAGTACGTTGTGTTTCACTGAACCAGCCTGTCTGATTTCCAGCTGTACAGCGTGTCTTGCAGCTCTTAGTCATTCCTGCACTTGGGCTTGAAGTGGGACTGTGGGCCTTGGCCGTGCTTCTGTTTTTCATCCTGTTTTAACATGTCTGACAGTCACTGTTGATCTGGCCGCCTCCATTCCTGTTCCTAATCATTACACGTAACAACTAGCATTTGAATACTTACTGTTTACCAGGCTTCGTGCTTGATGGCTTTACACTTCCTAGCTTAACATTCATAGTAATATTAACACCTGTGTGCATAGTACTGTTCGCCATATTTTGCTCATGAGAAAGTTTTGTGGATTTAAATGTTTGCCTTAGGTCATAGAGGTAACAATTAATGCAGATTCACATCTGTGCTGGGAACCCGGAGTTGGAACTTGGCTGTACCAGGACCACACTGGTCTTCATCTTCGGTATTCTTCTGCTCAAATTGCTAAGCATCAGTGCTCCTTCAGGAGCCGTCTCCTGGTGACACTAACAGGGAGAGATTACGGTCAGTGACTAGTCAGCCTTTTTTTTTTAAATGATCACTGGGGATTGTGATTCCAGGGGGGATGGAATAGCCAGCCACAAGTGTATTACTTCCCAGACATTCACACTGATGGGGTCGAGGGTCACGCTTAGTCCAGGACCGTCACCATTAGAAAGTTGTGTAGAAGTACGTGCTCAGTCCCTCAGTCGCGTCCAGCTCTGCGACCCCATGGACTGCAACCCACCAGGCTCCTCTGTCCATGGCACATTCCAGGCAAGAATGCTGGAGCTGTTTGCCATTTCCTTCTCGTTTAGTAGAAGCATATTTGTTATAAATGTAGGAGTTGGGTGTATCAGTAAACTCTGCACTGCCACTGGTTATGCCATTGTAATGGTTAAGAACTCAGCTGGGGAGCTGAGCTGTTTTACATTCATATCTTACCTCTGCCAGTCCTGTGACCCCAGACAAACGATGCAACCTTTCCAGTCCTCGGTTTCCTTACCTGTGAAACAAGGGTATTACTAGTACCTTCCTCCAAAGAGAGATTTTGAGGATGAAATAAGATAGTATGAGTTACCCAGAGTATTTTGCAAATAGTAAGCTTCACATGAAAAGACTCATGCTGGGAGGGATTGGGGGCAGGAGGAGAAGGGGACTACAGAGGATGAGATGGCTGGATGGCATCACTGACTCGATGGACTTGAGTCTCAGTGAATTCTCGGAGTTGGTGACGGACAGGGAGGCCTGGCGTGCTGCGATTCATGGGGTCGCAAAGAGTCGGACATGACTGAGAGACTGAACTGAACTGAAGCTTCACATATTGCCTTCCTGTTGTGAGCCAATAGGAGATCATAGTATTGTAGTACTAAATTTAAATTATGTAAAAGCTCTGAGGTGGACATGATCGAGTTTGTCCCTTAGGGTTAAGCAGACTCATGTCTGTGGCCTTAAGGTCTTCTGTTTTACAGCCTTAAATAGTCATTTCAGGAATACAACAATTCCAAGTTCTAAAGTATTTTGAAACACTTTAGAGTGGCCTATGTTTAAAAATATTCTTGTTAATATGATAGTGAAGTAAATGGTGAGGAAAAGGATTACTAGGTTCTTTTAGTAGACTGGCTGTAGGATAGCTGAAATTCGAAAAAGATGAAGTAAAGCTGTTGTGTGTTCACTTGGAGGGCTGCAGGGAGGAGCGATGCCCAGTGACAGTTACTGACCAGAAGGAAGGGTTGATGGAATCGTGCCAGTTGTGGGGTTTGCTGTATGAAAAAGATGCCTTTAAAGTTAAAATGACTTTGAGAAATAGCATTTATCTAACCAAACTCTGTCTTCTCTGTAATATTTAAACACATCATACATTTTCAAAAGAAAGCCATTAAAGAAAACTGTCTTGCCATAAAAGGTGGGGATGGGAAACCGTTTACTTCTTAGCAAAGTCCTCTGAGCCGCGCAGAAATTCACTGTAGGATCTCCGACTTAATGATAACTTGCAAATGACTTAATTGGTGATTTTTTTGGTTTCAATTTCCATGTTTGAAATTATGAACATAGACTGTTTAAAACTGTTTAAGGAGCAGCATACTTATAGTATATATTGTGGTCAGTCCAGGGAGAAGGAAACGGAGAATGAAGTAGACAGCAGAGTGCTGGGAACTGTTGGCTAACTCTTCTGTAGAGTGGTACGTATATTCATAGCCTTCATCAGATGAGAAAGTGACAGAGTGCAGTGTCACCCCCATCTTCAGGCTTTTTGTCAGTTAAAGGATAAACTTGTGTAGCATTTTTACAGTTGCCGGAAGAGTGACAATTTTGCTGGTTGTATCTGAATCAGCTGATGAGCTGGAGCAGGACGATACCTAAGAATCTTTCCAGCTCTAGGATTTTTATGATTGTTTGTCATCATCTGATGGAAATAATGACTGAAATAGCTGAATACTTGAAAATTTCGAAAGTTCAATTGATAGACTTTTTTTTTTTTTTAACTAATTCTGAATTTGGTTAAGAGGCAGTTTAGATCAGGAGCTCTTTCCAACTCTGTTTCTGGAATTCTGTGTTTTTGAGTATTGAATGTTGCATACCAGATTAGTTCTCTCTCTTTTCCTTTTCAGTAGACTATGTACTTTACTTAAGAACAATAGAAAACAGCTTTACTTTTAGCTGTCTTAACTCATTCTAGCCTCCTTTCTAACTTAGCCTAACTTCATAGTTTATTTTGGCTGCAAAATCCTGCCCACTTTTTATCTGTTGTAAAAATGTATTTTTCCTTCAATGAGGGGAAAAAATGCAAGCGAATGCATATTTATTTTGGATTATCTTTTCCTCCCATTATTTTCATAACCCCTTGCCATTGCCTCTGCCAGTTTTAAAAAAAGTTGATTGAATTGAGGGTAGCTGAAGCACTTTTTAATGTAGGAGTGGTTTGTGAAATGTGGGAGAATTCTAGCAAGTTCCCTCTCAAAGCATCATCCAGTAGCAGTTTACTGGTGATAGAGTACAGCTTACTAGTATCCCAGCTTACTATTCTGGAATAGTTCTAGGTTTTGAAAGAGTCTGCTAGAGTTTAAAAGACACTTGCTCCTTGAAAGGAAAGCTATGACAAAACTAGACAGTGTATTAAGAAGCAGAAACATCACTTTGCTGACAAAGGTCCATACAGAGCCGTGTTTTTTCTAGTAGTCATGTACGGATGTGCCAGTTGGTCCATAAAGAAAGCTGAGTGCTGAAGAATTGATACTTTCAAACTGTGGTCCTGGAAAAGACTCCTAAGAATCCCTTGGACTGCAAGGGAATCAAACCAGTCAATCCTAAAGGAAATCAACCCTGAATTTTCATTGGAAGGACTGTTGCTGAAGCTCCAGTGCTTTGGCTGCATAATGCGAAGAGCCAACTCATTGCCCGAAGATTCTGATGCTGGGAAAAGACAGAAGGCAAAAGGAGAAAGGGGTGACTGAGGATGAGATGGTTAGATGGCATCATCGACTCGGTGGGCATGAATTCGAGCAAACTCAAATTTTGACAGTGGAGGACAGAGTAGCCTGGTGGGCTGCACTTGAGGGGTTTGAAAAGAGTTGGACACGACTTAGCGACTAAATAACAATAAGAACAACTAGAGTTTTACTTTAGTGTAGAAATCGGGAAAAATTTGACATCTGAAAAAGACCTAGGTGTATGTAAGCCTCATTATACAACTAGATTTTCGTTCAGTTTGCAAATTTGGACTTTATGAAGCTACTCTAAGGTGAGAAAGATGGTTTACAATCCTGCCAGTGTTGCCGCAGAAAGATCTGTATAATGCAGAATCGTATTACTCCAGAACAGCAGAAAGCTATTGAGAGAGAGCTCTGGGAAGATTTCCAACAACTCTGCTTCTTATGCTTCAAAGATCTGCCATCATGTGCTCGTGGTGGCACTCTCTCCTCCCCCGCCACCTCCCAGTTATAAAAGTGGTGCATAGAATTTGGTCAGTATATGAAAGAGTTGTTAATCACCTAGGTAATGTTCCATTACCTAGAGATAGTTAAGATTTTGGTTTTCTTCTAGCCTTTTTCTTCCTTGTATGTGGTTTAAAAAAAAAAAACAACATACTGTTGATCAGATTATATAAACTGTTTTCTGCCTTTTTTCATTTAATTGTGTGTTCCCATGTAATACAGTTTTGACTATTTTAAGGGATCACATAATTCTGTTGCTTGGAGTTAACATATTTAACTAATTCTGTTAGTAAAAAAAAAAAAATTTTTTTTTCCAAAGTAAGTTTTTCCTCAGTTTGATCCTTATTTCCTTGTGGTACAGTAAAATTACCAAGTTAAACTTTGAGAGTTTTCAGGTTTCTTTATACACATCATAAAGTTGTATCTAAAATGCTTCGACTGCTTTATATTTCATACCTGTCATCTGAGTAAGGGAATATTTTGCCGCATCTTTGTCATCAACAGGTGCTTTTGTTTTTCTTTCTGTTTCTTGTTTTATAGGTGGAAAAAGGCAGTGAAGTTATACCTCTTTTAGAAATGCTGTGATTGCCTGGTCAGTTCATAAGCTCCTTGGCCTTCGTTTTGGTCTGAACCCAGTTCTGGGGACTTCATGATCATCCCTTCAATATCGTTACCTAAGCTTGAGTGTGTGTGTTAGACCACATCTGGAGTGGGTTCAATAAAACCCTGCTCCCACTGAATAGTTAAGGGTCTCCCGCATTGGAGGCAGACATGTTAACCTCTGAGCCACCAGGGAAGCCCTTGCATTCACATCACTGAATAGTTAAGCAAACATTTGCAAATTTTCCATGAAGGAAAAAGAACACCCAGCAGAGCTGTCCGTGTGGATGGTGTCCTGTGCTGATCCCTTGTATGGTTAGCAGTTGCTTTTGGAGAACCAGTTTGTGCATCCAGAAGAGCCAGTCCAGACTTCTCTGCCCGTCCCCTCATGTCTTTGCTTTTGACTGGAACTCAGAGGTTCGAAGCTAGTTGACAGGTTACATACAGACTTGCTTGTTCAACTTCAGCTCCGTATTTACTAGATCTATTTTTGTTTTATAGGTAAAACTCTGTATTTCAGTTTCTCTCCTTCTGGAATTTCGTCCCGTGTACTGAAATGCTTCACTTATTGTAACTGACTGTATTGTAAACTCACGATCCTACCCGGGGGGGACTTGACTTTGATACTGTGGAGAGCACTGGTGCAAAAATCTTCAACAAGCAGTTGTCTTAAGAATAAAAAGAGCAATTCTTCTAAATTCATTGGTAGAAATGGTCCCATCTGATATCAGATGGGTGAATCTTTTCTTAAATTCACTAGTTTTCAGTTACCTTTAGGTTGGTCAGGCGCACTCACAAAGATGTCAGTAGGGTGGTACATCAGAGTTCTCACACACTTTTCATTTGTCCTAGGAAAACTGCTTTCTCAGTCATGCACTTATTCTTCTCATATGCAGTTGGAAGAAGGTTACTTGCAACTCATTGGCCAGCCTCTAGCAAAGTAAATGATGGCTATTCAGAAGCCGAGGGTTAAGTTTAGGAATGGCTTAGTGTGGTGGAAATCGGAAAAAAAAAAATTTTTTTTTAAACAGTGGTTTAAACAATGCAAGTAGATTTCACTAAAGGGACTGCAATAGCGGTTGTGAGAGCCAACAGTATGATAGCAGGAGGAACTGCAAAAACATACTTCAGTCTGAGCTCAGGCTCATGCCATTTGCAAGTCTGAACGTTCTGTTCAGGTCTTTATGTGGTTATGTTTTCACACATGTAAATCATCAGGAGTGGGTTGCTGGGGTAGGCTGTTTTGCAGAGTGGCTATACTGTCTGACGTTCCCACCAGCAGTACTAGAGGGTTTCATTTTCCCCCCACACTGTTGCCAACAGTTGTTCTTTTAAAGTAACGGCATTTACTCTAAATTTCATGTGATTGGTATATGGACTCTGTTAGTCGTTTTCATTGTAGCCGTCTGGTGGGTGTGTATTGGTAATGGTTATTGACGGTGAGCATTTTTCCCTGTACTCAGTTGCCATTTATTTTCTTTGATGAAGTACCAATTGACCATTAAAGTTTTTGTTAAGTTTTAAGAGTTCTTTGTATATTCTGGATACAAATCATATGTTTGATTTGCAGATATTTATTCCTTCTCTGTGGCTTGTCTTTTCATTTTCTTACTGATGTCTTTGGGAGAGGAAAAGTTTTTAATTCTGAATTAAGTCTAGCTCGTCACGTATTCTTTTATGCGTTCTGTACCTTTGACGTCATATGTAGGAGATCTTTGTTTTAGCCAAAATCATGAAGATTTTCTCCTACTTTTCTTCCAGAAGTTTTACACTTTGACTCTTTGGCTTTTGCCTGTGATCCATTTTTGTGTGTGACGCAAGCTAAGGGTTTAAGTTCCTTTTTTTTTTTTGCATGTGGATACTCACTCCTAGCGTCGTTTGTTGAGAAGATTCTTAATAGCGGCTTTAAGCTGTGTTGCTGCCTCTCAGTCTGGGATTCACGAAGGAGCAGCAGCCTTCAAGGAGGGAGGCAGTTTGTCTTGAGTCTTGGCCTTGTTGTGAGGAGATCTTGTACCATAGTTATGCTTGATTCTGATTTTGTCTATTAAGACATCCACAGTCTTTGTAAGCAGTAGAGTTTTAGGCAGCTTGGCTTTAGTTAAGATGATGCTTGCTCTGTTATCCTCTAAGGGTGATTATGGAATCTTATTTTAACACACAATTTGGGTTGGATAAGCCTGGGATAGTACAAGCTAACTTGCACATTTGTTAAAACTAGTTCTAATAGGAGAGTGATGAAACCCTACTGAAAACATTTTTTCTTTTTCAAAACAGTTGTTTCTAACTGTGTAAGTGAAATAGCTTATTACAGAAACTTGGAAATTATCAAAGTATAAAGAAAAACATTTCTTTCCTCACCACTATCAACCTGGTTTTGGTACCGCCAGTTACTTTAAATTTCATGTGGTTGGTATATGGACCCTGTACAGCGTAGTTTTGGGCAACAGTATTTTGGTCTCCTGATGAATTCAGGCCTGTCTTCTTGCATTTCTCCTGGGAAGTGAACAGATGAAGAACTAATGCTTGGTGAGAATCTGTTGTGAGCCAAGCCTTGTACCCCATAAAGCTCCATGAAGTATTAAAATTACATGATGTGTTATTTAAAATATTATTAAATTTTAAACAATTCAGCTTTAAAAATTTATTCCCCCTCTCTGACTTCCTTACCTCCCCTTTGCTTTTTTAGTCTTGGGTTAAATTATTTGCCCAGTGTCTTTCAGTGAGTGTGATCAACCTGAATATCGGGGGGAAAGTATGAGCATCATTCATTTAAAATAGTTAACCTGCATTTTCTTTCATGGTTGGAAAAGTTTTAAAAGCAAGAGGATGAAATAGTCCTTTTGTTCCTTTTCTTGTCCTGCTCATGTGGCCTCCCTTTTATTGTTGTCTGTCAGAATTAGAAGTTCCTGGTCTCCTTATGTCCTGCTCAAATTAAGGCTTCCACTCTCTCTGCCACTCCCTGCAGCTCCAAGAGCCTTAGTTCTAACTTTGGTATTTGTTAACTAAATAGAAAGATAAAGAAGAGAGCTAGGATTTTTAACAATGAAAATCTCTTGAATTGGATTGATTTCATCAGTAATTTTAGTTAGCATTAACTAATAACTAGATGTTGTCTACCAGGCAAGCCTCTCCATTTCTTCATCTCTAAAATGAATCAGGTACTCCCCATAGACTTTTCTAGCGTACGTTAGCTAGACTTTTGTGTTAGTGGAACCATGAAATTTAATACATTTCTGTTGATAGGGTTGGGAGTAATTGCCATAAGGATCAGTATTGAAAGAACCTCTGTCTTTTCCTGCGTGTGTGGGTGCTCAGTTGTGTCTGAGTCTCTGTGACCCCACCAGGCTCCTTTGTCCATGGGATTTCCCAGGCAAGAATGCTGGAGTGGGTTGCCATTTGCTCCTCCAGGGGCTCTTCTAGACCCTGGGTTTGTACCCACATCTCCTATGTCTCCTGCATTGGCATACAGATTCTTTACCAGTGAGTCACCTGGGAAGCCCCTGTTTTCTCCACAGTATCCTTGATTCTCAAATCATCATACTATTTGCATTGGAGTTAATGGGTAAAAAGTGTCAATTCCAGGGTACTCTGTGTCGGATACTTGTAATCTTGGAGTCTCGTGTTTCTTCCTTCTTGTTTAGGAGATATTTACGACTGTCAAGGCCGCCTTGACAGCCAGAACTTCCCATTGACGCCCTCATTTTATCAGGTAGCATAGGTTACTCTAATCTTTTGCTTATGCTGTTGCCATAGTATCCTGTCTGGAAACAGAAAGGTGGTTGATAAGTTTGTACAGGAATCCAGATTTTTCCCCCTCATTGACATTTGCCAGCAGATATATTTTTTTTTCTCTCGTGATTCAGGCCAAGGCCTGGGGGTATAATTAGTGCTAAGGGCTGGGGGTGGGCTGGGGGGAGGTGGCATGTTTGGACTCTGGACAGTTAAAAGCAGAGTCTTTTTATTAACCCACTCTGTTAATCACTAAACTGTTTTGTTGGTGATTTAAGACTTTCTGCTTGAACCATCTGCTTGTCATAGGAATTACATTTATTCCTGACAAATGTTATGTTTGAGCTGAACATATAGGACTAAGACTGGAGCATCTTCCTGCTTCTTGGTGTATCAGACTCATTAAAACAAAACAGAAAGCAACCAAAGACAGTGGGCTCCAGCCACTCTTAACATATTTAGACCAGTGAATCAGAGTGAACAGTGATAAAAGGTGGTTCTGGAGATGCGGAAGAGAAATTCTAAAGGAAATAAGCAGGGCTCTTATTCTAGTGCCAGTGAACCTCTGACTTGGTTGCAGGAGGCATCCACATGGGAATAGGAAGTTGTTGAGAGTAAAACCCTCAGTTTGCACTGATTGTTGTTTTTGGTCTTCACGTGTTCAGAAGAACTGGGGGAAAAAAAAAGCTGTCAGTGGTTGACTGAAATACCACCAAGCTCAACAGTGTCTGTCTAGGATGTTGGAGGGGAAACGCGGAATCTGGTTCTACCTTTTTCAGAAGACACCGGCCCGTGTAGGCTTTGTGGAAAAGGTATTACAATTTAGGTACAATTTAGTGAGGTTAACACGGAATCCTGCAGCACGTTCTGGTGATGGGATTTTGTTCTGGGCGGGCTTCTGCTTTCCATTTTTGAACCTCTTCCTTTCCGGCCACGTTCTCTCCCAGCCCCTGTGCCCTGGAGTATTCTGTTACCACAAAAAATTAGCGTCTTTTTTATTATTACTGTTTTGACATGCACACACTGCTATATTTATTCATTTGTGGTTAATTTATTTTTGGCTGTGCTAGGTTTTTGTCGCTGCGCACAGGCTTTCTCTAGTTGTGGCCAGTGGAGGCTACTCTCAAGTTGCAGGACAGAGGCTCTAGGGCGCCCGGGTTTCAGTACTTGAGGCACACGGGTTCAGTTGCTCCGTGGCATGTGTGATCCTTTGGGACCAGGGATCGAACCTGTGTCCCTTCATTGGTAGGCTGGTTCTTATCCACCGGGCCGCCAGGGAAGCCCTAGTTAAGTCTTCATGTGGCACAATCATCAGGCATCAAAGGCAGAGCGTGTTTGCACAGCGTCCTGCATACTGTGTTCCCGTCTCACATCTTGCCTTCTCTTTTAGGATTTGAGACTTGAACTCTTCCCTACTTTTCCCTCACCTTCCACATGCTTTCTCAAATCTCTTGTCTTCTGATCTCTGATAAATACTGGGAAATATCATCTGATCAAGACAGTTCTCTGGTATGAGCCTCTTTGAGGTTATTTACATTGTTTTAATTGGCTCAGATGGTAAAGCGCCTGCTTTACCATGCAATGCGGGAGACCTGGGTTCAATCCCTGGGTCGGGAAGATCCCCTGGAGAAAGGAAATGGCAACCCACTCCAGTATTCTTGCCTGGAAAACTCTATGGACAGAGGAGCCTGGTAGGTTACAGTGCATGGGGTGGCAAAGAGGCAGACACGACTGAGCGACTTCACTCACTCACGTTATTTTAAAGATGTCGGATAGTTTTAATCAATACTCAGCATAGTTCGTGGACCTTGTTTTTGAAGTCCGCACAACACTGAAGAAAGTGGTAACAGCTTGGCACTTTACCATCTCTAAACCAACATTTCTAGAACTCACAGTGGAAGTTACGGGTTATAATGATACTCTGAGAGTCAGCCTAGAGAAAACTTGATTGATATGTTCTTTTTTTGGAACAGAAATGTAAACTAATATATCTTAGAATTTTTAGTGATTGTTGATGCAGGAAATTTGTTATTGAAGGTAGTCTGTATCTTGAAACATCATTAAATTCTGTTTTCCTGTCTGCTTGTCATATTATGAAGATAGTTTATATAGAAGTATAGTCTGTATAAATTCATGTAATTACATCTTCCTTTGGGCTCCCAGAGCACTGTAATTTACCTTAGACTGACTTGGGATGAGAGATACTAACTGTGGAAAAAGAGCCAGTTTATAATTAAATTAATAAAGGTACTAATGGGACAGAGCCAAAGAGTATTTACATTTGTCTTATTGTAAATGGCGCTACCTGATGTTTTTTTCTCTATGTATTTGGCTTGCTGCTGCTGCTGCTGCTGCTGCTGCTAAGTCGCTTTAGTCGTGTCCAACTCTGTGCGACCCCATAGACAGCAGCCCACCAGGCTCCCCCGTCCCTGGGGTTCTCCAGGCAAGACCACTGGAGTGGGTTGCCATTTCCTTCTCCAGTGCATGAAAGTGAAAAGTGAAAGTGAAGTCGCTCAGTCCTGTTCGACTCTTAGTGAACCCATGGAATGCAGCCTACCAGGCTCCTCCATCCATGGGATTTTCCAGGCAAGAGTACTGGAGTGGGTTGCCATTTCCTTCTCCAGTGCATGAAAGTGAAAAGTGAAAGTGAAGTCGCTCAGTCATATCCGACTCCCTGCGACCCCATGGACTGCAGCCCACCAGGCTCCTCTGTCCATGGGATTTTCCAGGCAAGAGTACTGGAGTGGGGTGCCATTGCCTTCTCCGTATTTGGCTTAGTTATAGAAATACCATGATTGATGCGCAGCCTAGAATTGCTAGAGTTGCAATGACAGCAGGATCTAAAGATCTTGATACAGTTTGGCGCTCTCGAATTTGACCTTACTGTGAAGAAAGCAAGGAATCCTTGGGAGGGTTTCATCAGAGAATTGCCACACAAATCGTAATCACATTGTGGAGAAGCTGAGCCTTGTGATAACTGGTGGTTATGCTTAGTGGTAGGGATAACAGTAGGGAAACTATATGGTCCAAGAGCTAGGGTTAGGATTTGGGTAGGAGGAACAGATACGGAGACAGTGTAAGCTCCAGTGCTTTGGCCACCTGAAGCAAAGGGCCAACTCATTGGAAAAGACCCTGAGGATGGCAAAGATTGAAGGCAAAAGAAGAGGGCAGCAGAGGACGAGGCAGTGCTGAGATAGCGTCACCAACTCAGTGGACATGAGTTTGAGCAAACTCGGGGAGATAGTGGAGGACAGGGACGCCTGATGTGCTGCAGGCCATGGGGCTGCTAAGTCGGACACGACTTAGAGACTGAAAAACAACAACAGCAGAGGTAAAGCAGAGCTTGTTGAGAAACTGTAGGAGGTGAAGGAGAGGGAAATCAGAGCACGGGAGAACTTGAGGGGAGGCCATTAATGCAGGGGAAGGACTGAGTGAGAGTGTGGGAGATGGGTTGGTAGGGAGCGTTCATGGGGAATAGGATGTCTGGCAGGCTGTTGGCAGTTAGGAGGGTGTGGAGCTTTTAAGTTAGAGCTAGGGAGTCAATGTCAAGAGCACTGTGCATGTGAGTGATGGTTGAAACTGAGGGAGCGGGGTGGGAAAAATATTTGTTGGCTGCGAGAGCTGTCTGGAGGTAGCGAGTTGTTGCCTTTTCTTCCTCCACCTTTTGCCCAGCCCTTCCTAAAGCGCTGGGCTCTGATGAGAATTCAACTTAAAATCCATCGTATCATTAATCATTGTATAACTAGATGACAGCATAAATATTTGGGTTTCAGAATGTGCTCTGTGGAGGCAGTCCTGCCTGATGAATAAGAGCGTAAACTCTAGAGCCAGAATGCCTGGGCTGTCTACTTACTGGTGTGTGACCTTGGACAGTGTCTTCCACCTCTGTGGCTCCACTGCCTCTTTTGTAAAGCTGAGATAAAAATGATTATCACAAGGGTTAAATGGTTTCTTTCGTTAAAGCCCTTATACCAGAGCTTGATATGTCATAAGCTCAAGCTGCACTTAACTAGCTATTGTCATCATACACTTTGATATGTGTTCTAAATTATTCCAGTGGTGATCCGGTACATTCAGAGTCAGTAATTCGCAGTTAAAGATTACTCTCCCCAGATCTTTTTCCCTTGCCAGTAACTTTAAAAACTAATGCGCAGAAATGGATTTGAATTTCTTTTTCTCTTTTCGCTTGCTGCGTTTTGGGCGAAGTTGGAGCAGCTCTGTGTCCCTCTTGGTTGTAGATGAGATAGGGAGTGTAGCCACAGCAATAGTAGATCTTGAGCCTGTTGCTTTCTTCTCCTCCCTCCTCATTCTGCTCTTTCTGTCTGTGTGGATGCTGCTGTCAGCCCCTACATGGGCTGTTTGGGGCTTGAAGATGAGCTGCTGTTCATTGAACTTTGTACTTTTAATCCTCCAGTCAGCTGCTGGAATCACTAGAAATTTCAGAAGGAGGCCGGTTAAGTAAAAGTAATATTTTGTGTTGGGCAGACTGGCCTTGGTAATGTGGGAGGTTGGGTGGGTGGTCAGGGTTTGAGTCCCACCTGGTTCTACTGTTGAACACGTTACCTTTTAGGGCCTTATTGTTCTTCTCTATAAGAGAAAAGGGACGGGGTCTTCATTATTAGCATTTCCATCGAGCTCTGATAATGTCATTCCTAGAAACAGGACTCAAAAGTTAAGTGTATCCTAGCAAGATGGCACCCCATTCCAGTACTCTTGCCTGGAAAATCCCATGGATGGAGGAGCCTAGTAGGCTGCAGTCCATGGGGTCGCTGAGGGTCGGACACGACTGAGCGACTTCACTTTGCCTTTTCACTTTCATGCACTGGAGAAGGAAATGGCAACCCGCTCCAGTGTTCTTGTCTGGAGAACCCCAGGGATGGGGGAGCCTAGTGGGCTGCCGTCTGTGGGGTCGCACAGAGTCGGACACGACTGAAGTGACTTAGCAGCAGCAGCAGCAGCAGCAGCAAGAAATGTAGAAAATAAGAAAGCGGATGTAACAATGTTTAATGTTTTATCTTTTTATTAGCGGATGTCACCATAGCTTGATCGTCTGGTGCAGGAAAGAATCAGGTTTGGGGAAAGGCACACGTTCACAGCTTCGTGGTGTTTGAGGGGAACATGCTTAGTATTTTGGCATGTGCTTTTGAGAGGTGTACCTGAAATGTGGGATAGTTACTCAATGTTAGCTCAGTTTTCAAGGAGTTTTCATGAAGACTTTTTCTATTGTGTTGCTCAACTGGTATTTTTCAATATTGACTCAAATGGAGAAGTCACTTAAACAGTGCTCCTGGCAATGTATACCATTAATCAGTTAATCAGCACCTGGGGATCCACTGTGTAACTGTCATAGAATCGAAAGTCTCGCCGGCGCGCATGAGTCTGTGATTGTCTCCTTACTCCTCTCAATAACTGGCATCACTGTTAGTCTGTGTCATGTGACACAGAAATCTAGAAATCATCCTTGATCCTCCCTTTTTCTTACTCCCTGTTTATATTACATTTATCAGCAGATCCTGTGTTTAGTATCCATGTATCTGTCATCTGCCCGCTTCTTTCCATCTTCGTCACTCTCCCTCTAGCGCTGGCTGTTCCTGCTTACCTGAATTACTGCACAGCGTTCTAGCTGGAGTCTCTGTGTCCACTTCCTGCCTTCTTTCATGTCTTCCCATTACATAAGCAAGTGAGCCTTTTAAAATAAAAATCTAATCATGACCCTTACTTTTAAAATAGAGACCAAAGTAGTTGGCAGTAGGCCCTATATGGTCTGGCCTCTACACTCCTTTCCAGCCTCATTTCAACCCACTGAACACTCTCCGAGGCTCATTTCACTTTTCTTGTTTGATCTCCTAACAGCTGTCAAGAAATTGAGCCAGATTACTATTGATAAAGGAGAAATTGTTGGTTATCCAACGTCACAGGTCTTTTTCTACATATGTTGACAAGGTGGGTTTCTTCTGTCTTCTCTCTGTTCCTTTGGGAGTTTTGATGTAAATTCTGGGTGTTTTTGAAGTAGAAGTTCGGGGTTCATTTAAACCCATATTAAATTTCATCTCAGTACATTTGGTCTCTCATGTATTTCTTGGTCCACCCTTTTAGTCTTTCAGGGTCTGTGGATCTTCAGTCTTAACTTTCAGTATATCAGTGTTCTTAATGAATCTCAGGTAGTCAGTATATTGGATCATTTTATCATGAGCTATTTCAAGCCCTTGGTAAAAGTGTTCATCAGAATTGGACAGAGGCAGGGTAGGGAAGAGTTGCAGTTAACTCTAATAGAACCTTGTTCCTTGTAGTCATTCATTTGGTTATTCCTTTTGCTTTGTTGTTGAAACTGTTGTAGGGTTAGGATGAAAACAGTGGATTGTGGGGCACATTCTACCCCTCCTAAAATGTTTCCTCAAATTCCTGGAACATGCTATAGCCTAGAAGCATACCCTGTGGCTTCCGAAATACAGACAATATCATGTACCGGGAGATGGAGAATTTTAGTCACCGTTTGCTTATATCTGAGGCTGCCAGATTTCATTTTGTTCACAGCATTATCATGGGAGATTTGGGCAGGTGTTTTGTTGAAATTCAGACCCACTATCAATCCCTAGGATGAAAAAAATGATGCTAAAAAAAACAGAAACCAAGCCACAAACTGTCTTGGGTGTCTTAATTGTGGCTATATGCTGGGTGTATTTCCCCAAGGCTTACAAAACATCCCTTTAACAATCTGTGTCTGATATTGAGATAAAATTCAATAGATTACAGTTTATGGAATCTGCTTTCTTACTGCAAACTGCCATTGTCTGTGTTTAATCTCCAATCTCTTTTATTTTTTAAAAAAAAATTTATTGGAGTATAGTCGAGTAAGTGTTGTTTCAGGTGTACACACAGAAATTCAGTGATACATATACATGTATTCACTCTTTTTCAGACTCTTTTCTCATGTGGATTATTACATCTCCTTTATTCTTGCATCTCCTTTATTTTAAATAGTCTTTCAGGACTTGGGAAGTCTCTCTTTCTAGCCTGGGACAAACTGCTCTAAGTCAGACACTCTTACAGTGTCTCCCTGTCTTGGGCTGTTAATTTTTGTCTTTGCTATAAGTAATGAAGCCTGACGTTCATTCTTATCGGGAGAAAAGGAGGAAGTAAAATGGATAAGGAGTTCTTTTGTGTACTTCCTTTTGTACACCACCACCTTGAACAGTGGGTCTTAGATCTTCCATCCTTGTCTTGTTTCAAACATAGAAAACCTGAAGAGCCTTTTTGTAGTCCCAAGGCATTTTCCCAACCTTCAGGTCATTTTTGGAGTAAAGAATTTTAGGCTTTGTGCCTTTCTACTCTAAACAGTTGTAAGTTCACCCTTCTTGTTGTAAGCAAAAAATCAGAAGTGTTTGATTGTTCAGTCACTTGGCCATATACACTGAACATTTTAGTTAAACAGGCCTTTCTGCTTTGGGGAGGAGATGACAATTAATAAGGTGTTAGAGATGAAAGCTAATCCTGACCACTCCTCCTTCATCAGAATCCAAATAATCAGGACCGCGCTGCCTCAGAATCCGGGGGAGACTGCCTCATTTTCTGTTTTCTTCTTGCTCAGGTTGGCAGCTTTCTTCCCTACACTGAGTCTGTGGCTCATGTAAGACCACTGCCTGTGAGCTCCTGTTGTAATCAATTCTCTCAGAGTTCCGTGAAGGTTCCAGCTCTGGGGAGATGCTCCTCAGTCCACACAATACTGTAATCTATAGTACCTACTGTGTGCCAGGCATTCTACGTAAATTTGCTTGCTTAATCCTCCAGGAATTCGAATTCTCCAGGTCAGAATACTGGAGTGGGTAGCCTTTCCCTTCTCCTGGGGAACTTCTCAACCCAGGGATCAAACTCAGGTGTCCCACGTTGCAGGTGGATTTTTTACCAGCTGAGCCACAAGGGAAGGCCAGGAATACTGGAGTGGGAAGCCTATCCCTTCTCCAGAGGATCTTCCCAACCCAGGAACTGAACCAGGGTCTGCTGCATTGCTGGCAGATTCTTTACCAATTGAGCTGTCAGGGAAGTCCAGTCCTCCCAACAGCTTTGTAAGAAATGTATGGCCCCCCTTTTATTGACTCAGGACTGGAAGCTTAGAGAGATTAAATGAGTTGCCCCAGACCTCATTGAAATAATCTGTTTGATACTTGTGTGTTTCTATCAGTTTTTAAGAAACTGACTTACCTGAAATAGTAAGAGGCATACCTGGAGTTCTAACCTAGGTCTGTTTGACCTCCAGAGTAAGTGATTTTTCTTACTGCTGCTGGGGGCCTACTGCATGCGGTATGTTGCTTTGTAGGATGTGAGATGGAAGCGAACACATTCTTGGCCTCTGAAGACATTTTGAAGAATAATGGCAAGGGGAGCCATTAGGAGTTTTAGGGGAGGCTCTACCTTTCTTTTGGAGAAGGAAATGGCAACCCACTCCAGTGTTCTTGTCTGGAGAATCCCAGGGACGGGGATGCCTGGTGGGCTGCCGTCTATGGGGTCGCACAGAGTTGGACATGACTGAAGCGACTTAGCAGTAGCAGCTACCTTTCTTTGGGAAGCAGTGGGCTGAATCTGTGCTGATGAGTGTGCGGAGTTGGATCCGTAGTTGACGCAGCTGGACGTTACCTGTCTCAGCACCGTGTTGTTGCAGCCGTCTGTCTGTCTGTCACCCTCTGCTTGGTCACGCCTCAGGCCTTGTCCACTGCCGACCTGCGGGGTGATAACAGAATGGTTGGCCTGTATTTTAGGCTTTTCCATTTACAATGTCTGTCTTCACATACAGAACCCCAGCCCCTGGTGGAGGGTGACTTTGATTTTATCTATGTTGCTAAATTGTCACGAATGCCCTGTTTGACTTTTCTAAGCCGAGGGGTCAAGAAAAGAGATTTGAATGTTTGCCAAATAGAAGTAGGTTAATGGATGAGGCCTCTGCCTTAAGCAGTTTTGATACTAACTTTTAAGTATTCCTTAAAAATAAATATCCCCTTTATTTTTGGTGATGCTCATTATGGAAATCTGGAATATGCAGAATGTATGGACTTATTATGGAAGTATTAGAATATGAAGTAGAAGAAATGAAAATTACCCATAATCGCACCTTCCAGGAATAATCACTGAACGTTTGAGTCTATTCCCTCTGTCCCTGCTATATGTCTGAGAAAGCTGCATTTCTATATTCCGATTTTTATCACTTTACATTATAAGGAATTCACACACTATTGAGTTCCTCATATGGTGTAAATAACCTTAATCATTTTCCTGATGTTAAATAGGTTATTCTAGATTTCTTTTGTCATGAAGAGTTGGACTTGACTGAAGTGGCAGAGCACGCATGCACGTGATTGTCATGAACTCCATTGTCAAGAGCTGTGACTTGTCTGTACTAAGGGTGCTGCGAAGCCAGCATGTCTAGTTAACTCGTGTATTACCCCCAAGTTACCACCTGCTCATCTGCTTTTTCCCTAAAAGCACCATCGTACCAGTCGTCAAGGTAAAAGTAAGTCTTCCTAGACTCCTGATTAGTCTTCACTACTAAGGATATCTGATCACTAAATTCTAGCTAGGCTGCCTTTCACAAAATCTGTTTTCTGCTTGCCATTCTTCTTGTTATGTTTAAACTCACTAGTTTTTGCCAGGACAATTGCAGTAGTCTCTCAACTTCCTACTTAGAGACTATTACCTCTTCAAGGCTGTTTTCACATAATGGCTGGAATTTACACTTTGGCTCTTTTATTGCTTACAGGCTTTAATAGGGTTCTCATTGCCTGGAGAGTGAAGACTGAATTTCTTAATAGTCTAGAATTGTTTCTTCATATCTTTCTGGTCTTACCTCCTGTCTGTCTCTCTTTCACACCCAAACATACCACGACACGTACTCAGTCAACAGACACTCATATAATCACAGTGCTTGTGTGAACTTTTAATACGCATACCATTTGCACATGCTGTTGGTCTGCTGGAGACTACACAGCTCCGCACATAGCTTGTTGTGGTTGTTTAGTTGCGAAGTTGTGTCCGACTCTTTTGTGACCCCATGGACTGTAACCCGCCAGGCTCCTCCCTCCATGGGATTCTCCAGGCAAGAATACTGAAGTGGGTTGCCATGCCCTCCTCCAGGGGATCTTCCCCACCCAGGGATCGAACCCACGTCTCCTGCATTGGCAGGCGAATTCTTTACCACTGAGCCACCAGGTTAAGCCCCTCAGCTTTACGTTTCTTACAGGATAGAGCTGAGTTCACTCGTGTGGCAGCCCATGCTGGCCAGAAGCATCTCTCTCGCTTCATGTTTACTGAACCTTTTATGAGACTGCCTATGATAGACAGACTGATGGCCCCCCTGAGATGTCCACATCTTTTTCTGTCTGTGAATAAGTTACCTTACGTGGCAGAAAGGACACTGCAGATGTGATTAAGGACCTTGAAGTGGGGAGAGTACTTTGAATTACCCAGGTGGGCCAGTCTAACCACAGGGGTCCTTAAAAGCATAGAACGTTTCCTGACTGTGGTGTGTGTGTGTTAGTCACTCACTCATGTCCGACTTTTCTTGACTCCATGGACTGCAGCCCTCCAGGCTCCTCTGTCCATGGAATTCTCCAGGCAAGAAAACTGGAGTGGGTTGCCATTTCCTTCTCCAGGGTGACTGGCGAGAGGGGGATTGAATAAGGGTCAGAGAAGTTCGATTTTGTTGACTTTGAAGGTGGAGGGAAAGGGCTGCAGCCGAGGGATACAGGCACCCTCTAGAAGCTGCAAAAAATGACGGGACACATATTCCCCGAGACCCTTCAGAAGAGGGTACAGTCCTGTCCTCGCGCCACTTTGGTCTGTAGCCAGGGAGAGCCATGTTACTGGATTTCTAGCCTACAGAACTGTAAAGTAAGACTTTCTGTTGTTGTTTTACATCACTAGGTTTGTGATAGTTTTCTCATGGAAGCATGAGAACTATCACCCATCGTGTCTTATTGTGCTCTATGTCTGCTTTCATGTCTTTTTCACCAGGTTCAGCTCTGTGAGAGCAGGACCATGTTGATTTCACCTCTGTCCTCAGCATGTAGCACGAGTGCCAGCAGGCTGAGCACACAACTGGCTGGTACAGCGGCGGCGCTGCTCTGTCAGGCCTGCCTCTGGCGACCCCACGGTCTGGAGCCTGCCAGGCTGTCCGTGAATTCTCCAGGCCAGAATCCTGGAGTGGGTAGCCATTCCCTTCTCCGGGGGATCTTCCCAACCAGGGGATTGAACCTGGGTCTCCGGTACTGCAGGCAGATTCTTTACCGTCTGAGCCACCAGGGAAGCAGTACTTGTGTCCTTACATCTTCTAGGATTTTTGCCACATAAATTGCCCAAGCCACTTTTTGAGTTAATGTTTTCTCATTTTAAATAGTTTTTCTGTCTCCTTTTCCCTGTTAACTTACTTTTCTCCTGCTCCTGTTTTCTCCTCTAGCTCTCTCTTTTTTTTAATATTTGGTCAGGGGCAGGAGGGTGCACACAGCGTGGCCTGTGGGGTCTTAGTTGCCCAACCAGGGATCAAACCTGTGCCCCAGCAGTGGAGGCGCAGGTTCTTAACCACTGAGTCACTAGGGAAGTCCTTCCGTTCCTGTTTTCTTTAACTATGGTGGTTCCTTTCCTGTTTTGTTTTTTTTTTTTTTGCTTCCAGTACAGTCTGTCTTACATCATTTGCAGGTGACAATTTAGAATAGCGTTGTCCCTTAGGAGAGACGCTTGTATAGATACAGTCTTAATCAGTCCTTCTTTACAGGTAATGTGTACTTCTTTCTCACAAATCTGAACAGAAATTTTACTTAAGTAATTTCTATAAATGAAACAATCACTGATTTTCCCACTGTTTGTTAAACTGCATTCCGTGTAAACCTAACATGAATTTCCGGTCCACTTAGCCTGTCATTTATCAACCATAAATTCTTGGTAAAATATAGGAATAGTATAAGGGTACTAGAGAGCAACCAACAGAGTGGATTCTGTAGGGCAGTTGACTTGTGGAAGCTTTCAGTCCGTGGGTGATTTCTCATTTTTAAGTTCATAGGAAAGCCCCAGTATTTATATTTTTGGCTTGTATCACCAGAAGGCACAGTTCAGAACAATCATAGCCATTGAACAGGAAGGAACAATTCAGGAGAGGAGAGAGCCCAAGAGGAGGTGCCCCAAATTCTATGTAGAAATTGTATTCAGACCCTGCCTGACCCCTGATCCGTGCATGAACAGGGCAGCCAAGCTAAGGCTTAAACTGTAGATGGGGGTTGCCATCCAAGAGGCAGAAGTTTGTCGTCTGAGTTCAATTAGCTCCCTGCTAAAACAAACAACAAAAACAGATTCTTTGGAGGAATTACATAATTCCAAGCCTCTGTAGTATCCAGGATATGTTCTAAAATTACTCAAAATGTGAAGTAACAGGAAAGTGACCCATTCTCCAAAGAAGTCTAATCAGTGGAGATTGATCCCAGTATGTCCCAAATCTTGGGTTGAGGGGAGGAGGGTTTTTAAGCAGCTGCTGTTACTATACTCAGTTATGTACAGGGAGATCTACTTGTAATGGAAAACTATGAAATCTCAAAACCAAAATAGAACGTATGAAGAAAACCTGTCTGAAATAAAAACTTTACAAGATAAGTCTAACGGAAGAGGATAGACCAAAGAATCACCGAACTTTTAGATCAGCCGGAAGAATCCGAAGACCAGAGAGCTGAAAGATTGAAACGGAAATGAACAGAACCACTGAGCCCTGGGGCAGTTTTTAAAGGGCCTGTAATACGCGTGCAGTTGAAGTTCCAGAAAGAGAAGAGGAGGAGAATGGGACAGAGTTATTTGAGGGAATATGGATACCAGTATTGACTAAATTTAGTGAATTAACCAGAAATCATTACTATTTGACATTGTTTATGAGAAGAAAGGGAAAGGGGATGATGGCCGTAGAGCCCAGGAAGGATTGAGGTTGTCTCGCCCTCCTGTCTCCCTAATGTCGGGTCTTACCTCACCTGACTGATGTCATCCCTAGGGCGTTTGTTTCTGGGCCTTTCAGGTCTACACCGTCAGGAGATCAGGAGGTTAAGTTGCAGCCAGGACTGAATTGCAGAGTGGGACGATCGGGTGGTTTTTGAAACTCGCGAGGGCTGCTTTCTTGGGGAGGTCTGCAGTGAACACTGGGTCCTTTTGTGCGTGCGCTTTGCCTTTCTTCTTGGCTTTCCTTTCCTGCTGCCCTCTTGTTTCTGAGAAAAGAGCCCGATGCATATGAGCTGGACTAGCTACGTCAAAGGCAGTGAGTCCTGTTGAGATCCCAGTCAGCTTTGGCAGAGTCCAGCCACGAGGGAGACCTTGGTCGGGTCTTTGCTTTCCTCTCCTAGATGCCGATGCTGGGGGCAGGGCTTGGACTCATTTGGTAATGAGTCAGTGTTAAAGTGCCTCGACTGAAATGTGGAAGCCACAGTCCTGTAATTCTGACCTTAACCTTTAAAAAAAAAAAAAGCCTGCTAGCATGCTCACATCCAACTAGTGTGCACTGGTGAGACCGTGCTGATTGTTCAGCCGAAGGGGTCAAGTCTGGCACGAGGGCTAGGTGCTTCTGCTAGGCTTTATCAGACTAGTGAGTTCCTTGGCCATAAATTTCCCAACCTCGGCCTGTCTGTCCCTCTAGTTCCCATGTCCATCCATGTGAGTGCAGCAGTATGTGTCCTATATAGGCGTTGGAGATTTGGGGAGATAGTGTGGTCTAAGGATTAAAAAGGAGTTTTGGAGTCAGACTGACCCAAGAGTCTACCGGTTTTGTGCAGGATGTCTTTAGATAAGTTCCTTGAACCCTGACGTCCATTTTCTTGTAGAATAGGGATAATACTCATCGAAGCTTAAAATAATCTGTATATGCTAATTAATTTAATTTAATTGATTTAAATAAGATAATATGGTAATAGGCTTCTTGGTTTCATCATAGCTGTTAGGTCATCTCTAATTTTGTACATTTTTGTGTAATTCTGTTTTATTAATTAATTTTACAGGAGGACTCTAAAACCGATAGTTTTTCTCATTCTTACCTATCTTTACAGAGAGCTGACTGATGATGTTCAGAGGTACAGTTGGGTTGCCCAAGAATATGCAGTGATTTTGGAGCCCAAGAAAGTAAAGTCTACCAATGTTTCCATTGGTTTCTCCATCTATTTGCCATGAAGTGATGGGACCGGGTGCCATGATCTTTGCTTTTTGGATGTTGAGTTTTTTTTAAGACAGCTTTTTCACTCTCCTCTTTTACCTTCATCAAAAGGCTGTTGAGTTCTTCTTCACTTTCTGCCGTAAGGATGGTGTCATCTGCGTACCTGAGGTTGTTGATACTTCTCTCTTAATTCCAGTTTATGCTTCATCCAGCCCAGCATTCTGCATGATGTACTCTGCATATAAGTTAAATGAGCATGGTAACAATATACAGCCTTGATGTAGTACTCCTTTCCCAATTTGGAACCAGTTTGTTGTTCCGTGTCTGGTTCCATCTGTTGCTTCTTAACTTGCATACAGGTTTCTCAGCAGATAGGTAAGGTGATCTGGTATTCCCATCTCTTGAAGAATCTTCCCAGAGTTTGTAGTGGTCCATATAGTCAAAGGCTTTGGCGTAGTCAATAAAGCAGAAGTAGATGTACTCTGCTACCATTCAGATATAGATTAAGTACGAACCTCTTTCAACCCAAGGACACTGTGACAATTAAGCAGCATGTATTAAATAACACAGCGGATCTGTTTTAATAACCATGCATATAAACTTTGGCCAGGACACCTTCGATCCTAAACAGAAAGTCTCAGAATACTAGCCTGGGGATTATAGTTTGTTATATAGGGGAATAAACTGATGCCTAGAGAGATTAAGTGGCTTGTACAAGGTTTTTCTAAATTCTTACCTAGCTTACAGATTTTTAAAAGTAGCTTTTCCCTGTTCAAAATAACTTCTCTCCTGCCTCTCTGCCTTTGCCGTTACAACTAATGAAGTCGGTGTGCCCTAATCAGTTTTTTGGAGATATTTGTCTTCCCGAGTTGTAGGAGTTCTTTATATATTCTGAATGCATGTCCTTTGCCAGATATGTTTTCCAAAGAATAGAAAGAAGTTACTGATTTTGTTAGCAGTTATCGTTGTTTTTTTTTTTTTTTTTTCTCTTGTTAGTGTTTTTTTGTGTTCTGTATAAGAAATCTTTGCCAAACTGAAGGTCACGAGCATTTTCTCGTGTGTTTCCTGTGAGAAGTTCTCTCTCTCAGATTTAGGTTTGCGGTCTGTTGGAGTTAACTTCTACAGCTGATGTGAGGTAAGGGCTGACATTCACTGTTTTGCTTATGGATACCCACTTGTTGCAGCACCATTTGTTGGAAAAAACCCATCTTTTCCTTCCCGAATTACTTTTTGTGTGGGCCTTTTTCTGGGGTATCCTGTTTCTTTGGTCTTTATCCCTCTCCTTAGACCAGTACTAACCCTGTGTTAGTTAAGATAGCTTGATAGCTTTGTGGTTAAGTCTTGAGGACGGTAGTGTAAACCCTCCAACTTTGTTCTTTTTCAAAATTCATATGGATATTTTAGGTCATTTGCATTTTCACGTGCATTTTCAAATCATCTTGATTTCTGTAATGAATACTGCTTTTTATTGTTTCATTGGAAATGCATTAAATCTGGAGCTCTATTTGGGGAGAGTTGGCATTAAACTATGATGTGTGTATGTTGGGGTTTTTTTTATGTTTTAAAATATCTTATGTATTTTTTGAAAGCATATTTTAAATTACAACATTTTGTTCAATTTATACTTAGTATTTCATGGTTTTGGTACTATTATAGGTATTTGGAGTTTCAACTTCCAGTTGTCTGTTGTAGCATGTAGAAATACAATGGATTTTGCTAATGAGGTAATGTCATTTTTATTTTGTTGATGTGGTGAATTTGCAAAAGCTAAACCAACATTGTATCGCAGGATAACCCAGTTGGGTCATTGTGTATTATCCTTTTTCGTATTTCCGGACTTGAATTAGTAGCATTTTATTATTAAGGGTTTTTGTGTCCGTGTTGATGAGAGGTTTGGCTTGTATGTTTTTTCTTATAGTGACTTTGTCTGGTATTAGTATCAGGATAATGTAAGTAAAGGAAGTTAGAAAACCCCCACACACCCCTCCACTTTTTGATACTGATGTCTTTTTTTTTTTTTTTTGCTTATCTTTTTGTACATGTCACTGATGTCATCTGGGCCAGTTTTCTTTGTGATACATCTTAGCTAAGAATTCAAGTTCTATAATAGAAATGGGGTGATTCTGGTAGATGTGCTGCTCATGGTAGTTTTAATTTTCCTGTTCCCTGATGACTAATGATACGGAGCATGTTTTCATGTGCCTCCTAGCCATTCATGTATCTTCTTTAGTGAAAAAGGGCCATTTTTAGTTGGGCTCTTAATATTGAGTTGGAAGAGTTCCTTAGAAATCCTGGATGTGAGTACTTTATCAG
Source organism: Bos taurus (assembly GCF_002263795.3). Lineage (NCBI taxonomy): Eukaryota > Metazoa > Chordata > Mammalia > Artiodactyla > Bovidae > Bos > Bos taurus. Next base: position 16,285,328 of record NC_037348.1, read on the forward strand.
ATATATGATTTGTGGATATTGTCTTTGGCTTCTTAGAGGTAAAGCTATGAATCTTAGTGAAATATGAAATGAACATGTGTTGAAGATTTTATCTAATTCATTTATTAATGAGGTATCCAGCAAGATGTTAAATGTGATATGTGATTGCACATATCTAGTAATTTTTTATTGTATATTACACATTCTGGATGATGTGTTTAGAGACTTCTCTGTTTTTTATCTTCTTAAAAGTGTTAACTTGTTCTGGCAGGCAGCTAATTGAATTGGACTTAAACTCCTACTTTAATTTGATCTCTGCTCAGTTCTTTCAGCCTCAGAGATTTGCTTTTTGCCGGAAATCTTGCGACTCAGTATATGTACAATTCAGGGGTCTACCAAGGATTTGGGGAAAGCTTATATGCAGATTTTAAGAATGCAGCTTTCTGCTCTAGTTCTGTCTACTGTCTTAAGGGATCTAGGAAGTAACCATCATTGAAAAGCAAAGTAAAAGTGAATCTTTGACTCAGGGCTTTTCTCTCTCTTCAGCTTTCTGTCTGCTTTTATCTCCTTCCAGTGCCTTGAAACGGTAGCTTTTGTATTTTAGTCAGTTACAGTTGCTTATCCAGGAGCACATCTTCCCTGGTGCCTTAGTAATGAATCTGGCTGCAGTGCAGGAGATTCAGAGACACGGGTCCGATCCCTGGGTCGGGAAGATCCGGTGGAGGAGGAAATGGCAACCTGCTCCAGTATTTTTGCTTGGAGAATTCCAAGCAAAACTTGTAGCCCACAGAGGAGCCTGGTGGGCCACAGTTGATGGAGTCGCAGAGTCAGACTCGAGTGAGCTGCTAACATGCTCACTTCCACTTTTGTGAGAGGAAGTGAGCAAGGAAAGGTCTTTGAGAAGGGAGGTGGTCGAGAAAGGAATTGGATAGCTTAGGTAAGGGGGTTAGTAAGGTGAGGTTGCATAGAGTCAAGACACTGAAGCCACTGAGCATGTATACACGCAGGCGCAGTGATCTAATATAGGGTAATTGGCTTTTATTTTTTTGTCAACTTTTTAAATAGTGACACTCTTTTTCAGTCATCTGCAGTTAACTTTCCATAGTATATATCTTTTAAAGAGGGACTGGAAGCCTAACTCAAGACTTCAGATTTTTGAAAGTGAAATAAATAGGTTGATTTGCTCTGTAAGATTTAAAAAATGTTTTCCTTGCTTCCTGTCTGTTTTGACCTGACTCCTTGAAGGGCAGAGCTTGTCTTCATAAGTGCAGCTGATGCTGGCCCTGAGTGGGGTGTTTCGTTGTGTTTGTTAAAGCTCCAGGCCTCAGGCTGTTAGCCCATAAGGAGTGTCTCCTTGGAGATTTCATAACTGAGTTTTTAGATTCCCCAGCCCTTTGGTGTTCTTTTTTTTCTCTTGGACTGGGTGGGGAAGTATTCTGTGGGTGGCTGCATTCTTGACTTGCTCCTTGCTCTGACCTGGGATAGGCATCAAGGTCTGTAATGGAAGGTCGCAGAGCCTGTCTCTGGTCTGTCCATTTGGCTTTTAACTGCTTTGTGTTTTAATTTTGTGTTCACTTGAGTAGCAGACTTCAAGACTGCTAATCAGATGTATGAAAAGTCAGTGTATGCGCCAGGTATGGATGGTATGGATGGTATGGTTCTCACTGGTACTTATGGCTTGTAGGACTTAGTATCGTACCAGCAGAAATGGGGCTCTTCACTGGGACTGCAGTTTCGAATGGGAAAGACTTCCTGTTCATTCTCTTTAAGCCTGGGCGTTGGTTTTGAAGCTTGATTATTTGCTTTATCAGAGTTTTGTTGCATTTCAGGGAAAACATTCTCAGACGTTCCTGTTGCTTACGTAACAGGAGCTGAATTTTGGGGGCCAACAGATTTTAGCTGGCGGATGTTAGCCTGTGTTTGTGTAAAAGGGAGTTTGTCCATTCCCCACCGATTCTCAAGCTTGTAAACATTTCCATTTGGAGGTGGGTAGGAACATGTTGGTCTGTTGAGTTGCATTACTTGTTGGGTGATTGCGAAGCTGACTTTTCCTGTAGGCCATTACCTACTCCTGTGGGAAAACAGAATAAGGCACGTCTATAAAGTAGTCGAAAATGGTTGAGTTTTGCGGGAGATGAAACAGATGAATTAGTTACAGAGAAGTGCTGAACAAGTATGTCTTTGCCTTCTTCCTCTCCCATCAGTCTTTTATTGGTGAGGCACTGCTTCTACCACCAAGCATTTTCCATTTAAATTCTTCTCATTCTCACGGGGTTTAGTCCCCAGCTCACAAAATCACCTTTCTGCCTCCTTGCTTGTAGACCTAAGGTACCCAGTGTTTCTATTCATGAAGTTACGATGTGTTAAAGAGACATGGATCTCTTCACTTGTGAAGTGGATTAATGTGAGGATTTGTAGGTGCTTGATGCAGTTAGAAACTCTTCGTTAAGCGCCAGTAAAGATGATGGTGATGGCAGTTAGCTCTGCATAGTTGTTAAGCTGTAGGGTGTCAGGAATGTAGAATTTATGGGGTTTGCCTTTTGGGTGAGCCAACAAGAACAGCCGTTGAGGAATGAAGTGGGAGAACCGTGCGGTACCTGTCAGTGAGGGACAGACACACTGCGTGCTTTTGGTGAGTGTGAATTCGGCAAGCCAGTGCGTGCTCCTTACCACCAGTGTTATTCCCAGCATACTCTTCAGAGAGAGAGAACGGGGGAGGAAGGAGTATTTTTCTTTTCAAACGCCCTTGGTTGAATTTCAGAAGTGGATTTCAGATGCCAGGAAGCAGCTTGTAACGAGAGGATGAGGTCAGTTGGTATAATTGGAGCTAGTTGATAATTCCTTTACTCTGTTCTCTGAACATGTAGTGTTTCTATTTCTGTAGAAACACATGAGCTAGAAAATGACTAGGTCTCTCCATAGATACGTCGTGTGTCCAACTGGAGAGGGAGGCGCACAGGACGAGGGAGATGAGGGTCAGAGCCCAGAGCCAGCCTCAGCCTTCATCCCTGCTGAGCCTGCAGTAGGTCCCGCGGCCATTGTGTTCTGTTTAAAAGCCTCTGAAGGTTATTTTAGAAATGCCATCTTCAGTTTGATTGTACCAGCACTTGGGCAGGGGAACAGAGGGGAAGAAAGAGGAACCAGGAATATATTTTTAAAACTCTGGAAAAAAAAATCGACCTATGAGCTTCTACCTCAAGGGGCAGGGGCTGAGACCGCTATCTTGCGGTTTTCACCATCTTACTTCCTGCTCTGCCACAGAGTCAGCTGTTCCTGGCCCAAGTTTGCTGGTTGAAATCACCCTTTTCATTTTATTCAAGTCACTTAGAGGGAGAGGCGGCACCAACTGAGGTTTCAACTCTAAGCTTCCAAACAGGTGGTTAGTTGAGCGGCCTCCATGTCTCAGAGATTCTGCTGTTGCTGCAAGTAAGGAGTCAGGGTTCTGCTTTGCAGTTGCCTTCACCTTGCCTGGCTTTCTCGGTGGGTGTCCGGAGCCAGGGGTGCTGGCTGGGTTCGTGCCTGTGAAGGACGGTGTGTATAGAGAGAGCACCTGTTCTGTCACCACTGTACAGAAAAGCTGCCCACGTTTGACTGACCTCAGTGCCCTCCCCTGGGGGCCCTGTTACTCTGTCCGCTCAGTCCTTGTATTCATCAGGGGGCGGGGTGTTTAAGGTGTTACCTCTTCTCCCTGCCCCCCGGGGTCTTTGCAGCAGCCGTGGCTGTTGAGTCTTTCGGAGCAGAGTCCTTGTCCGTCTTCTCACCTCGACAGATCCAGCACCAAGCCCGCTGTTGCTGCAGTGGGGTGGGGCCCCCGGGGGCCTGTGTAATTTATGCAGAGAGTCAGAAAGTCAAAGATCTCAGCTCTCAGGCAAGTTTATTTGGACTGTTTATAGTTTGTTGCTCTGTCCACAGTCCCTTGTCTAGAGTACACTCACATTCTTGTTGGCGTGAACTCTTTCCTCTCGGTGCCTTTCCCATGCCTTCTGTCTGGCATCCTTTCCGTCCGTCTTCGCCATCCCTTCCACATCAGAGTGGCTTCTGGACAGGCTGGGCCCTTGACACCTGTACAGGGACCTGCTCACCTACCCCACCCCACTCCCACTTAACAAAACCTGCAAAGCCACAGTTTTACTTTTGGGACAGTACGTCAGGCAGCCTTTTACTCTTTTTCCTCCATGTTAATTTACCTTTTGATTGTAAAGATTTTCAGGAAAAGCAGCCAAGTGAAGCATTGATGGTGATCAGATTATTAGCATTTGGGTCATTCTGTGATAATATTGATTGTATGAAACACACACACACACACACACACACATTGTATTCTGAAATGTAAAGGAAAGGGTACTGTGTAGTAGAGCTTGACTTTCTCTAGCTGTTTTTTGTACATTCTAAATATATTAAGTATTTGAAGTTTCACAGTGCATAGCGGTACTGTCTTTTTGTACATTAGCTAGAAGCATCAATTCATTGTCATGCATTGTTATGCGCCACTTGCCTCCACACATAGCTAGAAATGCTAAATGTTTTAAAGCAACGGTTTTCTTTTTTAACTTAGTTCAAGTGGGGAAATTAATTTTCCATTTCTTATTGTGTAAGTTATTAATATATGTGATCCTCTACGAGTTTCCTTTTAAGAGGAATTCAGAAAACTCGAGATTCAGGGAGTAATCTCGGAAGTTTCTCTTAGCCCTGTTATTTCTAATTCCAGAACAAGTGTAATATCACCTAAATTTAGCCGGGCAATTAACATTTGAAATCATTAGCATTAAACCGTTTTCAGTGAACTGATCAAGTGAGGAGAATTTGCAGAGCACGTTGTCATTGATTTTCGGTTCAGCCGAGATCTCCTCTTACCAATTCTTTACCTTAGTTGTCAAACACCTGTGTTTGTTTTGTGACGCTGTGTGTCCAAATTGAAAGTGAGTTGGCTTTATTAACATCCGAACAGAATTAGACACAATTCTTTTAAAGCACCATTTTCAAAATGCATAGGCACTTCCTCCTCTATTGTGGACCCCGAGAGTGCAGTGTTACACTCACCTTGAGCGTGACTTGGGGAGAGATCACTGAGAGAGACCTTCCCATAGAGTGACAGGGCCGGGATTGTCAGAACGTGGGTACGTGTTGGTCTTCAAGTAGCTGAATTCTCTGCTGAAACTGCTGATCAAGTTATCACAGGTTCTACAGTATGTTACGGTTCCATGTGGCTTCCAGATTGTTAGAAGGAGGGGTGATAATTTTCATGTGCTTTTAGTTGACTGGCCCTAGTTGTTTCTTCCTAAACTAAGTTTATCAGTAATTAAAAAAAAATTACTCTCTGCTCATTGTATGATATAAAAACAAAATGACTCCCCAAGGGATATTTTATGAATAGAAATTCTCCTTTAAAAATGAAAGTCTTCACTTAAGTTAATAGAGTGATTTTTTTTTTTTTAAACCCACTGCTGCTACTGCTGCTAAGTCACTTCAGTCGTGCCCGACTCTGAGTGACCCCATACACGGCAGCCCACCAGGCTCCCCCGTCCCTGGGATTCTCCAGGCAAGAACAGTGGAGTGGGTTGCCCTTTCCTTCTCCAATGCATGAAAGTGAAAAGTGAAAGTGAAGTCGCTCAGTCGTGTCCGACTCTTGGCGACACCATGGACTGCAGCCCACCAGGCCCCTCCATCCATGGGACTTTGGGCAAAAGTACTGGAGTGGGGTGCCATTGCCTTCTCCGAAACCCACTAGTGGGCTGCTGAAAAGTATTGGAGTTTCTTTGACTCTATAAAATTTTCATTTAATTATGTAATACACAAATTTCTTTTACTCGAGGTCTTTATTGTTCAGAAACCTTCCCTCCCATTTTGCGATGGTTAAACAAACAAACGGTGTGTTTTCAAATACCATTATTCTCAAATACCATTATTTGAAGACCTACTACTGGAGAATCATAATATTGAAGGCAGTTATTTATCCTCGCCGTATGAGAGCCATTTGAACAATTTAAAAGCTAATGTTGACATCCTTAGCATCTGCTTCTGATACACTCTTCTGCCTGCCCCTTGTGGGAATGATCCGATAGTTCTTTTGTCACGCACCGTGACCAAGAAGGCGGTCTGCGGGTCACTGTGAAATGATTTCTAACCAAGTAGCCACTCCAGGCCTTGGGATTTGTCCAGGTGAGGTCCTCCAGCTTAGTAATGTCTGCATTTGTGTGCGCGCCCGCTGGCCTGGATTTAGTCTTTCCAAGTAGTTTATAACTGGTTTGGCCCATTGGATTGCTTGCTTTTTGGATGATACAGGTTGGGGAGGATGAAGGAAGTAGAAAGGCCTGAACTTGGCAGTCTCTTTACAGGATGTCTCTTTTAACCCCTGCTGAGGTTAATTTACATAAAACCCAGCTGTGTGTGTGTGCGAAGTTTTCTAAATTTAAAGTTTATTCTTATTACCATAGTGATAAGATTGTCAGCACTCCTGAATTTACGGTCTTGCTCTCCTCTATCTGGGCGTCCTGGCAGCTCACAGTTCCGTTTCCTTTGGGTAACAGGATGCAGCTGGTGGCTGGATTCTCACCTGTGGAATAGCCCTTCGGAGCTCTCTCCTCCGTGTAGGTCTCTGCAAAGCAGCAGAAACCATTTTTGCAGGAAACCACAGGCCTGTGTTAAACACCAAGGGAGCATTGAAATAACATGTGTGAGTGTTCCTCTTCCCGAAGGTACCAATCACCGTGGAGCGCTGCCTTCTGCCCTCCCCTTGGCTTTGAGGTTCTTATTTAGTTAGCTGATGCTCACTCCCCCCTTCTCTGGTCTCTGTTACCTCTCCGGCCAACTGAGCAAGTTGAACCAGGCTGGATTTCATAATGAGCTACTAGGTAAGCCTTCTGGGACTTTCAGATATTTTGGGGAAGATTGATTTTTGTTCTTACATGCTGTGGACCCTTGGCCATCAAATGGTATGGGGAAGCTCATCCGTCTGTCTGTGATGGTCATGTCAGTCAGGCGTCTTTTTAGTATTTACTGGGTGCTCAGTACTGTGCCAGATGCTGTCGGGAGCCGTGGTGGTATGGAGGAGGAGTGCTCCAGAGGACTCTGCTGTGTGGCAGGCCAGCATAAACAAGCCAAGGGGAAAAGGCAGGCATGGAATAAAGGGGGAGAATACCAGTGTGTGACTTACTGCTGACTGTGTGGATTAGCCTATCAGCAGTAATCAGCAGGGCGGAGGGCATTATCTTGAGCCAGAAGAGTGAGCACTGGGCCGAGGGTGGAGCATGCAGAGGGGGTGTAGGAGCTGCAGGGCTGCTGTGGGGGGAGAGCAGCGCTCAATAAGGCGGTACAGATAGTGCACCGAACAGTATTTGGAGAAGTCAGGGTGGGTCTCTGGGGGAGCCTGGATGACCTCTCGAGGTCACCGGGGATGAAGGGCATATTTAATAGAGTGCGGTGTCTTTTGGGGTTCCCATTTCTCTCATCAGTACCCTTCATTTAGAATTCAGGGTCAGCACGGCAATTAGGATGGTCCACGAGAAATGCTCCTTGAACGTGATGTGAGATTAATGCTGAGAAGACTAAAGACGTAACTCGTGCCAGGCAGTAACGATAGGAACGTAATTTATTGAGTATTTTCTCATTGCTTAGTATCGATAAACATTTCATATGCGTCTTTTATTCTTAGGTTTCCCCATTTTACACATGAGACTAAAGCTTGGCAGTTAAATAGCTTGTTGGAGGCAGTGCAGCCAGAAGTGTAAGAGCTGTACAGCTCAAATCCAACTCTGTGTCCTCCTCTGAATTGTATTGCCTTTCTCATTTTTATTCCTGCAGTATTTTAGTTGTTTTTGTTGTTCAGTCGCCATGTCAGGTCCAACTCTTCGTGACCCCATGGACTGCAGCATGCCAGGCTCCCCTGTCCCTCACCATCTCGTGGAGTTTGCCCAAGTTCATGTCCATTAAATCGGTGATGCCATCCAACCATCACATCCTCTGTTGCCCCCTTCTCCTGCCTTCACTCTTTCCCAGCATCAGGGTCTTTTCCATTGAGTTACCTGTTTGCATCAGGTGGACAAAAGTATACAGTATTCTAGTAGGGGCTGCTAAAGAATCCTTAAATGCTAGAAGGTTGTCTTCCCAATCTAGACGGGCACTTTTCAGCCATCTGTTCCTTTAATATCTTTATTATTCATCCAAGTGGCTTATAGAAAGATGGGGGAAAATAAATATGATGCTGAATTTTTTGCAGAGGAAATGTGCCGAGCTTATTAACCTCCCATTTGGCAGCTGCCCGTCCCAAGTGGCCCGCGTGTGTGTGCGGATGTGGCATCTGGGCCTGATCCCTCGGGTTCAGGGCTCCCCCTTTAGAAGAACAAACATGGGTTAAATGTACTCCCCAAACTGTGATCACTTCCTGTTTTTAGGCTTTTCTCTCCCTTTCTTGGTAGCTCAGTGATAAAGAATCTGCCTGCCAATGCAGGAGACTCGGGAGATCCCTGGATCGGGAAGATCCCCTGGAGAAGGGAATGGCAGCCCACTCCAGTGTTCTTGCCTGGAAAATCCCGTGGACAGAGGAGCCTGAGGGGCTACAGTCCATGAGGTCACAAAAAGTCGGACACAACTGAGCATGCACGCAGTGCTCCTTTTTATGAGGCCTGCAGATCTTAGCACCGTTGCCTGGAACTTCCTAAAGAGAAGAGGCTGGTGCCCCCAGAGAACCTTCTAGGAGGTAAGAGATGGCTTACCACTGTGTAGGCAGAGAGGAAGCTGCAGAGTGAAAGCAGCATTTTAGGAAGGTTGAGTCAGAGCCGCACATGGAGCATGGAGAGATTTTCTCAAGGTGATAAGGCCCGGCGTTCAGGTCTACAAGCAGAGACAGGCAGACTGGCGGTGATTCCTGCCTGGGGAAGGAGGTGATGAGGGCTGCTCTGGGACCCCTTCTAATTATAGAGTTCATGGCTCCCAGGGTTTGGCTCGGTTTTGGGGTGAGGATCCCAGGGCCCCTGGACATTGATTGGAAAGCCGGTCTTTGCCTGCTGCACCTCGGGGAAGCCACTGTGGGGTTCTAGCCTGGCCTTCCTTGTTGTAACCCACAGCAGATACGTGGACTCTCAGGGTTTGAATTTAGGCTACAGGAGATTACCTTCCAGTGGTACTTTTTATGAGTCTTTGAACCTGAGTTGTGAATGATCAGACATTTGAGCTGAGCTTAAAAAAAACAGAAGACAAAGCAAAACCAAGAAAATGATAGTAATAAAAAAGCAGAGATTTGTTGATGCCGTGTCATCGTACGGCCATCATTTCTTTGGGCTAGCACTGTGTCACAGTGGTTTGTGTATTTTCTTCTGTCTTCCTTCCTCGGCAACTTGGAGGCATGTGAATTTACACAAGTATCTCTCCTGACTTCTTCCCTCACCTCCTGCTTGCTCTTCTCATTCTTCTGCATAGTTGTAAAGAACTAACTGCGCTGTCTTGTCTTTGGCTATTCTGTTCTTGTTTTCTTTCCTTTCTGTGTTACACATCTCCTGCTGTGTCTACTTAGTTAAAACCTTCCGTAGCATTGACTGAAGCGACTTAGCAGCAGCAGCAGCAGCATTGGCCTTCTACAATAAGCTATGTCTGGGCTCCACCTTCTAGAGGGTTTATAGCTCCTTCCTGATCCTTGTAAAGTTTTTATTGCACTAATCATAATGTACTGCAAATTAAGTATTTAAGTGTGGGTGTCACTTGTGATACTGGTAGGGGCCATGTGTTATTTCCCTATCATGGATTGCAGCCTTGTCGTGGCGAAGGGGCTTGTGCAGCTCAGTGAAGCTTTGAGTCATGCTGTGCAGGGCCACCCAAGACAGACGGCTCCTAGTGAAGAGTTCTGACAAAACACGGTCCACTGGAGCAGGTATTATTGGCCAGTCACCCCAATATTCTTGCCCCATGGACTATAAAAAAATATGATACTGGAAGGTGAGCCCAGGTTGGAAGGTGTCCAGTAGGCTACTCAGTAATTCCAGCTGAGTTATTTAAAACCCTAAAAGATGATGCTGTTAAAGTGCTGCACGCAGCATGCCAACAAATTTGGAAAACTCAGCAGTGGCCACAGGACTAGAAAAGGTCACTTTTCATTCCAATCTCAAAGAAGGGCAATACCAAAGAATGTTCAAGGTACCATACCGTTGTGCTCATGTCACATGCTAGCAAGGTTATGTTCAGAATCCTTCAAGCTAGATTTCAGAAGTATGTGAACTGAGAACTTCTAGATACACAAGCTCGGTTTTGAAGAGGCAGAGGAACCAGAGATCAAATTGCCAACATTGTTGGATCATGGAGAAAGCAAGGGAGTTCCAGAAAAACATCTGCCTCATTGATTATGTTAAAGTCTTTGACTGTGTGGATCACAACAAACTGTGGAAAATTCTTAAAGAGATGAGAGTACCAGACCACCTTACCTGTCTACCTGAACATCCTGTATGCAGAACAAGAAGCTACAATGGACTGGCTCACAATTAGGAAAGAGTACAATAAGGCTGTATATTGTCACCCTGCTTATTTAACTTCTATGCAGAGTACATCATGTGAAATGCCTAGCTAGGTGAATCACAAACTGGAATCAAGATTGCCGGGAGAGATATTAACAACCTCAGATATACAGATGATATCAGTCTAGTGGCAGAAAGTGAAGAGGAACTAAAGAGCCTCTTGATGAAGGTGAAAGAGGATAGTGAAAAGGCTGGCTTAAAACTCAGCATTCAGAAAACGAAGATCATGGCATCTGGTCCCATCATTTCATGGCAGATAGATGGGGAAACAATGGAAACAGTGACAGACTTTATTTTCTTGGGCTCCAGAATCACTGTGGACAGTGACTGCAGCCATGAAATTAAATGATACTTGCTCCTTGGTAGGAAAGCTATGACAAACCTAGACAGTGTATTAAAAAGTAGAGACATTGCTTTGCTGACCAAAGTCCATATAGTCAAAGCTATGGTTTTTCCAGTAGCCATGCATGGATATGACAGTTGGACCATAAAGAAGGCTGAGTACTGAAGAATTGATGCTTTTGAATTGTGCTGGAGAAGACTCTTGAGACTCCCTTGGACAGCAAAGAGATCAAACCAGTCAATCCTAAAAGAAATTAGCCCTGCCTGATAGCTCAGTTGGTAAAGAATTTGCCTGCGATGCAGGAGACCCCAGTTCGATTTCTGGATCAGAAAGATCGCTGCAGAAGGGATAGGCTACCCACTCCAGTATTCTTGGGCTTCCCTTGTGACTCAGTTGGTAAAGGATCCACCTGCATTGCGGGAGACCTGGGTTAGATCCCTGGGTTGGGAAGATCTCCTGGAGAAAGGAAAGGCGGCCTATTCCAGTATTCTGACCTGGAGAATTCCATGGACTGTATAGCCCATAGGAGTTGCAAAGGGTCGGACATGACTGAGCAACTTTCACTTTCACTTTATTCATTGAAAGGACTGATGCTGAAGCTCAAATACTTTGGCCACCTGATGCGAAGAGCCAACTCATTGGAAAAGACCCTGATCCTGGGAAAGATTGAAAGCAAAAGGAGAAGAGGGTGGCAGAGGATGAGATGGTTAGATAGCATCACTAACTCAGTGGACATGAATTTGAGCTAACCTTGGGAGATAGTGGAGGACAGAGGAGCCTGACGTGCTGCAGTCCATGGAGTCAGAGTTGGACATGACTTAGCAAGTGAATGGTAGCAAAGTTGTATTTGTCCCTAAAGCTCAGCATCTAGCTGTCCATGGACTATTTTAAGGGCTCAGTAATATGAGATTATCTACCATTATTAAGTCTTTACCTGCCAGGCAGATGTTATAAACATATATATAGAAAATGAGGCCCCAGTCACTAAAGACTATGGTGTGCTTACCCATATGAATTTTAGAGCAAGTTCTAAGATGAATGTGAGAAAATCAGAGTTTGAAAATTAAATTTCTTTATTTTAATTGATAAACCGTTGTGACAAAGTTCTGATTTGTTTTATTCCACGATAATTCCTTTGATTGTGTGTGTGTGTTTGCCATAAATTCTGGGTCATTCTGCCTACTGGGTAATGCGGCACTGATAAAGAATAAATCAAATGAGTGTGGCTGTTGGGTTTTTGTCTCAGTTTGCTGTATCCTTTTGTTTTCCTGTTGAGTATTGCCCTCTGTTAGACTCTGTGTCCTGACAGCCTCTCCGAGGCACCCCCTTCCCCTCCCACCCCTCTTCTGACTAGTGCTTTGCTTTTATCTTGGTGTGTAGTAAGCACCGTGTCATGAGAGGGTGGGATAGAGCAAGGCTCACTGTGCCGTGACAACCAGACACCTGATCTGAGTCTCAACACTGTTTCCAAAAGTGTGGGCTGTGATTTCAAAGGAAAACATCACAAGGTTAGGTTTTTTGATTTGGACTCTGATGGTGGAAGTAGGCAGGGAGGGGCTGGGCAAGAATTGGCATTATCTGAGAACGTGCCAACAGATGATCATGTGCCCTGAGGTTTGAGCATCACTGCTTAAAGCTCACTGCTCAGTTAATCAGTGAGTGAATCTTTAAACAGAAGAGCTTGGACATATACGAGACTTCCATAAAGTTTCCTCAGTTCCTTATTCAGAAAATATACTTGGTATGTGTAGTATTTTTTTTTTTTTTTGGTAGAACTTGACATCCTCACCACGAAAAGCCTATCTACCCCTTTACTGTGCTTCCTTTTCTGTGGTTCAGAACTCCTGGCTCCCGCCCTCAGCCAGTGCATGATATTTTATAGCCAGCAGCCCAGACTCCTTAGGAATGAAGGAGAAAGTCTTTTGAATCTTGTTGTTTTCCTTGAGGAAGACCTGAATGTTGACCGTTCTGCAAGAATCCAGAGTATGCGTTGTCATTTCCATGTTAACCCCCACCCAGATGTTTGTGGGTTTTGAAGGATTTATTCTAGCCCAGTCGTAGCCAGGTCCCTGGCCATGGAAATTCATCTGAAGCACACTTTTCCATGGAAATACCCTGCAGGTAGAAATACTCTGTCTATGCCTGGCTGCATCCCAAACAGCTGTCCTTGCCTTAATGAGACTGGGGTGGTTGTGTTCAGGGGGCAGTTTGCACGTCTTTTTTGTGGATTTAGATGCTTCCCTGTTGTGAATGGCAAAAACCAGGCCGATGTTTGTTAGGCGTGGACAGCTGGTCCTTAGGAAAAGAGAGTTTTCAGTATAATTACCTGCTGTGGTGTTGGGGGCACCTGTGACTTGCCCGCTGCCCCTCCTTGAACATTTGGCTTTAACAGGAGCACCTGTTAAAGGCTTCTTTAGTGTAAAGTGTAACTGTGACCGAAGGATAGTGAGTTTGGTTTATGTTTACAGACGTATGGGTGCAGACGTTCTTGTTTTAATTGCTTTGCTTTTTATCAGCTCTAGGGACCTCTAGTAAAGCTGGTAGATTATTCAGTTTGACATTGAGGGGAAAAAACAGGTCTTTTTACTCCTTTCTAGGTCTGTTGTAACAGGGGACTTATGCCTTTCCTGTATTGAGACATGCTTTTTTTTTTTTAAGATGGAAAATATCTTTGAGACATATAAAACTGTTGAATGAGGACATAATGTTTCTTTGGATTATTGAGTTGGTTTTTTTTTTTTTAGCTTTTGACCAGGAGTTGGCATTCTGTGATCCACTGGCTGAACCTAGACTTCTGCCGCTTTTAGTAAATAAAGTTTTATTGGAACATGGCCACACCCAGTCATACATATGGCAGCAGAAACCCTGTGCCTGCAGAGCTTAAAATATTTACTGTTTGACTTTTTACAGAAATGTTTGCTGACGCTTATTAAGGATTCCAATTTTTATTTAGGTATGTATTTTTTCTTTGGGGCGGGGGGCGGTTTACCTGGTAAGATTTTGCATTTGTTTGCTCAGGCACATTGGTTGTTGGAAGTGCTTTCTGTCCTGTCCGTCCAGTAAACTAGTCAAACAGGCTTATTGTGATCCTGTGTAGTGACTGAGTTTCTGCACTGTCATTTTTCAGGTAGAGCGAGGTGCAAAACATTCCAGAACTTTTGGTAAACTTGGTCAGCGCTGCACGCCCAGTGCTGGTATATTCTGATGATGGGCTGTGCTTTGCATCCTGTGAGGAAAAGGCTGATGCTAGTGTATGTTAAAGTACAGGAAGGGATCGTTGCAGCAGTCTTTGCTTCTCTAATCAGCAGCACCCTGAGACTTTTTTTTCCTCTTGCTCTCTTTTATATTTTTAATAGGAGGATAATTGCTTTTTATTGTGTTGATTTCTGCTGCATGAATCAGCCATAGGTAGACATATGTCCCCGCCCTCTTGAACCTCCCTCACACCCCTCTAGGTAGTCACAGAGCACCTGATTTGAGCTCCACCGTCAAAATGGGAGAAAACAATTGCAAATGAAACAATTGACAAAGGGTTAATCTCCGGAATATATAAGCAGCTTATGCAGATCAACAGCAGAAAAACTAATAGCCCAGTCAAAAAATGGGCAGAAGACCTAAACAGATATTTCTCCAAATAGATGGCCAGTAATACATGAAAAGATGCTCCAGGTTGCTCATTATTCAGTTCAGTCGCTCAGTCGTGTCCGACTCTTTGCGACCCCATGGACTGCAGCACGCCAGGCTTCCCTGTCCATCTCTAACTTCTGGAGCCTACCCAAACTCACGTCCATCGTGTCAGTGATGCCATCCAACCATCTCAACCTCTGTTGTCCCCTTCTCCTCCCAACTTTGATCTTTCCCAGCATTGGGGTCATTTCCAGTGAATCAGTTCTTCGCATCAGGTGGCCAAAGTATTGGAGTTTCAGCTTCAGCATCAGCCCTTCCAATGAATATTCAGGACTGATTTCCTTTAGGATTGACTGGTTGGATCTCCTTGCAGTTCAAGGCTGCTCATTATTAGAGAAATGCAAATCGAAATTACAATGAGGTATCACCTCACACCAGTCAGAAAGCCCCATACCAAAAAATCTACAAATAATAAATGCTGGAGAGGGTTTGGAGAAAAGGGAACCCTTTTGCGTCGTTGGTGGGAATGTCAATTGATAACAGCCATTATGGAGAACAGTGTGGAGATGCCGTAAGAAACTAGGAATAAAACTACTTGCCGGCAGTGTGGGAGACCTGGGTTCGATCCCTGGGTTGGGAAGGTCCCCTGGAGGAGGGCACAGCTACCCCACTCCTGTACTCTTGGCTGGAGAATCCCATGGACAGAGGAGCCTGGGAGGCTGCAGCCCATAGGGTCACAAAGAGTTGGGCACGACAGAGCACGCACACAGTGAGGGGGCATGGACGCAGCCTCGATGTCCACCCTGAGACTTCTTGCATCTGGGTGTTGTGGCAGGGTGTGTAGATTTGCATGATTGACACAGCTGCATTAAAACTGGGGGAGCCTGTTTTGACATAAAGTGAACATGTTCCATTTATACAGCGGCAAAGTGTTTGGTTTTTATTGGAGCATTTTGAAATAAAACTCAAAATGTGAGAATAAATACTCTTACTGCGCTTGTTATTACTATTATTTCATACACACCCGAGTTTATGACTTCCCCAGAACTGTAACAGGTTACTATGGAGTGGCAGAGTTGGTAGACATACCTAACACCATGTCATTTAAATCTTTGCATTTTGATAGTTCTTTTTCTTCATGGTCTCTTTCAAATGGCGTGCAGCCTTTACTGGCCCCACAGCGTCAGTCACGTGTTGTGCTTGTGAAGTTATTCACTAGTTTGATATCAGAGACAGAAAACATTTTAGGATTTTCTCTTAAAATTCCTTGATCAAATGATTGGATAGACATGGTGCTTTTAATTTTCCTCTTGATAAAAAGTCTGTTGACAAAGCAAAGACTCCAGTGGTCTCCAAACTGGGCTTGGGGTATAGGTTGGTTTTCAAGTGCGTTTGCTCTGACTGAGAAGATTGCCTTCCTGTACTACGTAGTCTCCTTTTTTAGAACACAGTTCTCAAGTAAATTAAGTCTGTTTAAATGTGTGAAATAAGTTGATGCACTGTATATAGCGAGTGTTTGATGGTTTAGCATCAGAACTCTTGAGTTCTCGGTTTTAGGACCAGTTTGAGGGTCTTTTCATCTATTATTGTATTACTTGCTTTCTTAATCTCTCTCGCTGTGGGGGTAAAACTCACCCCAGGAGGCCTTCCCTCAGCCCCGTATTTAAAACTGTATCCTGCTCATCGCCTGTCCCCTCTTCACTGATGCTTTCCCGTGGCTCTCACTAGTGCTTTCTCTCTGCTGGTCCTCAGATAAGCTCTGTTTGTACTCTCAATGCCTTGAGCAGGGTGCCCAGCACACTGTAGATGCCCAGTGATGGTTGAATTAACGAAGTCGAGGAGAGTCTGTGCTGTCTGTAGAATGAGGGCTAGAGGCAGGCAGGGCAGGTCGGTTGGTGACATCAGACTGGGCTTGAATTCTAGGTTCATCCACCTCTTATGGTGATATTAAATAATTCAATCATTGAAAGGAAACACCCCCCTCCCCAACCAGTGAGATGGGAAAAAAATGGGGAAAATAGTATTTTTTAAAAGGGGATTAAAATTGGTGTTGGAGGGACTTCTCTGGCGGTCCAGAGGTTAAGACTTCGCCTTCCATCGCAGGGGTGTTATGGGTTCGATCTTTGGTCAGGGAGCTTAAATCCCACATGCTCGTGGCCAAAAAACCAAAACATGAAACAGAAGACAAATGGTAACAATTTCAATAAAAACTTTAAAAGTGGTCCACATTAAAAAAGAAAATGATACTGGTTTTCAGTTCAGTTCAGTTGCTCAGTCCTGTCCAACTCTTTGCGACCCCATGAATCACAGCATGCCAGGCCTCCCTGTCCATCACCAACTCTCAGAGTTCACCCAAACTCATGTGCATTGAGTCGTTGATGCCATCCAGCCATCTCATCCTCTGTCGTCCCCTTCTCCTCCTGCCCCTAATCCCTCCCAGCATCAGGGTCTTTTCCAATGAGTCAACTCTTTGCGTGAGGTGGCCAAAGTATTGGAGTTTCAGCCTCGGCATCAGTCCTTCCAGTGAACACCCAGGACTGGTCTCCTTTAGGATGGACTGGTTGGATCTCCTTGCAGTCCAAGGGACTCTCAAGAGTCTTCTCCAGCACCACAGTTCAAAAGCATCAATTCTTCGGCGCTCAGCCTCTTCACAGCCCAACTCTCACATCCATACATGACCACTGGAAAAACCATAGCCTTGACTAGACGGACCTTTGTTGGCAAAGTAATGTCTCTGCTTTTGAATGTGGTATCTAGGTTGGTCATAACTTTCCTTCCAAGGAGTAAGCATCTTTTAATTTCATGGCTGCAGTCACCATCTGCAGTGACTTTGGAGCCCCCAAAAATAAAGTCTGACACTGTTTCCCCATCTATTTCCCATGAAGTGATGGGACCAGATGCCATTGTCTTCGTTTTCTGAATGTTGAGCTTTAAGCCAACTTTTTCACTCTCCTCTTTGACTTTGATCAAGAGGCTTTTTAGTTCCTCTTCACTTTCTGCCATAAGGGTGGTGTCATCTGCATATCTGAAGTTATTGATATTGGCTATAAAGCTCTATAAATGTTAGTCCTTGCTTTCCCCTGGTTTGTCAGCATTGAAGAAGCGTAAAGGCAGTCTGAATTTAGCAATCGGATGCTTCTAGGGTCGTTACCTTGATGACTTCTGACAGATTTATTCTTCCAGCAGCCTGTGTTGCCAGCATAACAATGAACTGTCCCTTTGACCAGTGTGGGTGGACAGACAGTTTGTCAGCCCTCTTTAATCCTCATATCAGAACAACTTGTATGGGTTCTGGCTTTGAAATAAGTTTAGGCGAGTCCACGATTCCAGATAGTTCAGAGGGCATCATGAGACCTTTTGCCCAGGTGCAGTGGGCGCGTCAGAGAAGTTTGTTTGGGTTCCTTGTACACAGCAGTCATTCTGGGTCTTCTGGCAAATCAAGAAACATCGGAAGGCTGGTAGGTCACTAGTCTGTCTCCATAGATTTCTCCAAACCTTACAGGTCTGGTTACAAGGTGTTACTTCTTGTTTTGGTTTCCACTGATGTTTCTTCTGTTGGGATGGTCAGCAATACTTCATAAGTCAGTTAAAGCAAATGGATTTGGTTCGTGCATTTACAGATTCTTTCAGTCTTTTGTCCCAGGCAAGTCTGAACAGGACCTAGAAAGCTGATTAAAAGACTAGTGAGCATGGTGCTTAATTTTAAGTTAAATGGGTATTTAACACGTTAAGAAAGTACTCCGTCTTCAGTCTTCCTTTTCTCCTGTTTTTTTTTTTTTAATCATCCATGCTTGCTTTTTGAATCTGTTGGTTAGAAAAACAAAGGTGTCCTAAAAAAAAAAAAAAAGAAAAACAAAGGTTTTCTAAAAGAGTTCACTATTGCTCCATTTCTCAAGTTTGGTTTTCAGTGTGGATTTTTGTAGGTGATTTTAGCACCAAAGGGTACAGAATCATTAAATGAAGCCTGGCAGGAAGGAAAGAGTGCCCTAAGCCGTGTGTGTGTGTGTGTGTGTGTGTGTGTGTGTGTTGGACGCATCTGTTATTGTGTGTGTGTGTTGGGCGGGTGGAGATGTAGACTAGAGGACAAACAAGCCTTGTGTGTGTGTTTGGAGGGTCTGTTTGTGTGTGTGTGTGTTGGGAGGGTCTCATTGTGTGTGTGTTTGGCGGGTCTGTTAGTGTGTGCGTGTGTGTGTTGGGCAGGTCTCTTATTGTGTATGTGTTCGTGTGTGTGTGTGTGTTGGGCGGGTCTCTCATTGTGTGTGTGTTCGTGCGTGTGTGGGTTTGGCGGGTCTGTTATTGTGTGTGTGTGTGTGTGTTGGTGGGGTGGGGGTGTGGACTAGAGGGCGAATGGAGCAGGCAGGGGAGGTGGTCAGTCCCTGTGGGGCCACCTGGCTGTGGGCACGTCTTGCAGCAGAGTTAATGAAACCCATGGCCTGCTACTGGTTGGAGATGATTGTGCGTATGAATCTGGTTATGATTTATCTTTTTCCCTAGAGGTGTGTGTTAACTGTTTTTGGGGTGAGCCTTTGATTCTTAGACTCACAACCTGACTAAATTGGCCAATTTGTAAAAAAGTTTTAATACTGAGAGGATTCTGTTATTTGAGCTATGTGCGGTTGCTCAGGCGTTGCTTTTTATTCTAAAATTTGGTCTTTGATTTCTAATTTACGCTGTTGGCATTTTGATTATTAGGTTTTTGTGATCTGGTCTGGCATCTTGCCAAGTATGGGATTTTATCTTTTTCTTTTTGCACCTTGAATGCTGTTCCTGTACTTTTTTTTTTTTTTTAAATACTGCTAGATCGTAATTGATCAGTCCCCTATTATGAGCAAGACACTCAAAATCTATTAGAATGAAATTACTTGGGTCTTCTTCTCTGATTCTTATGAACATGGGATTAGCTTATTCTGAGATTGGTTTATTTAACAAAAGATTTGTCTGTCTGAAGTAATTCTGGACTACGATGACTTTAGCTTAGATGAAATCCTGGTCAAATCACCAAGGTGAGCTTCTCAGTATTCACAAATGTATTATATAATGCTGTAAGTCTTCTCTAAAGTTCTTCCTAAGATTTTTGTGAGAATTCATTTAGAGGGGTAATGACAGGGAATCCAGCCACTGATTTTCAGGAGACCAACAGCTTCTAGTGGACGGAGGCCACCTGTAGCCCCTCCTCTGAGAGGAAGAGGGCTGTCTCGTGGTCTCCCCTCCGCCCTGAGTGCCCTAGTGGTAACTGGGGGAAGCATCTTATGAGTTTGGGAGATTATATAAAAGGGTAACTTGCACACACACTGTTCTTTTTTTGGTAACTGCTTTTATTATCCTGTTGGTTGGTTGTTGAAACATCTCCTATGACTGCAAAGACTTTTGTCTTTGTTTTTCAATCAGAACTTCTTTCTCCCCACTTGTAAAGATGGAATCTGGGCCACAAGGCATGCTGCAGTCCTTGAACTTCTGTTTCCAAACCTCTGAGGAAAGCTGGGTATCTGTAACCCCAGACTCCTGATTTTGCTCATGTGACCTTGCTTGACATCTAGGACTTTTCCAGTGGGTTTTAAATTTTTGATGATAACTTTTAATTTTATTCTCATCTATTTCTCTCTTTTCTGTTCCAGTGTCCTGGGTCATGAAACTTAATCCACAGCAAGCTCCATTATATGTGAGTAAATCACCAGATTTCATTTTATCCTTACTTCTGCTGTTGAATTTTTATAATAAACTCAAAAATGTTCTCCTGTGATTATCAAAGGAATGTTGAACCATCTACATATGAATATATTGACATAATGCACATCAGAAATTGAATTTGATTTAGTGAATATTAAATGATGAATAATACATGATACTGAGTGGGGAACAAGTCACACCTGTAAGCCTTGTGTGGTAGACTGATCGGGTAGATATGATGCATGTATAAAGCAGTCGCATTGCCCTGCAAAATGACTCTACAACTTCTTTTAACCTACAGTTCCTTTCTGTAGAAGCAAGTGTGTCGAGCTTCCTCCTGCCGTTGCCGTTACTCTGTGCCACGACTAGGGGGCGCTCTGTCACTGGCAAAAGGGCTATTTTCTTTTAAGAACCTGGGTGAAAGCCATCATCTCCTTAGAAAGTGAGGAGGTTATAAGATGAAATGGATAAATGAATGAATTGAGGCTGAAAAAAGTAAATTCTAGGTGTTTTTGTTTGTTTAAAAAAAAAAAAAAACTGTTTTAAGAGTGAGTTAGCCGAATTGAGGTGATGAAAAGTGCCTGGTTGGTGAGCAGCTGTCTTAGAGGTGTAGCCCGGCTTGTGAGGGGCCGGGGGATTTGCTGTTCGCGTGGTCTGGAGAGGTGATAAAAGTTTTTTTGATGGCACAGGACTTCAGGCAGATCCTTAATCATGAAGGTTAAGGATCGTTCATTGGCTGAAAATTGCTCAGAGTTTGTTGAGGACACAGACCAGAAGGTAGAGGGTTGGGTGGCAGTGAGCGTGGTGTGCGGTGAGCAGGCAGAGTCTGGCCCCGCTGGGTTTGTGTTCATGGGGATGCGAGGCAGATCTAAAGAGGTGGGTGATGCTCAGCTGTGGAAGCACACTAAAGTGTGCGCAGTTTATTTCATGACCACTGAGGGGATTTTAATGATGTTCAAACTGGCTGTTCCTGTTTTGTGTTTATTTTTTTAACCATGCTGTGTTAGTAAAAGTCATATACTTTCCTAACATAGAGCGCTCATATGATTGCTCTTCATACAAAGCAAAACACGTGTTCATAGGCGATATCTTGCGTTCTTAAATTCCTTCCAGGCCACTTGGAGACCATTTATTATGTTCACCAGTGGGTTTGCACATGAATTGAATACCTGGGACGTAAGAAAACAACTGAGATAAAGTTCACACACTGTAAAATCCACCCGTTTAAAGTGTACAGTTCCACGGTTTTAGTGTATTCACGGTTGTGTCATCTTCAGGGCGCTTTTCAGCAGCCTAAACAGAAACCCCACATCCCTTGGCAGCCGCTCACCAGTTCCCCCTCCCTCAGCCCTGGGCATCTGCTTTCTACTTCCTGTCCTTATGGTTTTACCTGTTCTGGAAATTTCATTTAAATGGAGTCATGCAGTATCTGGCCTTTTGTGACTGGTCTCTTTCACTTAACAGCTTATATATAAGGTGTATATCAGAGTGAGTATAAGTACTTTGTTCCTTTTTATTGACAGATAATAATCCATTATATGGACACATTATGTGTTATTTATCCAATCCTCAGTTGATGGGCATTTAGGCTGTTTCTACTTTTAGGTGAATGCTGCTGTGAACAGCAGATTTTTGTGGAGGTGCCCAACTTTATTCTTCCCCCATTGATTTTTCTTGGGCACTTTTGTTGAGAATCAGTTGGTTATTAAATGTAAGGAATTACTACTCAATTCTGTTCCTTTCATTTATGTCATCCTTCATTGGTTAAGTTTCTTTCAACAGTGATTGATAGTTTCCAGTGTACATGTCTTTAATTTTTGTAGAATTTATTCCTAAGTATTATATCCTTTTTGATGCTATTGTAAATGATACTGTTTTCTTAAATTCATTTTTAGATTGCTCATTGCTGGTGTAGAAATGTAGTTGATTTTTGTGCATTGATCTTTTAATATACAGTCTTGCTGAACTTGTTTATTAGCTAGTACTTTTCTAAGTGGATCCTTCAGGATTTTCTATATCCAGGATCATGTCAGCTGCAAATGTGCTGTGTGCGCTAAGTCGCGCTTCAGTTGTGTCCAGCTTTGCAACCCTGTGGAGCATAGCCTGCCAGGCTCCTCTGTCCATGGGATTCTTCAGGCAGGAATACTGGAGTGGGTTGCCATGCGCTCCTCCGGGGGATGTTCCCAACCCAGAGATGGAACCTGCGTCTCTTGTGTCTCCTGCGTTGGCAGGGGGGTTTTTACCACTAGCTCCACCTGGGAAGCCCTGTTGAAAACAGACATAGTTTTTGTCTTTCCGGTCTTTTTATTTTGTTTCTTTTTCTTGCCTAATTGCCCTGAGGAGAACCTTCAATTCAATGCAGAGTTGAATAAAATAGTGAGAGGA